>NC_064289.1:25367588-25508634 GCF_019186545.1 Solanum stenotomum | reverse complement strand
CTCTTCCTTCAGGGCTTTGCGTACTGGAACAAAGGGAGGAGTCTATCCTTTCGGTGAATCGCCAAAGATGTTTGGCGATGCTCAGGCTTCAGCTTCTTCGTTCTTTCCAGCCTTTTTGTTCCTTTTTGCGCCTAAGTGTCCATGCTTCCACTAAAACTTCAAATACCTGAAACTTAAGAGTTTTCATCAGATATTGCGACAAAATAAGCATTCGAGAACACTATTTCTATCAAAATAAAGCCCTAAATAAATCCAATTTGTGGACTCATCAACACCCCCAACTTAAACTTTTGCTTGTCCTCAAGCAAACACATGTTCAGCCGTTCAAAAAGGGTGTCTCAAACAGTGCTACACAAGACTCAATCATGAACATACACAACAAGATTCAAATTACTTATGCAAAGATCAACTGTGTACTCAAAGATTCAAGTTGTGACACACCATTACCAAAAATTCTCATGCTTGCAATACTTGCTACTTGTGCAAGTTCAAGCTCAACAAAAAGTATCTAAATGCCCTCACATAAAGAATGATTCCATATTCATACACAGAGGTTAATCAATTCAAGATCAGGAATCTGATGCAACGCTCACACTTAAAAAGAGGAACACAATGCATGTTTTCACCCATATGTTTGCCCTTATTTTCCAATTGACTTTCGATTCAGCTTACTCAAGATCAAAAAGGTCTTTCTAAGGCTTGTAATGGGGCTGAGTGCAAATGCATGGTCATTTAAGCTCAGTGATTTTTTCCTCGTGAGATGTGGTATTCTCAAGGCATTCCTTTCTTTTCCTCTATCAATTCTTTTTCTAGTGCTTCTAAGTCACCTTTTTATTCACCTTCATGGATTGCTTGGGACACGATCTCCTTCGTAATTTATTCCTTTTTTTTAGTCGAAGGGGTTCCATTTTCATGCAATTCCATAGGTTAAGGGGGACTTCTCTTGCACTTTTTTTTTACTTCTCCTTTTCGTTTTCACCACACCCTCAACTTAGGCTTTTGGCCTAAGTTGGCTATTCACTAAACCACAAATCAAGAGGATTATAGGTAGTTGGTCATGTAACGTCTAGGGTTCATCAAGGTTCTTCCAAAGAAAGGTAAGGCTCAAAAGGTGTTCAAAAGAGTTTCACACGCTCACGGGTAGGCCACAAAAGAGGTATATGTCAAATTTTGGCTCACACTCTTTAAATTGCCTAAGATCATCTCAAGAGGACGCATTTCTAAATCAATCAGACTAACATGGCAAATTCTAGGTTTATTCATGCAAGTTTCAAAGCAAGCTAATCACATAAGGCATCGACACTTAAGTCAACCAAGACTACACACTTTCTTTAGTGTGCAACGATCATAACAAGAGAATTAATTTGATAAATGGCTAATCACAACGAGATGCAAAGAGTTCACATATTGTCTATGCAACTTCATTTGGACTCATCGTAGTCGTACATTCATGTTCGTTTAATTGAGAGCACTATTCAAGTCATCTGTATTGATCGAAATCGAGACTTAAATTTTTGCAAAAGAACAGCCACATTCAATTCGCGAGAGGTGTCAAAAATGTGCGAAAAATTTAAAATTTTTTGGAAGGGTCAAAATCGTTTTGCAATGTAAAATAAACGAAGCCACGAGCTCAAACATCCACAGAAAAGCAGTTATTAACACAATTATAAAAGACAACCCAAATGTATTCAAAACACGAATCATAAACAGCACACAAAAGTGTGGGCCTCACCCCACCACAAATAGAAAGCAATTTGTCCTCAAATGCAGGTAATACGAAATCAAGAGGCAAGATAAAGAAAGATAGAGAGGGAGGTGAAGAGGGGATCCTGGCTAATAGGTTGCTCCATCTGTCTGGACATTGATTCTTTGGCTTGCAAAAGTCGTCCACTTGGCAACGTTAGTCAAACTGGGTAANAGTGTGGGCCTCACCCCACCACAAATAGAAAGCAATTTGTCCTCAAATGCAGGTAATACGAAATCAAGAGGCAAGATAAAGAAAGATAGAGAGGGAGGTGAAGAGGGGATCCTGGCTAATAGGTTGCTCCATCTGTCTGGACATTAATTCTTTGGCTTGCAAAAGTCGTCCACTTGGCGACGTTAGTCAAACTGGGTAACTCATTCGACGGAATGCTGACTGTGGATTTATCTGCCGAAGGTTACAGAATCGCTGTAATACAAGAGTCCCAACGGCGAATTCTATCATGGTCACTGAAATGATTGGCGTTTTGCCAATGATTTCCAACTGTCGTCGAGTTTTACAGACTCCAAATTTTGAGGATATCTTGAGTCAAACGGCGAAATAGAATTGATCACCGGATTCTTCAGCGATTCGCCAACTTGAACTGTTTCTCGCCCTTTTGCACCTTTTGATCTCCTTCCACACTTTAGTCTGTAAAATTAGCACACTATTATTTAATCATTAAGCAAAATAGAAGATAACAAAGAGTTTTGGGTTGCCTCCCAAACATCGCCTTAGTTAATATCGTGGCACGACACAAGTCAAAGACTACTCTTCGTCCTCGAAATCACCCATGGTGTAGTTTGATGAGTCCTCGGCGAATAGTGGGTATTGACCTGTCATCAAATGGTTTATCTAAGCATCTTGCAGCTGAATTGTCATAAAGTTTGCTGTGGTCGTTTCATTTAGCATTTTAATGTTGTCTTTCATGTCATTCACCTTCTTGTCTTGTTCTTCGAGTTTTTGCTGAATGATTGAAAGGGCATCATCTTTTTGCGCACTCCCATGCTTCTTTCCATGTTTGCACTCTCGACGGGAGAAGTCCTTCTGCCTCTCTCGGGCTTGTTCTTCCAATCCAATCACCCGTTTATATAAGACATCTACTTACACCACCAATTTGTCCCATTCGTATTTCTTTTGAGTTTCTTTGCCAGCTTCGACCATATTGTCAAGTAGTGTTGCCACAACTTTGTAGGGTTGGTTTAGCATTCCGCCTTCAAAAAGATGCTCAACTATGCTTCTATTTTCGGGTTCAAGACCCTGATAGAAGAAATCCAATGGTGTCTTATCAGTCATTCCATGGGATGAGCATGTTTGTAATATTGCTTTGAATCGCAGCCACATTTCTAAAATTGTTTCCTCTCCTGCTTGTTTGAATGTCAGTAGATTATCCCTGAGGTTTAATAGTTTCAGAAGAGGATGATCTGTGTGACACCCATAGTGATTATACATTCTTGTTTCCCTGCTCTGATCTTCAGACAAGTAAAACAAAACTACAACTAAAATTAGTAAGGCTAAACTAAGAAAAATCAAGAATTCTACTTAACTAGGAATTCCCAAATAACACCAATCCCCGGCAGCGGCGCCATTTTGATGCTTATCGTGACTAACGACACTAACCTACGGTATGAGTGTCTACGATCGTCGATAGTATAGTAACCCAACTAAAGGTTGGGGTCGTGTCCCAAGGGAGTGGTTTTGAGAATTGACAGAAAAATAAAATTAAGCTCTAACTAGTCGTAGCTAAAGACATTAACGAATAAAAACCTGATAAATTAAAAAGGGGTGACACAAAAGTGTCAAATATCAAATGGGGATTTTGTCACAAGTAGCAAAAACAACAAAAATTAACAAGAATATCAAGTATGGGGAAAGGTTCTTGGGGTGTGACCGCAATACAAGTTGAGATAAGTAGTTGGATACATGTTTTTGAAAGGAAATTTGTAAGATAATAGTGACTAGGCTAAGCTTTAAATGGAAATAAGTTCCCTCTCGGGCAACTTACCCCGTTTCAAATGCGTTCCTCTTGGACATTCATTTGCCGCATGAAGACCAACCTACGCCTTATCGCACTCACTCTCTTGAGTTGAGTCTTAGGATATGGGACTAGGGCTCACCCTCTTGGGCAGAACCTTATGCCGACCTACTTCTTAGGCCATCAGTCTAGTGGTCTTGGTTTTGCGACCTCCCTCTCGGGCAAGCCGAAAACACATGGGTGGTTTTGTATTTGCAACTACAAACTCTTTAGATTAAACCAAAACTACTAGGTGAAATCACCATTAAAATACATCTAACCTATCAGCAAACAAGACCCAACAACAATATCAACACATATTTGCTAAATCACACCCCAAGAATGGGGGATTTTTAGCCACACATCAAGAAATAACAAAATACACCTAAAATGATACTTAAATCAAATGGGTATAAGAAATTAAACCTTGATTTAAGCAAAGGAAGAAGAATGGAGAAGACCCACTTCCAACTTGAATAAGATGAAATCCTTCTCTCTTCAAGTCTCCCACATAACACTCTCCAAACTCGAGAGAAAAAATATCTAAAAAGTACTATTCTATTGTGAAAATTATAATAATGGTTCGGAACTTATAAAATTAATAACAATTATAGTATTTATAGCCATCAGAAATTAGTGCTGGCGGATAGCTCGGTGTAGTTAGTCTAGTTCGCTGAGTGACTCGACGACTCGCCTATCATCTGTCTCATCCCCGTTTAGTGCTTGCCTTCAGCGTCTTCACGTTCTGGACCATTGGGCGGTATAGTAATGCTTTACGGAACTATTCGTCGAAGCGCCGACAGCTCCTTTCATCGCCTTCTTGATCTTCTTCATTCAGGGCTTTGTGTACTGGAACAAAGGGAGGAGTCTATCCTTTCGGTGAATCGCCAAAGATGTTTGGCGATGCTCAGGCTTCAGCTTCTTCGTTCTTTCCAGCCTTTTTGTTCCTTTTTGCACCTAAGTGTCCATGCTTCCACTAAAACTTCAAATACCTGAAACTTAAGAGTTTTCATCAGATATTGCGACAAAATAAGCATTCGAGGACACTATTTCTATCAAAATAAATCCCTAAATGAGTCCAATTTATGGACTCATCAGTAATTCCATAACCCTACTAAGGAAAGTGTCTTTGTACCATCCAAAATTTCCTAAGGTCTGACATCTTAGACCGTTAAGGAGAGTACGAATAGTCTCATGCTAATTGGTAAATCTACCATTAAAATGCTCTAATATGGTGAGAACAAGGGTATAAACAACATCTTCTCTATTTTTATCTAGAGTCATTCCCAAGTTATCAACACCATTATCAGTAGCCACCACATTTATAATAGAGGCTTTCTCTTCCATATTTAAATAACTATCCCACCAGCCTCGAAGTGGCCAGTAAAACCTGCAACAATCATTTTGCAAATAGTTCTACATGTGTTTTTAACACTTTTACAAATAGTTGCATACATAAGCATTCTATGAACAAGAATAGTTAACTGTCTATCAGTCAACCCATTAAGATTCTATTCATAAATTTCGAAGCCACTATAAGACGTATTAGTCTGATTCCAGTCTCGTTCTTCTATCAAAACATCTTAAGGAGTCGGACGGGGATAATAATAAGTATGCATCCTTAGTTTAGTAGCATAACCATTATTTTTTCTGGGATAACCTCTGAACTTATTAAACTCTGAAGAAATCTGATTTTTATAATCAACCATAGTTTCCATTCTATCTGCAAAATCTTGCGATAAATCAATTGGTTGAAAATTTAAACCAGAAAGCTTTTTATTAAAAAGTTCTTTAAAATCTAAACCAGAAAACTTTTTATCAAGAAGTTCTTCCAAATCATTTAATGATTTAAATTTAAAATCTTGAATCTCAGGAGGTCTTTGAACATGAGTAGGAACAACCTCAGCTTTGCTTTCAGAAGTAGAAGCAATATTTGTCTTAGCTATATCAACTTTTACACCTTTTATCAAAATAGTTAATTCATCAAGTTTTTTATCAAGAGAGCTAATATGCTTACCCAAAACTTTAACATATAAACTCAAATAATTATTTTGAGTAATAAGCTTATTAATTTTAGCAATACTGATAAAAGCAATATCTTCTTCAATGAATTTTTGAAATGCCAAAAAAGTAATACCTGTATTATATGGCAAAACAAAATTTGACTGAGGGGGGTAGATGGCTTTTGTAAGATTATCACTACCATCTTTATAAGTTCTTTCAATAATATTAATATATAAAGGCAAATAAGTGGTTATAAACCACGGAACAAAATACATAATTTGATTATGCAAAGCACAAGTTTCATAAAACTCTTGAGAGATATTATTCATATCTTCTTTATTATAAGAATCAAAGAACCAAATTTTAAACCGGTTTCATTTTTCATCAAAAAAAATTTTTTAATTTTTTTTCTTGCTAGAGAACCTGGGCTAAAATCAAGTTGTTGTGGAATCATTAAGAATCATTTAGGTCAAACTCCATTTTAGAGACATAAGGAATATCCTTATCAGAAATATCATCATCTACTTAAACTATATTAGGTCAGGGGTCGATCTTTACCTTTTCTACCAAAAAGTTGCTATTAGTTGTAATGGTATATAAAGAAGCGGCACAATCTCGTGCTAGACCATAAATAGGTTCAATAGGGAAAATATGATGAATAGCAGGCAAAAGTCTATGACTTGATAAAGAACGCCTATTATTATTGTGACTCACAGTAGGCAATAATTTATTAGAAAATGACTGCCTATGAGGTGCATAACTATTATCAGAAAACTGAATACAAATCCTATCATCGGGATTTTGCAATATATGAGAGTAATCAGAATTGGTAACCGCATCTGTTATCTGATTTGGGGATATGACCGAATCTAGAGTCCATGTAATTGGGAAATCAATTTCTTCCCATTTAATAGGTCTCCTGGTGGTAACCTTGGACCTTGGAAAATTGGTTTCTACCAAAATGGTTTGATTAGATGTATCGTATAATTTACATCTTGAATTTAAAGTGGATAATAATTTGAAATATAAGATAAACTTATGAGTTCTGAACCAAGCACATAATTATAACCATGCATTTTAACATTTAATGTTAAGGCATCAAGAATATTAACATCAGAAAGAGATAACTGCAAATTTGGTTGAGTATTAAAATATACGGGATCATAAGTCACCGTAGATTCAATCGAACCCATCAGGGACTGTCTAAAATTTAAATTTCTAGCACTCCTTAAGGATGCTAAAAACGTTTCAGGTAACCCTTTGAGGGTCAAAGGCTTAAAAGCAATTTGAACCATACCAATATCCAGGTAATTATACTTATTTTTATATAAATTGATATCACGCTCGCTTAACAAACGAATAGTCTGTTCAGACGAATTTAAAGCTAAAGATTGCTCCATAATTTTTATTAATTGTTTAGAAGTTTATCAAACCAACCATAATCATAAATAGTTTTAATTGGGACTTTAGGGATAGTCACATTTTTTAACAAATCAAGGTTTTGAGGTATATCAACCTCTTTAAGTCTAGTACTTTTAGTACAAGTTTCTCCCAGATCCATATAAACAAAGATCATATCTATGTTAAATACTTCACATCCATCTCATATATACCATGAAAGTTCTAAGCTCTGATATCAGATTACAGGATCGGGTGTTGACTGGTGGTTATCTGCTCATCCCTGTCTGATTCCTCAAAATGTTTTGATAGAAGAACGAGACTGAAATTAGACTAATACGTCTTATAGTGGCTCCAAAATTTATTGAATGAAATCTTGATGGGTTGACTGATGGATAATTAATTATTCTTGTTCATAGAATGCTTATGTATGCAACTATTTGTAAAAGTGTTAAAAACACAGATAGGACTATTTGCAAAATGATTGTTGCGTGTTTTATTGGCCAACTTCGAGGCTGGTGGGATAATTATTTAAATATGGAAGAGAAAACCTATATTATAAATGCGGTGACTACTGATGATGGTGTTGATAATTTGGACATGACTCTAGTTAAAAATAGAGAAGACTCACCATATTAAAGTATTTTAATGGTAGATTTATTAATATTTAATTTATTTTTTTATTTATATATGTATAATATTGATTGATAATTTAAATACGTATATTTTAATTAATTTAATTTAACTAATCTCGACCCGAAAGGAAACGGGGTAATACAAGTATTAGGAACAAAATTGTGAACGTGGAAAAGAGCGCCACGAGGCAAAAAAAGATTGGATAAAATGATGAAAAGGAGGCAGAAATAGAAATAGCGCCTGTGACTGTGAGGAAGCAATTTGTGTGCAAGAAAGGAAGAGCAATGACTTGTCTGTTAGAACCGCCTTTTCGCTGCTTGCCTCCTTTCCAACCCTTTTCTCCTCCTCGTTTCCGCTGTTACGCCGCCCCTGGAGCTCAACCTCTGCCGTCGGACCCGGACACTGAAACCCTTGTACTGCCGCTTGATGGCCCAAAAGAACGCCGGGAAATTGTCCGACTCGCTTGGGAGAAGCTCGTCCGATGGTCTCGTTCTTTGCAGTCTAGAGCCAAAACTGACGTCCTTGAACGTACTAATAAGGTCATTACTCTTTTACTTTCTTGAATTCCTTCTCCGCATATTTCACTAACGTCATTGCAATGTGGCATTTTACTCTTCTCTACTTTGTGGGATGTTGCGAGTTAGATATTCTTTTCACGACTAGTATTTCGATGCCCTAATATGCTTTGACTTATTTATGTTATGCTTCAGCGTTGTAGTTTATGCACATCGTAAAATGCTTAGTTTACCATATCAAATTTGCTTCGGATAAGGTTTGTGTGCATTCTCTTACGGTCTAATTAGAAATGAATTATTGACGCTCCCCTGCAGAAAGAAAGAAGAAGTTGAAAAAACTCTGTTCTTAAGTTTGTTGTTTTTCTTCCTTTCCCCTTTTTGATGGTTCTTGGGTTGGGCGAATTAAATGTTAGTGCTGATTGATACAATTTGTAATGTCCTTGGGCCCTAGATAGTGGTTCTCGGAGGTGGATCTTTCGGAACAGCAATCGCAGCTCATGTTGCAACGAGAAAATCCCCGTTGGAAGTGAATATGCTTGTAAGAGATCCTCAAGTTTGTCGATCAATAAATGAGGAACACCATAACTGGTGAGTTTCTGCCTTTAATTCTGGTCTTGTATATACTTTTAGGCTTTTAACATAAACAAACTCATAGCCATCACCTGGACCTAAACTCCCAGCCAGTTCCACTCAGTCCGTTCATTTTGTGCTTCATAACCTTTTTCCTTCTCTTTTGCTCCAGTAAGTATTTTCCACAGCACGAGCTACCAAAAAATGTCATTGCCACTACTGATGCAAAAGCTGCTCTGCTAGGTGCAGATTTTTGCTTCCATGCTGTACCTGTTCAGGTATATTTTATGTTTTCTTAGTTCATCGTTTGTTTATAGTGCGATGAACTATGCTTGGAACCATGGAAGCAAATTTACTATCTCATGCCCTAGTCCTTATTTGCTTGGATTTGCAGCTAAAGTTTGTCCATTTATTCTGATTTGGCTGATCTCTTATTTTGTAACTAGTTTAACCTTAAGGAAGGTAGTGCATTTACCAATTATATCTTATTGCAGTTCAGCTCAGCATTCCTTGAGGAAATTGCAAACTATGTTGATCCAGGCTTGCCTTTCATATCTCTTAGCAAGGGGTTAGAGCTAAACACATTAAGAACGATGTCTCAGATAATTCCCAAAGCACTGAAAAATCCTCGCCAACCCTATGTTGTTCTATCTGGTCCTTCCTTTGCTCTAGAGCTGATGAATAAACTACCAACAGGTTGTTTGGACTGTTTTGAGAATTTATTTTGCCATTGCTTGAAGCTCAAAAGTAAGATTTATTTGCTTGTGCAGCACTGGTAGTGGCTTCAAAAGACCAAAAGATAGCAAATTCCGTTCAGCAACTTATGGCTTCTAAAAATCTGAGAATCAACACATCAAGGTATTTCAATCAGTAGTCAGAGCAGAAACATTGATTCCAAGTCTATCATAGAGTATTACCACTCAAAGCTAGGGATCTTGTTGACGCTCCCTTTCTGTCGTTCCATATCTTCAAGGGCAGCACAATAATGTAGTGATCTAACAGGATCTGTTTGATGCTTATCATGCTTTCGATTTTGGATGGGTTTCATGGACCTTGAAGGATCATCAGCAGGAAAAAAAAAATTCTTTTATGCTATACTTTAAGAAACATTATGAAGAAAAAATTGTTTCAGTTTGATTTTTTCAAGGAGGGAAATTGTTAAAATTCTGACATCTTTTGTCTGATTGGATCTCCTCTGGGTCATGTTAGTTGCATTTTTGGATCTCAGAATCATATACTCCCTCCAATTCAATTTATATGACGTAATTTGATTGGACACGAAATTTAAGAAAGGAAAATTGATGTAATTTGTGGTCTTAAACATGTTATATTATTTGTGTTGCTATAAAACTTTTGAAACTTGTAGTCTTAAACATGGCTATAAAAGTTTTTCATTGAGGGTAAATGGAATGGCTTAATAAGAAAATCATGTCATACAAAATGAAATGGTGTGAGTAAATAAAACAACATTTAGGAGGTGCACATATTTGAAACTATTATGGATTGTATTTTAGATAAAGTAAAAAAGGAAAGAAAAAGAAGTCTGCTTTCTTCAGCACACAATGTAGATACACAGTTGCTCTTTCTTTCTTTTGGAGGGAAGGAGAGTTGTGCAGAGGGTTCTCCTCTGTATAGAATTAGATACACTGTAGTTAATCGCATTTTCTGCTTTTGGATTCTGGGGGGTGGGGGTGGGGGAGGGGGGATAGATGGTGAGGTTGCATCTAGTCCCAGTAACCTACTATGTGTAGAAGTGGCTGGTGGAGTACCTCCAACACCTTTGGAGGGAAGGAGGGAGGAGGGAGAGTACAAAGTTAACATTTGTAAAGGTTCTGCAGTTCAAATGCTTGCTTGTAACTCCTGATCTTACAGTGATGTTACAGGGGTTGAAATTGCAGGTGCATTGAAAAATGTGTTGGCAATTGCAGCTGGCATTGTGGAAGGACTAAATCTTGGTAACAATTCCATGGCTGCACTTGTTTCACAAGGTTGCTCTGAAATTCGATGGTTGGCAACAAAGGTTAGTAGGCCTCCATCACACCTTAGAAGTTTCTGCATTTTCCATCTACTAATTTTCTTCACGACTCTCAAGCTATGTTGCTGCACCCGTTTCGGATCCTCCAAAAATGCACTACTTTTGGAGGATCCGACACGTACCCATCGATAATTGTGAAGGGTCTGAGCAACATAGCTCTCAAGCAGCTATTTGACAATTATTGTAATTCAAGCTTCAATTTTGAGTATGAGATATTAGGCACTGCTACATAGATTTCTCCTTCTTCTGTTCCCAAGTATTTCGCTGCTTGATAGCTCCTCATGGAGATCCTTAAGTGTATCAAGTCCATGTGGTCATACTTTCTAAAGAATCTGTGATTTTTTGAGCTAACAGTCTGATTATCTTTATCTTAAAATGCTGGTTGACATTAATCTCTTTCCTTTTAAGATGGGTGCAAAGTCAACAACATTAACTGGTCTATCAGGAACTGGGGATGTTATGCTTACATGCTTTGTGAGCCTTTCAAGAAACAGAACAGTTGGAGTTCGTCTGGGGTCAGGGGAAAAACTTGACGATATACTTAGTTCAATGAATCAGGTTCAAAAAATTGAGTTGCTGTATCATTTTTTGGCTTTGTCTGTTCTATCTCCTTAACAGCAACTACATATTTAGGTAGCTGAAGGTGTTGCTACAGCTGGAGCTGTGATTGCTTTAGCACAGAAGTACAATGTTAAAATGCCAGTTTTAACTGCAGTTGCAAGGATTATTGACAATGAACTAACGCCTACAAAAGCTGTTTTTGAACTGATGAATCTCCCTCAGGTTGCTCCCACGCTTTGCATGCTTTATAGTCAATTACCGAAAGGAACTTTGTCATGTCAGTGTGGCTCAAGAACAATTATTACTAAATTTCAATTGTTTTGATTCTAATTTGCAGGTTGAAGAAGTTTAAAGAAGCACCGGTGTTAGAAAGACTATAATAGTTGCTGGGTGAAAGCTGAACATGTATACAAATTGTGACTAGCTGGCTTTTTGTTGCATGAGGCTCACAATCAACAAGTTGGAGAATGATCTTCACCTGTTTACTGGCTGCATAGTGCTGACACTCTCCAAGTTTATGGTGATGAAATCCGTCTGAGTTCCTTTTTACCATGTTATTAGTTGAGACATGTTCATATAATATGCTTTTAAGAGTTTTGGTGGAAGCTGTAGCTTGTAATTAGTCATCAATATAACAACACCATTCGAGTGGATGTATTAGTTTTTTTTATTCTTTTTTGTAATATGATAGTGAGCTAATGCAACTGTAAAAACATTACGGCTATGTGACGGCAAATATAAAATGTAGTACGTATTTATTTTCGTTAACAGACCTCTTTGTATTTTATCCCTTGTGTTGTTTTCTTATCTTCTTTATTTGGAAGGGAGAGAGTTCAGATGTTGTAGTGTATTGTATTCCCCTATTCGGGCTAAGGTGTAGAGATATCCACTTTTAACTCTTTTATTTAAAGGTTACTTTTATTTTTTTGGGTCAACCTGAAAATTTTATTTAACCAAAGTAAAGTTTGTAATACCACCTACGCATTGGACTATGGAGTCAGGATCATAATAGAACTCTGTATCATCATTTTATGCTTCACTATCGAACTACTCAGTTTCTTATCTTCTAAATAGGGTGTTAATTGAGTAGTTTCATCTAGTGGCATAAAATGTCTATTAACAAGGTGTTCAACTTTTCTCAAGCATGTTTTCATTTGCATTGACTTTGGCCTACAATGAATCGGATTATGAAGATTGATGTTGCCCAAATTACACCTTTTAAGTTGGTATAAAACGGTCGATGTCAAATATAGAACCCAATGACAGTGTGTGGCTAGAAATTACAATTTATGCAAGAATTCACTTTGATGATCACTATTTCGAGAAAATAAGTATCTTGACAACCAAATTGCAAGTCAAAGGGAGATTCAGCAACCTACCAAAGGGAGCTTTCAATTTTATGTTTTTTTTTTTTCGAGATGGTATCTTTAACTTAGGTTTTAACCAACATTAGATATTGTCAAACATTTCATCATAACACAATCTTATTTTCTAGTTATACTGTGAATCTATTATAAGTGCTTTTCCCGAAATACTTTTCATTCTCAGACCAAATATCAGAAAGTCCTTTTCCAATTTGTTCTTTTTTTAAGGAAAATGACTTCAATCATAGCAAACAAACCAGAATTCGGAGCATTACAAACACCTAAAGATCCAACTACAACTAGACAGCCGGCCAGCCATAACTCTATGACTCTAAGGTAGCAAAATTTCTTGTCAAGTAAGTTTTAGTTTTTGTCTATAGACCCTTTTACAGGACAGAAACCCCATCACAAATGTGTAATAGGCTCTCTTGGAATTCAAACTCTTGATAGCTGTGCTATCATGAGAACATAAACATAGAAAATCATGAGCATGTACAATTTATGAATGCTTTAAAATGTTTAAACACAGAAGCAATACTAGTTTATTACAAATAAACAA
The DNA here is from genome assembly GCF_019186545.1 of Solanum stenotomum. Lineage (NCBI taxonomy): Eukaryota > Viridiplantae > Streptophyta > Magnoliopsida > Solanales > Solanaceae > Solanum > Solanum stenotomum. The sequence continues at coordinate 25,495,237 of NC_064289.1, read as the reverse complement.
GATGATCACACAACACAACCGAAACAAGAAATTACTCAGTGTACATTCAAGCAATCAAAATATTGGAACCTGAAAGAAAAAACAGTACAAACATGGAACAGTTGTTGGCAGAAAAAACTTAAGACATCTGACAGGAAATACAACATAGCAAACCCGACCAATTAACTTTAGCTCGAAACTCTGTGTCTCTCTGGTGAGGTAATTTCCTTCCTCTACTTCTCTAGTCTCCTGAATGAAACAACAAAAAGTGAAGCTCAATACACTTGTTAAAATTTCAATGATAACCCTTTATTAATCGTATTTAATTTGGTTCTAGAGGCATATTCTGAATCTCTTTTTCGTAATGCACAAGTTTTCTTACAGTGGATCAATAACCTTATAGAAATGTTCAGTCTTCAAAAGAAAATTTTCATTTTGTACACTCATCAAAAAGAAAGATTTCAGTTACCTGAAATGTCGTAGAAGTAACCTCAACTTTGATCAATCTATCATATGGCAAGTGGTCGGAAGCAATGCTTTAAGTTCGACTTGAACTTGTCGCCATCCCACTCTAATTGGCTCCACCATTCTGATGTTCCTCTTATTAATTTGATGCTCTTGGAGGTTTGAATAGACAGAGGCAACTTCCTTATTTCATTGCACCTTATCAAGGTAAGTACTTCCAGGTGTTCCCACATACTTTGTGGCTCTCCCAAGTTTCCTAATTTTGGTAAGTTTCTCAACACTAACTTTCGAACTCTTGGAGTTTCTGACTTGACAAGTGTTGTCTGACTAGAGTCGCGTTCCACGAACAACTCTACCAGCTGTTTACAAGAGGTAATTGTAATTTCTTCCAAGTTCTTGGGTATAGAAAAAGCGTCACCAACGCTAAAAAGACATGTTAAACTTGAACAATTAGACATATCTAGTTGGCGTAATTTAGAAAATCTTAGACCGAGAAGTTGACTGAAATCCGAAAAACTCTTTAAACGATATACGAATTCAAGGTTGAGATATTCCAGATTAGGCAAAGGGTCAAATGTTCCACTTCCTTCTTCTGGTGGATTGAAAGAACAAGAACAACTCCTAATGTAGAGTGATTTTAATCCATCGAAACTGTTGTACACAAACAACTTCCTGAGACCCAAGCAACTTTGCAAGTACAAATGTGAAGCAAACTGCAACATGCCTGAGAGCTTTCCGTAACGAAAAATATCACTCCCCGAGATGCATATCGTCCTTGCTGACTTGTTGAATGGTACATGAAATGGAGTTTCTCCAACTTCAATGCGAAATCTTTTCAATCTACTCATCCAGGTGTGGTCTCTATTGAAAATTGACGAGCTATCCAATCTAATAAAAAGCGAAGTTAGATTGTGTAAAGATGATATCTCATCGAAAGAAGTTGCTCCAAGAAGAGTCACTCCAAATTTGGTGGAAGGGTGCATCATTTTACTCTCCATCATATTTAACATTTCAATGCTAGACAAGTTGAGGAAAAATTCTCGTCCAATGCCCTCCAAATCAGTTGCAGGAAGATATAATAGCCGTAGATTTGTCAACTTGTCCATTCCTTGCGGCAGATGATGTAACCTTGTATTATCACAATCGAGCAATAGCAAATTGCGAAGATTATTAATAGGTGGTAACTCTGTCAACCAGTGGCAATTTTTTAGTATTAGAGCATGTAGTTGATATAAACTATTGATGGAAGAAGGCAGTGATGTGATGCCAGTTTCACTCAGATTCAGAACTCTTAAGGCAGGAAATGCCAAAAAGAATTCATGAGGAATTTCCAAAAGGCGATTGTTATCTTGCAATAGTAAAGTTGTTGTCTCTGGGCATTCCGTGACGTTATCAGGTAGACGTTGAATTTTGTTGCTTACGAAAGATATTCTCTTGACAGAAGATGATATCCCAATTCCATCTTGAAAAACAGAATTGTGTTCAACCCCAAAGGATTTAGCTATCCATATAGCAACATCACGAACCACGTCGTGCATCTTCACAGAATCCAAATTATGGGTTTCTAGCAAGCAGGCATCCTTTAGACTCTCAATCATTGTGATTCCCCTATTGTAGACTTCTTCGTATGTGTCATGTTCGCCAAGGAATTCCTCTGCCCACCAGCAACTTATGAGTTCATCTGTTGAAATGGACACGGGATATAAGGAGCAATACAAGAAACAGCTTTGAATGTGATCACCTCTCTTTTTCTTCACATGATTGCTTCTTTGCTCTGAGGATAATTCAATATCCTGAGATTCCAAAGAATCAAAACTCCACTTGATGACCTTGTAAACCTTATCTTTTACATCTTTGTTATGAGGTTCAGACATTCTAAGTGATTTCAAAGCATCCTCCCAGAGCTCGACCCTTGTTTTCCCTCTCATAGATGCTCCAATAACAATGACTGCTAAAGGTAAACCATCACACTCTCTTGCAATTTCCTTTGCCAATGGTTGAATATGCTCTAGATTGGCATTGTCTCCTGCATTTTTGATAAACAGTTTCCACGATTCATCCTCATCCAATGTGTACACCTTCATTTCGGTGTCTATTTTCATTTGCTTACAAACATCCAAAGAACGAGAAGTTATAATGACCTTGCTTCTTGCGGGATCTTCCAGTTGAGGCACACCTACATCATCTAAATTTATAGGTTCCCAAACATCATCTAGTATGAGAAGGAAACTCTTTTCTTGTTCGAGTCTTCGATAGATTTTGCTGGCAATACTTTTAACATTTCCCTCGCTGTCTATCTTTAGGTTTAATCTGCTCGCAATTTGTGTTTGAACCTTTCTTATGTCTATTGGCAGTTTGGGCACTGTAACCCATAACACAACACCAAAAGACAGTTTAAAACTTGATACGTCATTCTTTAAGAGCTCATTGTTCAGATTATTCACCAATGTTGTTTTCCCAACACCTCTTGTACCCCACACACCGATGATGCATACCTGAAAGGATTCAAATACCACAAAAATAATTTATCCGCAAAGTCATAGAAGAATTTTAGAAAATTAGAGAAAAAAGGACATAGGAGATTTTGATCATTCAGTCGTAATCTTTTGACCTCAAATTAGTTAAGTTCAGAGTGTGTATGAAGGAGAATATTTTTTATGTTAAACATGATGATTTCTTACTTATTTTCTAATGTTGGTAAGTAAACAAAAAAAAATCTCAAGCACATTTTTAAGTAATCTAATAAAACACTAAAGGAGTTGGAGGGAGTGAGACCTCGGGGGTGACAGGAGTAGGGGTTGGGTGGGTGGGAAGGATACAATAAACATACAATGTCAATTATAGAACTTGTTTTTCCTACTTCCATCAGCGAAGTCATTTTCCTCATTTTTAAAGAACTTGTTTTTATAGAGAAAACGTTTTCTAAAAATTTTGTTCAACCAAACATGGAGAAATAAGAAAATGTTTTCCTCCGTACTCCGTACTAAACACAGCCTAATGTGTGTTTGGTATGAAGGAAAATGTTTTCCATGAAATATATTTTCCCAGAAAATGTTTTCTTGGAAAACATGTTGGTTAATTTCTAACTTATTTTCTCATGTTTGATTGATGAGTGAAAAATTTTTCTAGTGTTTGGTTGATGAATGAAAAACATTTTTCATAGAATATCTTCTATGTTTTACTAGAGAAAAGAAATAATTTTTAGGAAAATTTTGACCTGGAAATCAACTCCCATAACTGATTCGGGACCCAACCCCGACACATGAACTAGGAATGACCCCGATAACCGATCCAAGATCCAACCACGAGACCCGATCGAGGACTTGACCTCGACTCTCGACATTTGAACAGGGATCCAACCCCAAATCCGATATCTGAATCTTCACACGACCTTGATAATCAATCCAAGATCCGATCCCAACACTTGACTTGATATATGACCCCGACTCTCGACCTGAGATCCGACATTCGAACTGGACCCAAACCTAACCCTGACACCCGACCCCAATGACTAATTCAAGACTTGATCCTAACACCCGACCTAGGGCTCGACCCCAACTCGGTACTTGACACCTAAACTGGGACCTGACACTCGAATCGATACCCGACTTTCGAGCTAAGACCCAACCCTGACATCTTATGCGGGATTGACCCAGGACCCGACTTTCGAACCGAGACTTGACTTCCAATAGAGACCTAATTTTCAAATCTAGACTCGACCCTGACACCCAACTTAGGACTTGATCACCACACCAGACGTGGAACCCAACTTTTGAATCGATATCCGACCCAACTCCCGAACCTAACTCTCGACTTCCAAACTAAGACTCGACCCCAACTCCCGACCTGAGACCTGAATTTCAAATGAGGATCTGACCCCGACCCTCGACCCCGACGACCGATTTGGGACCCAAAGCTGACATTTGCCCTGGGAACCGACCTCAACTCTTGACCCAAGACTTGACTTCCGAATGAAGACCCGACCCTAACACCTGATGTGGGACCCAACTTTTGAATTGGGACCCCATACTAACACCCGACTTGGGACTCGATCCCGACACCCAACCTAGGATCCGACCCTGACTCTCAACCCGAGACCCCATATTGACACTTAATGTGGGATCCAACTCGGTTTTCCGACACCAAATTCTGAATCGAGACCTGACCCTAACATCCAACCCATGACTCAACTTCTGAACCGGAATCCAATACCGATACCCCAACCTCTATCCGGACACTTAACCTCGACCCCGATGATCAAATCAAGACTCAAACCTAGCATCTCACCTGGGACCCAACCTCGACTCTCGACCCAAAACTTGACTCTAACACCCAACTCTAAACTCCACCCCGACACCTGACTCGGGACCCGACCTCAATACCCGATCGAGATCCAACCTCAAATCCTGACCTGGAACCCGACATCCAACACGGGATTCAAATATTTTTCAAAACATTTAAGCCTACCAAATATGAGAAAATTAGAAAACTTCATACCAAACACACCCATATCTCCACNGATGATCAATTCAGGACTCAAACCTAACATCTCACCTAGGACCCAACCTCGACTCTCGACCCAAAACTTGACTCTGACACCCAACTCTAAACTCCACCCCGACACCTGACTCGGGACCCGACCTCAATACCTGATTCGAAATCCAACCTCAAATCCTGACCTAGAACCCGACATCCAACACGGGATCCAAATATTTTTCAAAACATTTAAGCCTACCAAACATGAGAAAATTAGAAAACTTCATACCAAACACACCCATATCTCCACTTAACCTCCTTAAGAAAAGAGGCAGTAGCACTCATATTTATAATAGAATAAAAATCAACTTTTGTCTAGAAATCATTTTGACTATAAAATCTAATTAAACAGGAATCAATAAAAGTAGCAACTATCAAATTCTACACAATTTAGGCTTATTAATCTTGATTTAATTCCAACAGTACCTTATCATCTTCTAATAGTTGTAGGATTTTGTGGAGATTCTTTGTTGCTGCAGACTGGCCTTCTATCAATGGTCCAGGCATGAACTCAACTTTTTTCATCTGGTAATTTTCTACCACCAAGTTGGATCCAAAGCTTTTTCTGACCTCTATAAGCCTGAAAAGTTGATCTTGCACAATCCGTGCTTGAGTGGAGACTTCCAAGCCAAGAATGCACTTTGGACAACACTTATATGTAAGCCTCTTCGCAGCTGCAATGCTTTCTTGCATAGTTTCCCATTCACTCTCCAGCTTGTGCACATCTTCGATCCACTGGATAACGTCTAGTTTTGGTTTATAGCCTTTTTTCTCATATCCTTCCACACTCTTTTTTATATCATCTCTAAACTTTGTTAGCTTCTCCATTTCATTTCTTAGATTTTTAAGTTTTGATGAGAAACGGATGGTATTTTCAACATCAGGACAAATGCATTTACACACATTCTTTCCCACCTCAACAAAAAAACCACCTACAGCATTAAAAAGTATTTCCATTGAACAATTTTGATCAGAATGCTAATAGAGAAGTTCTCAAAGATTATGAAATGAAGCTAAACTGATTTGTTTCCTGTTTGTTTGTTTAAGGTAGAAAACTAATAAGAAGGCAAATACAATTATTGGTAAAAGTCAAGGACTTAACATAATAACAAAAGTAGACAACAGAATCAAAATAATTAAGCACGTCCTCTGCACTACTTTAGGTAAATGCCAACTATTTGGACTGATTCAATTTTCACAACTAAGCTGTTTTTTGATATCTCATATAGCTTCTCTGAGAAAAATGATCAAAATAGTCCTTAATGTATTGGTTTCGATTCAATTGATTTGGTCCATGATATATAACAACTTATGGAAATGATCTTTATTATGCTAAATGACTTATCACTCTAGTCTTGTATCAGTTCCAAAGGGTGAAAACTCCCGCCTTCCCGACAATGGAGTTAGCACATTTGAACAATCAAGGCTTTCGTATACAACAACTTAAAGTCAAAAGCTAGGTGTAATCATTTAAAATTTATTAATTATAAATTTATAAAATGATTCGGATTATATTAAATTCATAAATATATCATATATTATTATAAGTGGGAACATCATAAATGAAAAGTTGAAATATCAAAATGCCCTTTTAAAATTAAATGACTCTATTACCATTTTTAAAGTAAAAAAAAAATTGATTTTCCCACTTTTAGTTATCCTTTTTCACTAATTATTTTCATTTTATTTAATAAGAAGTCCAAAATTCCATGTAACATGGGTAGCATCTTATAAACAAAAGTTCAAAGATCACAATTGATTTCTTTTCAAATTTGCCTTTTCCCATTATATTTAATTAATAATTAGATAATTAAATAATAACATATTAAATAGTTGCACACTCATCAAAATTCGTTCATATACTCTTCAACCACATTAATAAACCAAGAAGACATAATTCATCATTAAACAACAGTATAATGTCATTAGGTAAAAACCTTTTCATTTTCTCTTATTTATGTGTTATATTTAAGAATCCAAAAAGACATAATTTTACATTAAATATTATATTCAAATCAGTTATAAGTCTTTTCATCTCTCCTAATATCTCCTATTTATATTTAAACTCTATTATCACTATGTATCTAATTGTATGAGCAGTAGAAACTGAACTTCAGTAAGGTGGAGTAGTACTTTCATTGTTTTCTTTTCTTTTTTTTTTTTATGAAAATACTTTTGTTTTACAAAGTCTTGATTTGATGTCTAATTATATAAATGCTGGAATCTGAACTTATTTAGAGGGAGTAATACCTTTATTATCTGTTTATTTATCCTTTGAAAATACTTCTATTTCATTGAACTTTTATTTGATGATTTCAAATTTTTTTATATGTAATTCATTTGTTTTTTGGTAGTTCATAAGTATGTATATACACATATTCAAAGTTTTCTTTTCGTTATGCATTTATTTTTTGCACCATATAATTATTGGTTTATATTGTTTTCTTTTTTCTATCATATTGTTAATATCTCACAAGTGATTGTGTTGTATTTCATAATTCAAAATTTAAAGAAGACAGAATTAATAATTGTGAATGAGTCAAAGAAGACGTAGAGTACATATTCATGTCTATAAAATATTTAAACAGTGATTATTTTTATAACAAATAAATACTATTTTTTTGTAGGTGTACACTATGAACTTGATAATGATCTACTAACCATCCTAAAGAAGATATATGTTGATCGAATTTCTCTACAACTATTATAGAACACTACTCTCCTTTGACGATAACTTCTCGATATGTATGCATCTGCAAAAAAAAAATGGAGGCTACTATTCCTTAAAAAGAAGACGGAAACTTTAAGGCATTAAATATTTTGCAACTATAGTGCCGACATTCAAATTATGTGTTGTGACGTATTAAAAAAAAGTACTCTTAACAAGTTGAATAATTGATATATTATAAGAATTGTATATTTGAAGTCGTTATAGTATTACGTTTGAAATCACTTGATAACAATATTTTTGTATGATGTGTCTTGCAATGATGATAATATCAGTTGAATATAATCACCGTTCATTGATTCGAGCTTGTATTTTACACATCATAAAGTATTTATATTAAAAGTATTTATACTAATTAGCACAATATACACGTGCAATGCACGTGTTCGAAAACTAGTTAGTCTAAATAAATATTATGGATTAATATAATTGGGTTAATTACTTAATTCCAATAAATATGGATTTGTTTAAAGTCCAAATTAATTGATTTGGGCTACAATATATGAGCTCAATTTGCTAAATGTCATCTTATCCTAGAGGCCCATTATGGTGCCACATGGCAAATGACGTGGCATGCCAAGTCAAATAAAGAAGCTAATAGGATCATGACATGTGTCAAAAATGACAAACCCGCTCCATAAAGCTCATATATGATGTCACTTAAATCTGATTTGGCAGAAGGGAATCATGTTCCAATCACAACTCCTCTATTCTAAAACTATAAATAAGGAACCTCATAATTCAGAATAGGGACCGAAAATTCTAAACAAGAAGCTAGAGAAAGCTTGTGGTACAAATGCCATAAAATTCTCTATAAGCTACAAGTTTAAGAATTCAAGCATTCAAGTTCAAGAACGATCAAGATCAAGACCATCGGATTCAAGAACAAGCTCGAAGCCTTTGAGTTCAAGAAAAAGTCAATATCAAAATAAAGTTCAAGTTCAAGTTCATCGAAGATTCAAGAACAAACTTTAAAGTCCTTGAATCCAAGATCAAGTTCAAGACAAATTCAAGATCAAGCTCAAGAGCCCTTGAATTTATATTTGAAAAGGTGAATTGAGAGGAATCATAGAGATTGTAACACTCACACTTTGAGATAATAAATACGATTATTGTGATACTTTTCCGTTCTTGATTATTGTTTTCTCGACGCAAATTTTATTGTCTACAAATTGGCCCACAAGTGGGACCAAATTTGTCCTTCATCCCTTCTCTCTTAAATTAAATCAAATCTGAAAATCTGAAGCTGCAAAGGTGGAAGAATGAATACTTCAAGGCTCGTCTTTGAGTTTCATCAAGTCTACACTCCGACAAGCCTTGAAGCAGGGGGCATTTGTAGACATTGAAATTTTGTAGGACTCTACAAGACCTGTTCAATTTGAGTTGAGACTCTACAAGGTGTGTTCAATTCCAATTAGAATTCTTGGAGGCTACTCAACCCTAAACCCTAGTTCATACCCATATAAAGGGTACTATATTCCCTTGAAAAGGCATCTCGAATATCTCAAATATCCCATAAACTCTTGGGTATTTTTAAAGATCTCGAATATCTCAAATATTTCACAAACTCATGGAATATTCATTAAGAGATCAAATTCAAATCAACTTAATTCGAGAAATACGCTACTAACGACCCTCAAATATGTAAATCAAGTCCAAATCATCTTAGTTTGAGAAATACGCCACTAACGGCCCTCAAATTATGTAGATCAAGTCCAAATCATCTTAGTTTGAGAAATACGCCACTAACGGCCCTCAAATTATGTATCATCAAGTCCAAATCATCTTAGTTTGAGAACTACGCCACTAACGACCCTCAAATTATGTAGATCAAGTTCAAATCATCCTAATTTGAGAAATACGCCACTAAAACCCCTCAAACTATGTAGATCAAGTCCAAATCATCAAAGGTCGAGAAATACACCACAAACGGCCCTCAAATCATGGATAAATATCTTATGAGAGAAGAATCAAGGGATCAACAGAATTATACCCGCAATCTTGATAAATAAAATTATGTTTCTTCATATTTTTTTGTGATTGTAATTTATAAAATTTGTTGCAAACACTAAAATTTTAATTTTATGGGTTCTGAATTTTATAATGACTATTTTAAATGATAGTAACTGAATTCTAAATTTAATATTTATACATATTTAATGAATTTATTAAGACAACTATACTATTTGAACAAAATCTAATGGAACCCGCAAGTATTCTCTTTCTAATGGTAATGGTTAAGTTTTTGATGAGATGTTCATGCACTTTTAATCTGGTATCCTTAATATTTATACATACTTGATCTATTTCCAAGAAAATCTCCATTGAAGTGCAGGGGATGGGAGCAAGTCCAGCTTCTTCTCACAGATGCTATGCGTTTTCTTTGCTTCAAATCCCGTCAATTTTCCGCTATCAATGCTGTGGTGTTAGTTAATTCCAAAATCAAAGCATTTATCCAACAAGGAAACCATCCTCAAGCTCTGTTAGCTTACTCTAAAGAACCTCTTTTTCCTCTCCACACTTCAAAATTCACTTTTCCTCCTCTCCTAAAAGCTTGCGCTTTTCTTCCAAATCTTCAAACTGGGAAAATAATCCATGGCACAATCATTCAAATGGGTCTTCACTATGATCCTTTCATCATCACTTCACTCATCAACATGTATGTAAAATGTGGCTCACTTTGTAATGCAGTCCAAGTGTTTGATTTTATTTCTCAATGTGAAGATTTCTATCGAGATGTAACTATATGGAATGCTATGCTAGATGGGTATATCAGAAATGAGCTTACTGAGGAGTGTATGGGTTTGTTCAGAAGAATGCAAGAGATTGGTGTCAAGTCTGATGAGTACTCTCTTAGTATTCTTCTGGGGTTGTTTAATGGTCGAATGGGGTTATCGAAAGCAAAAGAAGTTCATGGTTATGTTATTAGAAACTCATTTGGGCATGATCCTTTTGTGGTTACTGCGTTGATTGATATGTACTCAAATTGTGGTAGGCCAAAAAATGCTTGGTGCGTTTTTGAGAGTGTACAAGACAAGGATAATATTGTCATGTGGAATGCATTGATTAGGGGCTTATCGGAGAATGGATTATGGAGAAACAGCATGAGACTCTATTCTTTAGCTAAGAATTGGGGCTGCAAACTTATGTCGACGACTTTTTCTTGTACTTTGAAGGCTTGTGCTGAGGGTGAAGATATAGATTTCGGCAGGCAGATCCATTCGGATGTTGTCAAGATGGATTTTGAGAATGATCCTTATGTATGTACTTCGGCGTTGTCTATGTACGCAAGGTTTGGACTGTTGGAAGATGCAGACAGGGCTTTTAATTCTGTATTAAACAAAGAAGTTGAAGTGTGGAATTCTATTATCTCAGCTTATGTTGGCAAAGGCAGAGGCGATGATGCTTTGTGTGTGTACAATGAGATGCGATCAAGAGGCATCCTTTCTGATTCTTTCACCTTGTCAAATATTCTTGTATCATGTAGTATGACCGAATCTTATGATTTAGGCAGTGCAATTCATGGTGAAATGATAAAGAAACCAATACAGAATAACATTGCGTTGCAAAGTGCTCTAGTGACTATGTACTCAAAATGTGGAATGTTAAAGGATGCTCTTGACGTTTTCAGTAGAATGGAGGAGAAGGATGTGGTCGCATGGGGTTCAATGATCTCAGGTCTCTGCCAAAATAAGAAATTCAATTTGGCACTGGAAATATATAAGGAAATGGAGACTCATAAGGTCAATCCAGACGCTAATATAATGGCAATGGTGATAAATGCTAGTGCAGGACTAGAAAGCTTAGAATTGGGTTGCAGTATCCATGCAATCACTGTTAAGAGCGGGGAGGAAGTAGATAGTTCAGTGAGCTGTTCTCTTGTAGATATGTATTCTAACTGTGGCAAGCCAGAAATGGCTGAAAAGGTTTTTTCGGGTGTTCCCTATAAGAATTTAGTGGCTTGGAATTCCCTGATCTCTTGTTATTCAAAAAATGACTTACCAGAGCTATCTTTAAATCTTCTTCCTCAACTTGTCCAACAAGGATTGTATCCAGACGCTGTTACAATAACTAGTGCCTTTGCTGCTGTTTCATCCTTAGCGACACTGATTAAAGGAAAGGCAATTCATTGTTACCAAATAAGGCATCAAATTCTTGAAGACAACCAAGTGGAAAATGCTCTTATTGATATGTACATAAAAAGCGGATGCCTAAAGTATGCAGAGCGTATATTCCAGTATATGTCCAAAAGGAACTTAGTAACATGGAATACAATGATTGCAGGGTATGGATCTCACAGTGAGTGTATGAAAGCTATCAACTTTTTCAATGAAATGAGGAAATCCAGAGTGACGCCTGATGCTGTAACTTTCCTTTCCTTGATTTCCTCTTGCAACCATGCTGGTTTAATGGATGAAGGCCTTAAACTGTTTCACTTAATGGCATTAGAGTATGGAATCAAACCACAAACGGACCACTACATAAACGTGGTTGACCTTCTAGGCCGTGCTGGACAATTGGAAGATGCTTACAATTTCATACAGAATTTGGAAGTGGAACCTGAGAGGGGGGTGTGGCTATGTCTTTTGTCAGCCTGTCGAGTCCATCAAAACGTGAAGCTTGGAGAAATAGCAGCCAAGAACCTTCTGAAGATGGAACCAAACAGAGGCAGCAATTACGTTCAACTTTTAAATCTCTATGTGGACGGTGGGATGAGGGAAGAAGCAGCAAGTTTGAGGACTCTAATGAGGCAGAAAGGGTTGAAGAAGAACCCTGGATGTAGCTGGATTGAGGTGAAAAATGAACTTGAGGTTTTCTACTCAAGTGATTCATCCTCCACCAAGACAATTGAGATCTATGAGACACTACAAAGTCTCAGAAGTATTATGAAAAAGAGAGGAGATTATGAGACTGAGGCAATATGAGACGAGAACAGGAATTTGCATCTCTTCCTTTACGAACATGGCGAAGGTTATATATGTTGCTCCGACTCTTCAAAAATGTCAATGGGTGCGTGTTGTATTCTCCAAAAGTTGTGTATTTTAAAGAACCGACATGAGTACGGCATCAAACGTGAAGTCAAGGGGAACTTGCATTTTCAAAATACCCTCTTTGACTTGCCATGTTGAATGGTCAAGACTTCTCATCAATCTTACATTTCACCATACTACATAAAATAATGTTTTTGTTGTTATGAGGATGCTATAAACTTATGTTTCTTTCTCGAACCAGTAAAAGAAAATAATTTTATTCAAGACAAACATATTCTTACCATAAATTTATATTTACCATAATTTTTTGAAATATTTTTTTTTTCTCTAAGCAGGTGTCAAAAAACTTGCATTCCATTGAACGTTGCCAGTGGGAAATAGCGGGTAAAGTCACAATACTTAACTCATTGTAATCGCAAAATCATTGATTGGGAGATTTCATCGTTAAAGAAAAATCTAGTGATTATACTGTTATAATGAGTAAAGTAAAATTACTTAAATGTGACAAATATTTAGACACTTCTATTATTGTCGGTAAGATTTAATATAGCAGGTAAAAATTTAAAAATTTGCTGTTATTAAATTGGCTTACTTCAATTTGAGAAATAAATTCATGACTTGTACTATTATATATTGATAAGTTAAAAGCAAAACTCATCTTTTACATTCTGCATCAACTTGAAATAAATTAACATTCTGGCATTGAGTCGTTTGGGAGCGACTGCTGAAATTGAAAAATAAAGCTTTACATACATGAAAAACAAGACAAACATACTATACTGCAGAGCTTTTCACAATGACTTACAAGCTATCTCTCTACATTAGATGAAAAGTAATGGCATCTATCATTTACAATGAATTGATTACTTTTCTTACAGGAAGAGAACAGAGATTTCAAGTGTTTTGACAAGGAGACGATTATATATTGAGGAATCTAGTAATACAACACATCTATAGAACTTCCAATTATATATTTCAGTTGGAACTTTAGCCGCCTTGGGGAAAAAATTTACAGGATCAACTTAAATCTGCTGCTGAGCCTTAGCTTTGCTTTTGTAATTTACATTCCAGATGATGTCCGGTTTACTCTTTGCGCACCCAGTTTAGGAGCTGCAGGTTTGGTTCCTCGGCCTCGCCCAATTGAAGGCCTTGCTGAGGAAGTTGGCACAGGAGCTGCAATAGCAGCCCAGGGGTCATTGTCATCAAATGCTCCACTTCTTTTCACATTCAAAGGCTTAGACGAAGGAGCTGGGGCTGCTATGGCAGCCCAAGGATCCTCATCGTCAACCGTTTTGTTTGCTCTCGAGTTTGATGGCTGAGAAGTTGCTCTTGGAGCAGGAACAGCTACAGAACCCCACAAATCTTCATCATTATCTTTACTCATCTTAGGAGTGGTTTTACCCCGCAAACCAGTACCTACCACAAACATTAAAGAAAAGAAATTATACTTGACCTGACAATCAAATGATATGATCTGCTTACTATTTCTAGTCTTTATTTTCTTTTAATTCCTTCATTATGGCTCTCTAGGGTGGGTTGTGTGGAAGGAGGGTACGGGAAAGGGAGAGCATTGCCAGAATCAGTTAAAAAAATTAAGTTTCCTATGAGCAATCAGACAACCTATAATTATGAATTGCAGCAGTAGAGATCCTCCCAGTCATACACAAGTTGATACCCAGCCAACCCCCACTGATCTTGGATCTTGCCATTTGTTACACACGAATCAATGAATTGCAATCTTCCTAGAGACATATATATTAGATGGAAGCATTTGTTTACACTCAAATTTACCAGGCATTCTACCTTGTGGTTTTGGTTGAGAGACAGGACGCCTTTGAGCAGCTTGAATATTTGCAAGAGAAGGAGATGGTTTTGGTTCTTCTTGTGGATTGATGCCATCCCAACCATCTTTGTCACTATCATGACCCTCATGAATTCCACTTTCAAGTTCTCCCCATCCATCAGATGATGCTGGGGATACAGGAATAGGATGATCTGCAACATCTGCTCCAGAACTTATATGGACTGGTTTTATACTTGCACTATCTGCAACTACGTGATATGAAGAAACCAATATCAATAACAAATCCGGAGACAAAAGGCATCCTCATAAGCATTAAACTCATTTTGAAAAGCAACGTGACAATAATCTCAGTTATCCACTAACGGAAGTAGCATAATGCAAAGGAAACAAGTTGGTAAGAATCATACTTGAGCTAGCATCGGAGACTGCAGACGCAAGAGGCACACTAGAAATAGCTGGAGCATTGGGATTCTGTTCAGAGGTTTTGCCTCCTTTAAGCGTCAGTGAGCTCATAGCCCAGCTGCATCAAAGCAATGAAGGCATATTGAAGTAGACAAGAAAGAAAAATGCAAACTGAATAAAGGAAAAGGAAAATCACACAGCTTCAATCACAGTGAACAGACTTCAAAAACATTAGCCATTCCTATTAATAATTCCTCAATAAAATACTCTAATACACAATCAACGCCCTTCAAATTGCCATAATCACAGGAAATACAAGTTAACAGATAGGTTTCAGCCATAATTATGGCCAAATTCAGGAAAATAAGCTTTAAATTTTGATTTTTTCAGCTTCTTGCCAAATCAGTGTTGTGGTGGTCAAATGTTGAAGTAGCAGCAAAAATATAGAACAGAAGTATACCCAAGCAAACCCGCATTTCCCGGAATTGATGAAGTTCCCATGCTTGTAGTGCTGGTATCTCCGGTGCTCGTCTGTATAAGCCCAAAAAAATATTATTATGCAAGCCCAGGGAAAGGGAGGAAGAAAAAGAGATTCACATACAAGTGGAAATGCAACAAAGATCAGAAATGGGGCACTGATGGGAGAAAAGAATGACTACCACGAAAAGGACAATTTAAACATGTAGAAAATTCATGCAAGCAAGCAAGAAAGCAACGAATAAGTATCTTAACAGCAGTAATATATGTTGATCATACCCAAAATGCCCACTAATGTGGTAAAAGGTTAGATTTGAAGAAAACAAACCAACAAGACACCTAAGTTGAACACAAGAAAATATTTTCTGAATAGATGCAGAAAATGTTCAAAAAGTTTGTTAAATTAGGTCTTGGTCCTAACTCACACCTAGGGGTGTCAAAATTAGTCCAAATATAGGTAATCCGCCTAGAATTTATGAGTTGGGCTCAAGATAATTTGAATTGGGTCAATCTCAACTCATTCAAGCCGTAATCATTTAAAAAGAATCTTCAATTGAGCCCAATTCAATCTCCAATTTCAACCCGTTTCAAGACTCTTTATTTGCAGTGGTATAATGTATGTTTCCATATTAAAAGGTATGAATTACTATCTATTTCATATCTTCTAGGATTTATTCCATTTGTAACTTATTTTTTTTTATTTCCTTGAGTTGAAATTCAAATCGTGGTTACAAAAAGTAAATAACAATATGTTAAAATTATTGAGATTAAGCGGATCAAATAGGATGGGTCATGACTCAACCCAATTTTTAGCTCATTTGAGCCCATAGTAAATTTGGGCGGGTCATAACCAACCCGATTTCTATTTCAATCAATTTTTGTATCTCCAATTTCAACCCAACCCACCCAGTTGACATCCCTACTCACACCCCAAAAGCTAGCTCATGAGGGAAGGATTGCTCAAGTACATATAAGCAGACCACCAATCCATTCCCAACAAATGTGGGACTTTTTAACCCACTCTAATACCCCCCTTTCACGCGTAGGCCCAACTGGAGCGTGGAACGGGAGCCCAAATAGGGATGGACCCGACTTTGGTAAACATATGACACTTGGGCCTAACTCAACCTCGAAATCTAGCTCATGAGGGGAGGACTGTCCAAGTCCATATAAGCAAACCACCTGTCAATTCCCCAACCAATGTGGTACTTTAACCCACTCTAACAAAGCTGAAGGCAGTCTAATGTCAAAGTTTATCCAAGTAAACCGGGAAAAGCTCCCACAAATGGAAGAACTATACTGCCCCACCGAGCAGTTAATTATCACATGGATTAACAAGTAGAATTGTTGCTCTTTCAGATAAGAACAGGGGCAGTCTATGTCTGCTGAAGCAGTTCATGACTTCAAAGGGGTAAAAGACCTTTTCCTTTTTTTATCCTTTGTGTGGCTATGCCAAAGTTACCCAACAAGGTAATACCATCTATTGATCTCTCATCAGAGCTTCACAGAAAGAAGCTTTAAAACTCAAGACTATTATGTGGAGAACATATGTGCACGAAATAAAAATCAAGAAGAATATATACCTTGTCATGGTGCTGCTTGACTATTTGCAAAAATTGGTCAACTGCTTGGAATGCTTTTTGACGAACATCGCTGTTTCATCGAAAAGGGGGCAGTGAAAGTGCAGACGCAAAGTATCATCAAGCAGATAAACATCAAATAATCTTCACCATCATCTGGGCAAAGGAAAACAAATATTCCACACAAATACTCCCTCCACCCAATTCATACTCTTCCTACTCTGAGACATTCCAAAGATGGTTTTGACAGCATTGCATTAATTATATTCTTTTAACGATTCAACTTAATCTTACTCTTCAACTAATTTTCTTTATATGAAATGTTTTTTTTATCAACTTAACTTTTCAATCATTAACCTCATATCCTTAAACTGCCACTAATATAAGACAACAGTCAAACTAGTGGAACAGAGATAGTAGAAAAGGCGGAAACTGTTTTGGAATACCATATTAGAAGTTTCTGTAGTTCAGTTTTGCTTGGCACTAGCACACGCTAGAGGTTCGCAAAGTAAACAAATCAAAACGTTCCTTTTGATAACCAACAAAACCATTGTTCCAGGCTTCCAGATTCAGAACTTGGTGGATAATATACCAGGTCCTCTACTGCAAATATGTGTTACTTTCTTAAAGTTCACCCATTACAGCAATGTCTATAAGCATCTAGACAGCCAAAGAACAAATAATTGTGACACTAATTCAGATTGGAGAACTGACTCAATCAGCCTAACATTAAGCATCCACAAATGAAACAAGCAATCACAGCACTGCAATTAGCTTTACATATTCCGGGAGAGAGAAAATGCTCCCAGTTACTAGTTTCAAGGTAAATTTTTAGTTCAGTTTCTGAGCACATCCAGTCAACTCTAACGAAGATCTCACGTTGGAGCTGTGTTTTTGCCAATCATTTCACTAGTGACTGCCATAATACTCTGGTTGGAGGTATTTAGTATGGAGAACAGAATGTATTTCATTTCGGGGTGGGGAAGGATTATGATCTAACTGTGTGTAGTACTGATTCAGAGATATGGTTTGAGTGTAGCAAGAACTTGATGTGAAGGATGGCAATCAGCAGGAAGATATTCCTTAGAATATGCCAGTCAATGCAAAGTGTGTCAGAGAACCATGAGAATGTCTTCAAATGGGAAAACAGGGACCACCTTGCAAGTTTTTTTTTCCTCTCAGAAGTTCAATAACTATGGCCGTTATTTGAGTGCGGCTGCAGTACAGCGACAAAGAAGTTCAGTTATTATTGTACCAGAGAATGCATTTAATGCAGGTTCGAAGGATGTAGCAACAAACATGGCAGGTTTCACTACTAAAAGAACATTAATTACATGTGAGAGAACAACTACTACAAATAGAAAGCAAAATGAGTGCTGAAGGAACTTATATTGAGGCATTGGCCAGAAGCAAATGGAAGATCAATGATAAGATACAGGTCATGTAGTCAACTGGGAAACCCATCAGAGTTGAAGGAGCTACCTATCCTTTGAAATCAGATCTCCTGAGAAGATGCATGGTTGGAAGATTCATCGGCAAATATGAAAATCCAACTCATGATGCAGTGTAGATGGATTTACAACAAAGGGAAGGATGCTTATGGTGTTCAGGTGTAAGACATGAATATTTTCCAATTTTGATTCAAGTTTCTGAAGAGGAAGATGGAGGAAGATATTTTGGTTAGTGAATGGAGATGGCCGCAAAGCACCTTGGAATTAAATTGGTGGAAACCGGCGTCTGGATGCATTCCGACTGTTAAAATCTATGATTGGGTTTGGATCAGAGTTTTGGGGCTACCGCTTTTTTTATGGAACCAGAAAATCATGAAGGAGAGATAGGTGAGAAATCTAATGGTTAGCTGGAGAAGGAAGAGATGGGACTCAAGAACCATCTCAGATGGACTTGAATCAGAGTAAAGAGTCCATTGGAGAATACTCTCCACACACTGGAGATTGAAAACAAAGGCATATATATCGTTTATACTTCTGATCTGGTGTGAGTCTCTGACAAGATTAGTTGAACTTCCGGTAGAAGATGGAGAAGGATCAGATTATTCTAGATGTGATAGATTCTAGATGAAAACACTGAAAGCAAGGATTAAGAAAACAATAAATGTAACTTGAAATCAGAAAAATACCAGTCTGGATCAATGGTATGTACGACAATATTAGGTAAAATTTTTGTTGCAATCTCTGTCATGTCATAATAAGAACTGGTAGCACTCAATGCCATGACACCTGCCAAAAAGAGTATTCACGTCCATTAATATGAAGAGAGGAAAAAGAGGAATAGAAATGGCAATCACGGTCATCACAAAATCAAAAGATTCTAAGCAGAAAATATCAACTCAAGAAGATTTATTCAGCTAATCAATATGAAGTAAAATGCAGAAAATATATGTTCCTACCTGCTCCTCTCGCAGGTGAAAATGTATCACGCAAGGCACGAACAGTGAACGCATTTATTAGAACTCTTTTCCTTGTCTACAAACAAAAAGGTCCATCAATTTCCATCTCTACAGAAAGAGGCCTTACAAAAGCATTTAAAAGGAACTGTAATAAAATCTGTCCATTAATTTTTTTAGTGTTACCAATATAAAGAAAGTGCTTTAGGCATTTGAAGAAGCACTTCACTGTTATGAATTCTGCACTTGTATGAGAATGAAACAATCAACTTCTTACCCCCTCGTTGAGGTAACTGGCAATGTTTCCAAGCAATATGGTTGTGTTCGTTCTAATTGCAGGTTCTTCATCAACCTAAATAAACAACAAATAGAAGAGCAAAAGACTGAAGCAAAGAAATTAGACACACAAGCAAAATTAGTAATTTTGCACCTAAGATGCATACCTGTAGCTTGGAGAGATACTTCAACAAAGATCCTGATATAGTGTGATGTGACAGCTACAATGAGAATTGGAAGGAACATCAGTTTGCAAGATCCTAGGAACAAACATAAGATGCAACTTCTTAACTGGTAAAGCATGAAGATTTCTAAACACCAATATATCCTTGTCAGATACCATAAAACAGATCAAGGGCTGGATATGTGCCAGAAACATATTGACCAACTTCTGATTTGTTTATGTTGAAACTATCATTAGCATATCTTTCAAAATGACTTTTTCAATGCAAAGATGACTTAATATATGATAATTTTAGTTTTCTAAAGGATGGAAACAAGAAGAAAGAAGTAAAAATAAAAGGATGAGAAAAGTGCATAACGTGAAGTTGATTTTTCACAATGCAACATGCACATTGTATGCCGATATCACATCTTCTATTACCAGAACTCACATTTTTTAATCCAGAATTCATTGTAGTACACAGTCCAATAACCATTCTCAAGACCATCAAATCTTACTTTATTTGTGGCAGTCCAGATAGGTAGTGACTTTTTTTTTTTTCTGTATAACCGAGAAATCCCCATGGGTTAGTGGCGCACGGTTTGAAATTCGGTGGATAATTGACCTGCCCCTTTAACCTTATCCACTACATGACTACAATATCAGGCTTGTACAAGGTTCAAACCCATGACGCGTGTCTAAACCACACATCGCATGATGCACTCATACCACTAAGCCAAGGCCCTGGGCATAGGTATAGTTGTTAGATGACCAATTAAGGAAATAAAGATGCTTAAGAGTGGCATGCCGATGCTTAGAATCAAGAATTATAGATTGCCCAGATCAAACTTCATGAGGAAAGAGTCAAATTATCAAGTAAATAAATGCTTCAGGTCAGGTAGCCAGTTGTAACTTGTATGTAAAAACATTTAATGATGAACCATCTATAAAACTTATCCCAAAAGTTGCCGCCAATTTGAAATAATAGGAAGTACAGGAGCTATAATAGAGAATGCATATACCTTAGGAGCTAATACAAGCATAGATTTAAGCGTCAACTCCCGAAGAAATGCAGATGTGTCAGAGAACCCAGTAGCCACATGCGTATACACCTGATCAGAATTATTATTAGCCATTCCCATGATCCAAGTGCCAGAGGTTTTTTCGGTTCTTGGACATGTGTGCTTTGAAAAGAGTAACTGTGTGCTTAAAAGTTAGTGACAAAGATGTATTCACTGGTCCCATACCTGCTCATCAACAATTTGTGAAGATAATGACTCTCCATACTGATCAATGTGCTGCAGTAGACTGACCCGGACAGCGCGATCATTGGAGGCGAAGAGTTTTACAATTGTCGGCAGAACCTATATTAGAGGTACAGGATTGATTAATAAGTTCTACGAAAAACCGAGAGAAGATGTGATCACTTTACTGGAATCAGAAAGGAACAGAAAAGATGGAAAGTGTTACCTTGACACTAAACTCCTCACTTGAAAGCCAAGAACCCATTTTTAATAACGCTGTTAAAGCAGGTGCAGCAGCAGAACCAAATTCTAATGCAGAAGCTAGCAAAGGAAGCAACTGCAACGAACATTGTTTAATTTTTTCATTTCAAACACAAGTCGCATTGAACCAAAATGTATTGTGCGATAAAAAATTGGGAATACCTTCTTCAGCACAATTTCACGAGGAAGTTGCTCTGCAAGATTTGGAAGCTTACGGAAGAAAGTGTCTTTTTCAACACTGTCTTTGAGATTAAGAATCTCCATGAACTGTATGGTCTCCAATAACTTGTTTTGGAAATATTCTGCCAATGTATGATTAGCAACTTCAGAGTCCGGCATGTAAATGATGCATTAGAAAGAGAAGAGTAATGATAACACCTCAAGGAAGACACAAATAAAAAAAAAACAAGAGTTGGAATAAACCCAGAGGAATAACTACAAAAGCATACCAGATGAGCAAAAGCAAATATTCTTCACAAGCTGAATGAACAATTGAAGAACCACCAAATTAAGAGGTATAAATAGGCCTAGCAAATATTGTTCACATGATGTATAAAAAATTGAAGCACCAGCTGATTAAGAGGTATATAAGTATATAACACAGGCATGAGCACCATAAGCTGATCAGTAAGACAAGTCAAATAACACTGATGTGATTTAGCTAGACTGAAGTCCAGAAGAAATACATCAGAGTTCAGGACTTGTCTAAAAGAGAAAATATAATAAGGATCAGAGAAGAAATAAAAATCCAGGGAGGAATAGAGAAATCTTGGAATGTAAGATGTATACACAGACCAGGTGAAAGAGTATGTATGCACAAATTCCACTTCCATTTAGCTATCAACATTAGCT
Organism: Solanum stenotomum; assembly: GCF_019186545.1. Taxonomy (NCBI): domain Eukaryota; kingdom Viridiplantae; phylum Streptophyta; class Magnoliopsida; order Solanales; family Solanaceae; genus Solanum; species Solanum stenotomum. The sequence continues at coordinate 25,473,075 of NC_064289.1, read as the reverse complement.
ATAAAGTTTTACAACGAGATGCCTCTGTGAGAAGGATAATAAGGAAAAAACAAAATTGACGAGGAAATGAAATAATTTACTTTCATGATAAATATCTAGGACCATACCATGTCAACCAATCTCTAAAAGCACTTTTTAACCATGAAAACAACACAACTAAAACAGAGGTTTCATGGGAGCTAGGGGAAATAAGTTGACCTTTTCTTCAAAAGAAGTAGTGGAAGGTAGGAAGGATGAAAGAATCACAACAGACTACAAATACTTTATTATCAAAAAAAACAGACTACAAATACTATATTCCACCTCCAGGAAACTTTGATTTACTGATCAAAGATACGTAATAGCTAGGCATTTGCCCATTTCTAAAACGAACAAACCCACTTCTCTGTGAGTCTCTCTTTGGAAAGAATCGACTCAGAAGCAAGATAAAACATAGTATCAAACATATCTAGAGCTAATATCTACAGTTAGAAAGACTTAATCCAAACCACCACAACAACTATATCATGTGTAACATATATCGATGCAGATTAAGCAATCATTACATTTATCCGAAAAATAAGTTAACTTTGACTTAATAGTGATACCATCTGCAAATCGGAAAGCTAGAGAAGGAAATTTAAACAACAAACTCAAATTAAAACAAGGATACTTACCACCATTCTCCAGAAGTTTTGATGAATTCAATCTGCGAGCAGGGGTAGAACTTAAGAGACGTTGATAATCTGGAAGTAGAGACTGTGAGACAGGAACATAAGCCAATTGTGACAGATACAAGAATGTAGCTAGAATAGTCAAGAGAATGCAAATAAAAACCAGAAACTTAGCAGCAATACCTTTGGAATGGAAGCAGTATTACGCAGCTCCTCTGTTTTGCTCAACTTTGTACAAGAAAAGAGTTCATAGATAAGACAGCCTAATAATACCCAGGAGCAAAAGATTAGTTCATGGTGGAAGAAGAAAATTTAAGAACCAATGCAGCATTCCAAAGACTAACCAAAAGCTCTAACATCCATTTACATCCAAAAATTGTGACCCCCTTCCAAGTAAATAAAAAAAAAAAAAGACAAACCCAAAATGCATCACAACGATGATCTGAAAATGGGTATGGAGTTTAGTCATTAGCTAAGAAAAGGTTGATAGTGTGAATGCTTTCTAGTTTTTCTACACAAAGGAAATGAAAAGGCCAGAAACATTGACAGGGTCCCACCAGAACAAACAGTGTTCAAATGCCCAAATGTGAAACCTAATTATAGAACAACAACATACCCAGTGAAATCCCACTAAATGGGATATGGGAGGGCAAAGTGTACGTAGACCTTACCACTACCTCGTGGAGGTAGAGAGGCTGTTTCCGAAAAAACTAATTATAGAAACATAAACTAAATGCCCGAATGTGAAACCTAATTATAGAAACATAAACTAATGACAAGAAAGCTTGTATTCTTATAATGATATTTTTAACAAACTAAAGAAGATGTCCAACTTGCCCATCTAAAACCAAAGATACAGTGACTAACCCAAACCCCAAGAATCTATAGCCCAAGCTGGAGATTTTCTTATTGCCGCCCACTCAGACTTGAGTAGCTCCATGGGTTTGTACTGTGCACCAATAAGCCAATCATATTGCTGAAAACAAAAACAAAAGGTAAAAAGTATATAAATTTATAAAGATCATTCACTAAGCGGCATAACAAACGGGAGAGGGAATAGCATTAACTCATCAGACTGCAGAATGGATGATGCTGCGACAATATATGAGATAGTAATGTAGTCCACCCAGCAAAAACAAAACAATTGAAGAAGAAAAGAACAGCACAGCTATAGATCTTTCTTTTATAATTAAGAAATCCCAGAGGGCCAGTTGACTTGTAAAGTTCTCTTCGGATGTGCTTTTGCAGAAGCATTTCCTTTATGCTGGTTTTTTCTTTGCTTTACGTCAATAAAATACTTACTTTTCTGATCAGAAAAAAAAAATCCCCGAGTGCCAGTGGCTCACAGTTTAAAAATAACAACCCAGCTATTTTTCAAACACTAAAACGTAGCATAAGACAAAAAATAAAATCAGTGTTACAGCACAATTTGGTCAATAAAATCAATGTGATCAGAGAAAATTGCAAAAGAAAGAAATTTACAGTTCTTTTAAGAGGAAAATTGAAAAAGATAAACTTAAGGATAATTAGTTCATTATGTACTTTACTTGAACAGAAGAAAGTAAGTAGCTAACAAGTGGCGGCGTCTGGAAAGATCCCTTGTTATTTCGTTCAGAACATAAATTGAGATAATATGATATGAAAACTTAAAAAGAACTTTTGTTCACTAATCTAACCCAGAAGCAGAGGTGACTAATAAGTTACCAGCATTGGTCCAACAGAAGACTCATTATTCCCATCGAATTCCGAAAGAACATCAAAGGCATGCAACTTCCAGTCTAGAGTTTGAGTAACGACAACACTAGCCAGGCAAACATTACCATGAACCTGCAGCAATAAATCACAATCTGAAACAATCCATCAAACCAAGAGAAATCAGATAGTTTTTTTCTTTTTTTTTGGGGAGGGGGGGGNGGGGGGGGGGGGGGCTCACAGCAAGGACCAACGGTGGAGATTGAGGCAGATGATGGTCCCCCAGCTTTTTACTTTTTTTTCACATTTAAATCTCTAAAAGTCTGCCTATTTTTTAATTTTCCTTGAAAAATGGATACCCTAGTGTCTTTATGTCCAATTTCAGTATAAGTTGGCCCATCTTCCAAAATCCAGGTTCTGCCATGTCCAAGGACTAAATTATGGAGATTGAGTATACAACAAATGCATCTAAACATCTTATGTACAAAGCTACTGCAGTCTGTTTGCAGTAAGCTGTAGAATTAGAACTGTTTTGTTTCTTTTTTAGAGATAGGAAGTCTGCTCCTGTCTGGTTTTGTAATATTCCAATTGGTATCAATAATTTTGTTTACCAAAACTAGAAGTTACCCAAGTTCAAAAAAAAATTGTTCACCAAAAATAAATAAACAAACCTATGGAGCAATATCTTATTTAGCAAATAGTCAAAACTTCCAAATCACTTCCAGAGAATATAGCTAAATGTGATCTTCAACATGGAAAGCAAATCCATTCCATTAGATATTTACTTACAAGTTTGCAGTCATTATTCAAGAAGCTCACAGCTTTTGCTATTCGATGCAATCCCCATGCGTAATACTCATCTCTGCCACATATGGTGAGATGCATTAAACAGATGTTGTCAAAAGTAAATAACACACTGAAGAGACATGAGAATCACAGTGATATCTTAGGGTGTGTTCATATGAAGGAAATGTGTTTCCGGAAAAAAGGTGGGTTTCTTTCATATTTTCTTATGTTTGGTAGGTAAGCAAAAATATTGTTCTCTAGACAAATAGTAAGGGAGGTGGGTGTGGTCGTGTGGAGGGCAGTGTTATCAAAAGCGAAAAGCGCAAAAAAGCTCTAAGGTCCGTGGGGGCTTTAAGCGCAAAGCGCAAATAAAGCGTGGGCTTTAAGCGCAAAGCGCAAATAAAGCGTGGGCTTTAATGAAAAAAGGCGCAAAGGGAGAAAAGAATACAAATATATATGTTTAGCCAAGACTAATAATTATAAATATGAATGACAAATATATGACCAAAGAAATTGAAAAAATATTATGATAAAGTGAAATATCAATTATTTAGTGTCACTTCTTCATAAGAGGCTCGTTGGCAAGAAAATGTTTGTCTTAGAACCTTGATGACAACACTGAAGCACACATAAAGCGAGGCGAAGCGCTCAACACGTTTTGAGCCTCGCTTTAGGGCTTAAGTGCGCTTAAAGCGCGCCTTTGATAACACTGGTGGAGGGTAGGGGTGTGGGGTGATGGAGGTGGGGGCTACGGGGAAGGGAGTGAAAATGAGTTATGTTGGAGGGTGGGGGGACACAATCAATGTGTGGAGCCTCTTGTATAACTTGTTTTCCCTACTTCCATTAGGGAAGTCATATTCCCATTTTTAAGTAGTTTTCCTAGAAAAAATATTTTCCATAAACTTTGACCAACCAAACATGGAAAATTGGAAAACATTGTCTTCTTTCCACCATATCGAACACACCCTTAGACGCCAAAGGATTTCCAAGATCAACCTGTCAAAGCATAATCACACACAAGCATACAACTAAACAGCCAACCAATCAGTATTTAAATCTCTCACAGCTACTCCAACAAAAAGAACCGCAAAATTTTGGTGTTTTTTACCCATTTCTTGGTAAAGTCTCCTAACTATATTTGAAAATGAACTGGTTATCCATTAAGAGAAAAAAAGTGTTCTTCTAGTTACGCTTAACAAATAATATCCATTGAGATGCACGCTTCAAAATTTTATTTGTTTTAACATCATTTGACCTCAATCCACCAAACTCACAAGAACTTTCACATCAAAGAAAAAGTAACTTGTCTGAAGATACTTCTTTTAAAACCGAGATATTCCCTAGAGCCAATGGTGCAAGGTCCGAAACTCGGTGGATAATGGGTCTACCCCTCTACACTTCTCCACTTATATACCAAGCTTTTTGTCTAAGACAGGGTTCAACCCGTGTGGTGAGCAAAACCGATGCATCAAGCATTGTGCTCTTGACACTAGACCAAAGCCTCAGGGGAGATACCTTTAGTCTGAAGATACCTAATTCACTTAAACCTACTTTTTAAAGTTAAAGAAAAATAACAAACTACTTCTTTCCCTTTCTTTTCAGCTTTCGCACAAATGAAATAAACTTGTGGAGACAAATCTTCCCCAATCTAACATTAAAGAGTATGTAATTTGAAGTATTGACTCAATTATGATAGTGCCAGATTTCTAATTTTAATTACCAATGCTACCTTACAAGTTAAAAGAAAAGGTATTGACTCAATAATCAGTCAAGGTGGAGGATTTGTGGCTTAGGTCGCAGGTTCAAGCCCCACACCATGCAAAACGAAGCCCGGTATTTAAGTGGAGAAGGGTAGAGGGGCGGGCCCATTATCCACCGAGTTTAGAAGGCTGTGATTGGTCCAAAGGGCGGGTCACAGACGGATTTCTCAATTATCAAAAAAAAAAAAAGTTTAAGATTAAAGAACACGGAGAGCAGATAATATTTATTGTAATGTTAAACCAAATCTTTTTCACAAATAATATTGTAATGGTTAACACAGATCTCTTTTGTGATTCATTGTGTCTTGCATCTCTGGCTATAATTATTTTGCATGTCCAAGTTAAATCATCTCCCCACTATGCCATACAGTTCACAACATTAATACTTCAAATAAATAGCATGAAACTTGAGCAAAAAGTGTAACCTACGTACACACAATGAGGAACACAAGAAGCCACTTCAATTGTTCATGATATTTTGATTTCCAAGGCCATAAGAAGAAGAATGATAAAAACATATGAAACAATTTGGGCAAGAAAATATGATAAGGGAAAGTTGCAAAAAAAAAAAAAAATCTCCCACTCCCTAGCGTCCTTAGAAATAGAATAAAATTCCAGTACAATATTTTTAAACACCAAAAAAAAAGGGCACTTTTAGCACTTCCTTTGTATAACCAAACAATCAGTGGTTAGCACTTTTGCCCCCAAGGCCTAGCTCAAGTGGCAAAAGGTGGAGGATTTGTGGCTTAGGTCGCAGGTTCAAGCCCCACACCATGCAAAGCGAAGCCCGGTATTTAAGTGGAGAAGGGTAGAGGGGCGGGCCCATTATCCACCGAGTTTAGAAGGCTGTGATTGGTCCAAGGGCGGGTCATAGACGGATTTCTCGGTTATCAAAAAATAAAAAAAAATAAAAAACATCTCAACATTTTTTTCCTGTAGGTCAACAGCTTAACCATTCTTTTGCATGGAAAATGTAACCTTGGTCAAAGAGGAGAAGCAACAACTTCTCAGAAAAATATCACTAGAAACGTGATTGTTGGTCTACATTCCTCGTGAATCTAGCTAGATGCCAATAAAAGATTATAGGTACTCATAAATTGCTGTTACTGTATGTCCCCATTATTGAAACACAGAGTCAAGAAATCAAGCATCTGAAATGTAGAGCAGAAAAGAAGCTAAAGTACATTCATACCTCTGGTTACCTTTTAATCCTAATTCCTTGAGCTTCTCCGAAAGTGGCATGACAGGTTCAGTAACAATATATATGGTAACCTTAGTAATAGAACCATCAAAAGTTTCTGCTTCAGTGCTGTAAAGAAATGACAAAATATTTGGATGCCTAACCTGAAAAAAAACAAACTGGCATTTAGAGGAACTCTGATGAAAAGGAGAAAAGAGTACTCCAAATACAAAACAATGCAAAGGGTAATTATACTCCCAATTTACAACCAATAATTAGCTTACAGTGCGAAGTCGCTTGACTCCATTTCTACCAGCAGCTAGATGTCCATCATTTGCATTACTCCCCGTAAGCGCAAATATTGAGACAGGAGCACCATCATCCTGTAAGAAGAGAGAAGATCAACTTCCCTATAGGCATGCAGGAAGGGATGACATTGCTTTTCTCTTCCATTTAGGGGATAAGGAAAAGATGAAAATTATGTGAAAATAGTACACACCTTTGCTAAGTATCTGGGTAAACTAAGCATAAAAGTGCTCTATATGCCATTGGTTCGTTCAAATATTAAAGCTAAGGGAATCTCACGAGTTACAATTCCATCAAATAAGGAATTGTTGTTACGATCAGTGCTGTCTAAGGCACGCTTAAAGTGCGCTTAAGCCCTGAAGCGAGGCTCAAAACGTGTTGAACGCTTTGCCGCGCTCAATGTGCGTTTCAGTATCGTCATTAGGTTCGAATTAATATTTTTTCTTGCTAATGAGCCTTTTCTGAAGAGGCAACACTAAACAATTGATATTTCACTTTATCGTAAAAAAAAAGTTCAGTTTCTTTGTTCATATTTGTCATTCGTGCTAAATACTATTAAGTCTCAGACTAAATCAATAAATTTGTAATTTTTTCTCTCTTTGTGCTTTTCTCCATTTAAGCCCATGTTTTACTTGTGCTTAAGCCCCTACGGACCTAAGAGCCTTTTTGTGCTTTTTGCTTTTAATAACATTGGTTACATTTCAATTTGTTTTAATAATGGGGACATATAGATTACATTTTAAATTGTTGTTGCTATATGTCCCATCATCAAGCTAAAGAAAAGTTACCTATGGATGGTTTCAGCCTTTCCGGAGAGGTAGAGATAGACCAAAGAAGTATTCGGGAGAGATGATTAGACGGGATAGCATGCAACTCCAACTCATCGAGGACATGACCTTAGATAGGAGGCTATGGAGGATATAGATTAGGGTATAAGGCAAGTAGGTAGTTGAGTAATGTCTAGTTGCTTGTTCATATTAGTAATCGTAGTATTGCTCCGGTAATTTCTTATCCTTCAATTTATGTTACTATTTGTTGTTTCTTGTACCTCGATTATCATATTGTTTTCTTATAGTTTATGTTCTCTTACTATTTGTTGTTTTGTTATTATTTGTGGTTTCTTGTACTTTTGTTACTTCTGTTACTTCTTTTTGGGACTACCTTTATTTATTTTTTTTGAAATGGTTCTTTTTGGGACTACTTTGGACTATTTTTCCTTGAGCTAAGGGTCTATCGGAAACAACTTCTGCACCTCTGAGGTAGGAGTAAGGTCTACGCAGACGTTGCCTCTCCAGATTGTAGGACTAGTATGTTGTTGTTGTTGTATCAAGCTAGAGAAACATTTTTTATGGCAAAGCAACAAGCATCGATCTGCATACTAGGTAAAAGTAGAACACATAGGAAGTAACTTCAAGAAAAAATTCATATAGGTGATATCAACTAATTGAGATTAAGGCTTAATCATGTCAAGATACTTCCTTTCGGTCCAGTTTTTGCAAGGATTATTTTTAGACTGTTTAGAGAAAGTATGCCGGTAGAAAACCAAGGGAAACTCTACTAATAGAGAAACCTAAACTACTGCATATTGGAATGAAGCGGGTACAAATGGGAGCGGAATGGGTGGTGAGGATTTGTATATCCATCCCCAACATGTTGAGGTACAGTTGTTGTTGTTGTTGTTATATAGCAACAAGGTTTGTGTTGCATAAAATATCCCTACTTATGAAGCTCACTTATTGAGTTGTTATTATTTGGCTCTACTTTACTCTTTTTTTACCATTACTTCTAAATGGAACAGGAGAAGAGACTGATGTGTTTGTTCCAGAGAATTTCATAAGAATAATCAAAATAATATCATCCACAGATTTTGGTTAAGTTCTTTTTGTAAAAATGGAAGGACATAAACAAAATAAAAAATTGAAAATTGTTGTAGTAATAAGTGATAGCCAGTAGCCACTCAGCAACAGCATAGATTCTTTTTAAACATTATAGAGGAACCTCTATATTACTACCATCTTTGGAAAAGATTTGGTTGCTACCATTATAAATATAGAGTAAAGTTTATGCCATGGTAGCAGAGAAAACAGTAGAAATTCTACAAATGAGTCAATCTCAGCTGTGTACCAATTAGAATGACAGTCATTCCATCAGTTGAGTTACATTGATGAATATGATTTCCAAAATGAACCAAGAACAGGAAACTATCCCCCAAAAACTGCCTACATGAAGAGAGTTTGGTATCTCATTGCATGAAACTAAAGAACCTGTGTTGAGATTAATGTCTTTGTTGATTAACAAACCCAAAAGTATTCTGTGAAGAAAGATGCAAAAGAGACAGGTCCATACTGCATGAGTCTTATGTGTTTTGGAAACTGCATATATGGTAAAGATTTTGTGCTGACATATTTTTAGAGGATATAGGAAATTATATTTATATTTTTCCTGTATTATTCATAAATATATGAGAGATGTTGACAAGATCTTCAGGGTAATTGCATTGGGAAGGAGATATTTTTGGGAAGCCGTGTCTGAAGAATCCTTCTGGTTGATCAATTTGATTTGATTTCAGTTTTCTTAACTGATAAGGATTTTCGGAATATATGGTTTCCTTGTTTATGTGCTTACTAACGAGAAAGAGTATACATTGTATACTTGCTGCAGGAAATCATCATTTGTACACATTGAGTTTGGGGGGGGGTCATGAGTTTACAAGTAACATGCAGTTCTTGGAAGATCTGACGACTACCATCTGAGAGTGTGAAGAACTATTCCCTTTTTAGTGTCTACACGTCGACTCCAGTCCAAGTCCAATTGTATTAGGCTTATTGAGTTGTAACAAGTTGCTTTTGAGAAGTACTATTAGGTTGCTGATGTTCTAGTGAAAAAAACAGTTGTAAAATATTTATAAGTTCTTATTGAAAAGAGCAATTGTTAGGTAGATTCCTGTAGTGATGAACTATTGTCGTGTCGTTGTTGCTCCAAGTCAGTGTGATTTGAGGGGATTGGCGTTGAGTGACTGTTGGCATCAAGGCTTAGATTTAAGTCTTAGGTTGCAAGGATTTTGTAATTAAAACTTAGGCTCATTGTGTTAGTGAAGTTTGGAGGTAAATCCTACTGGGTAATTTTTGCACCCTTTGAGCCAGGTAATTTTCCCATGTAAAAATCTATGTTCTTATTATTTTTGCAAATTTAGTATTTCTATTGCCAAACTGAACATACATAACAACCAGGTTCCCTAGTGGGGTTAGACAAATTTAAGTGGTAATGACAATTTGGTATAACTCAATTTCGGCCTCCCCCTCTTGAGTTATTAAGGTGCACCCAAACTAACCAGCTGGGTTTCTTCCTTTTGATAAGTTAAAAACTAAAAGACCATTTTCAAAGACCACATAAGGGGCTTGAAGATACTATTTAAGTGCTTTGCAATTTGATCATGCGTACTCTCAGTTCCACAAGTATAAAATGGTTTTCTGTACAAGTTAAATCAGATAAGATCTACCCAACTAGTTGTGACACCATGAACATAAATCTTGCACAAATCAGAAGATACTACAATAACTAACAGCCATGCTCCAAGTATAGTGGGATAGAGCATTTCTACTATGAATCACTCCAGCAGCTTACCTGTTGACACCTAAGAAGTAGTGAACTAACAGAAAATAAAGAACAAGTACACCCCTAACTCCCAAGTTCCCGATACCCGGTGGAATAGTCCAGGTTCACGCACACTGAGCTAGATACCACAGTCATTAAAAAAGAAGTTCCATCTAAAAATCACGGGAAAATGCAGAAGTACCCCCAACATATGTCCGAAATCCCAGAGACACACTTATACTATACTAAGGTCCCGTTACCCCCGAACTTATTTTATAAATAATTTTCTACCCCTTTTCGGCATACGTGGCACTATCTTCTGGGCCAAGTGCGTGTTGACAATTTTTTCAAGTTATTTGATTGATAGTGCCACGTAGGCCGAAAAGGGGTAGAAAATTATTTATAAAATAAGTTTGGGTAATAGGACCTTAGTATAGTATAAGTGTGTCTCTGGGATTTCGGGCATAGATTGGGGCTACTTATGCATTTTCCCAAAAATCACCAACTTTGCATAATTCAAAATTACATTACTTTCGTAGTCATCATCACACGAGCCAGCATAGAAAAGAGAATTATTCTTATTAAGCATATTCAAAAGCAAATGAGATAAATTCCATAGTTAAAACATAAACCTATCAATGAATGTTCAGCTGAGAGAAATGAAAAGGAGATAAGACTACACCAGGGAAAGCATCCAAGAGTAAAATAACGCATAATTGAGTATAGAAAGCCGGTGACAACTAACCTTGGAAGTGCCACGGTAGTGAACCCAAGATCCCCAAGCAGTGGAATAAGGTTCGCCGATGTTGTAAGGCAGATCCTTGAGTCCCGTCCCAGATCCACCGACGACGCCTTTCAAGAACTTGAACATCCTCTAACTTCCGATAAAACGGACCGATCTCCGATCAAGGGGCGAGTATTTGATCAGGCTGGTCAGCAACTGAAATTTGATGAACTACTAGGACTCTAGGAGTACTTGATTATGTGCTGCTGGTCACTCGTATGCTTACAGAAAAATATTTGTAAAAGTTTTGACTAGTACAAAAGAAATTAAAGGGAAAAGGGTCAAAATTGTTTTTGAATGCTCCAAAATGTGATTATTTTACTCTTCATTTGTAAATAGGTAAAAATTAAATAGATTTAAGCTAACTAATTATACATTTTATTAATATTTTAAAACTATTACCTAACATAATAATAATTTATAAAGCATAGTAATTCTTTGAATTTAAAACTTATTCCTTCGGTTGAACAGAGTTTTTTCGTACGAGCGATCTAGGCATTATCGAAGGAATTGCCGCAGGCTCAAGTATGGTAGGTTGCACTAGAATTCTCAGACACTCACACCTAGAATTGCAGTGCAATAGGCTAGGGCTGGTGAGCAACAAAAATAGTTCTAAGAGAGGATATCCAGTCTGATTGAGAGTGATGGTCGAGGAGATACTCAAGTTAAGGTGATTAGGCTACTTGCTATGCTTTTTTCTAGCAGGCCAGAGACAGGCTTTCAATGCAGTTATTATAGATATTATTTCATTTTTTTCATACACCAAGTACGGTATTATTTAATCCAGATTCTACTTACTCTTATGTGTGTATATATATATATATATATATATATATTTACGTGATTGTACTTTTTATGAAAAGAAAAGATGATTATATGAGGATGTGTATCGACAACAGGCATTTGAATAAGGTGGCAATCAAGAAAAAGTATCTTATACTTCGCATTGATAATGTATTCTACCAGCTTCAAGATGCATCAGTATTTTGAAGAATGACTTGAGAATTGAATACAAATAGTTAAAGATTAGGGCGAAAGATATCCCTATAAAGTTTTCAAGGATCATTATAACAATTATGAGTTCTTGGTTATGTCTTTTGGACTGACCATAACATTTTTTATGAATTTGATAAACAATGTGTTTGGGTGTTATTTAAATTTTTTTAACATTGTCTTCACCCACGACATAAGCTGCTTTATCAAGAAAATTAAGGCAATTCGAAATTGGGCTAATCTCACTTCACCCATAGAAACTCATAGTTTCATAGGTTTGACAGAATACCACACGCATTTGGTGGAAGGATTTTCATCTACTGGCCTCCATTGACACAAACGGGTGTGCTTTACAAATGGTCGAGTGTGTATGAGGCGAACTTCTAAAAAATTAAGATTTTATTTATCACAATTCTTGTATTGACATTGCTCATGGAGGGAGAGAGTTTTACTGTTTATTATGATGCTTTACATATTGACTTTTGGTAGTGTTTGATGCAAAAGGGCAAAGTTATATCTATGGCTCAAGATAATTGATAGTGAATAAGGAGAACTATACTGCTCATGATTTGGAGTTACCATTGATAACGTTTGAATTTAAGATTTGAAAACACTATCTTAAATCATAATAACCTTTAATATATATTCAATAAGAGAGATCTCAATTTGAGGTAACAGAGATGGTTGAAGTTGCTCCAAGATTATGCATAACTATTATGGCTCTCCCGAGCAAGTTAAGCTAATATGGCAATTGATGCCTTGAGTTGGAAGATAATGAGTAGAAGCAGCTGAAATTACAATATTTTTTATCACTATAATAAAGCTTAGGTGACGTAGCCGCACTTTTCGCAGTTGTGCAATTAACAAACTAAATTTGAATTTTTTTTTTTATGAATGTAGCTTAGATTGAGGAGACCAAAAAAAAAAAGCAACGTTCACATATAGCAAACACAAAATTCATATTTGTATGCTATAGCAAAATTTGCATAATTGCGCTCCATAGCAAACATATATATGTATAATTCGCTATACATATACAATTGAAAGCTATGTCTATTTCGCTATACATATATACAAAAAGAAGCAATTGTATAATTCGTTGGCTCCTCTTCAGATTTGTATAATTTCGCTGGCAGGCCATTTGTATAAATTGTTGTTAGCCTCTCGTTTGTATAAATCGTTGACAAAAATATTTGTATATCAAAAATCGCTCTCTCTTTCGCTTTATACAAACATAAATTATACATTATATTTGTATAATCTGTTTTCGTATAAAACGAGAAAGAGAGAAAGGCAAAAGAGAACTGGGCAGGGAAATATATGTATTGTATAATTATAAGTGTATAGGACGAAGATATATGTATTTGCATGTGTATATACAATTTTCTCTCGCTTTATACAAACATAAGCGCAATTTATACATTTCGTTTCTATTTGTATAAGCGAGAGAGGCGAGGGTGGCGAGCGAGATTTGGGAGAGTGGCGAGCGAGATCTGGGAGAGGGGAGAGAGGGGAACGAAAATATATGTATATATACAATTTCCTCTTGCTTTATACAAACACAAACACATTTTATACATTTGTGTTTGTATAAAAGCGAGAGAGGGCGAGCGAGACTGCCACCAAACGAGAGTGGCGAGCGAGATTCCACCACGGAAAGTGGCGAAAATAGCAATAGTTTGCTATAGGGTACAATTAAATCAAAGTTTATTTATAGCATTTAATTTGAATTAATAGTTTGCTATTATATACAATTTTCCCTAAACAAAATTTATATATGACCTTAAGTACTAAATTAATTAAATTACACCTATATCATAGAAAAATTTATAAACTAATTAAATCATAAGTATATATAGTTTATCTTCATGAAAAACTTAATAATTTATTGAAGAATGTTGTTTTTATAGGAAAAATGCATAACTACTCCCAATCTATGCCCGAAATCTCAGAGACACACTTATACTATACTAAGGTGGCATTTTCCCAGGCATAGGTTGGGGGGTTACTTATGCATTTTCCCTTTTTTATTTGTTGTGTAATTGAGTTTTGGTTAGCTATGGTAATGAAATTTTTTACCTCTTCAATAAGCTTGACCAAAATTTTGTTGTTACATTTATTAAATAGGCCTCAATACTTTAATGTACTTTAAGACAAATAAAAATAACACTAGGAAAAGTCATTCATGAAATTTGAATCAACTTGCTAGTTTGTACAAATTTCGTGAAGTGTAGACGTACGAAGATAGTTAATCTTGTTTAGTGTAATAATTGGTGTTAGATTATTTATTTTCTTACTTTTAGCTTTTATAATCATGAGTGATATATTATATATTTCTTGGAAAAAGGCATAAATTTCCTTTAAAATTTGTCAAGAAAATTCAATTACAAGCTTAAACTATTGTGACAATCTATTACACACCTGAATTACTTAAAAGTGAATTTATTTCCACCCCGACACACATACAACTAGTCACCTGAATTACTTGAAAGTGAATTTATTTCCATCCTGATACATATACAACCAGTTATATGATGAGAAGTATTTCACAATTGTGCCACATCATCACCATGTCAGTCACAACAACAATTATATTAGATTTTCAAAAAGAAAAGCATGTCAACCCAATTGCTTCTTCTTCCCTATACACCATCAAACCCACCATTAAATCACCACCATTGTTGTCATTATCACAAAACTCACATCTCCACCACTATAGATTTCACCTCCTACAACCAAATTCACTTATCGAAATCTTCCTACAATCATTGTCACCATAAAAACTGCAAACAACCATAGTAAATTTAACCAAATTCATCATTGAAATCACATCATCACAATTGCCATCATTGAAATTCATCACCATCATAACCACAAATTTCAGCATCCACCAACAAAATCACAAGAGTTTTATTGCCAATTATCAAAATTTAAAAAGTCATACCACCACTAATTTTATCTCCTATTACCAAACATACCACAAAAAATTATCACAATTATAAATTTCATTCAAGCTCAAAGAGCAAAATGGTAAAAAATAATAATCAAATAATGAAAGAAAATAAAATTATTTTGATAAGATAAAAGAATGAGAAGAGAGGTTGAATGATTGGAAGAAAAATCAGAAGTTGGAGGGTTGTCGATGGAGAATGGACTGTGTTTTCTTTTTTGATTCATTTACGCACTTTTTCTCTTTTCTTTTAATTCTTTTGCTATACCAACTTGAGGGTGGAAATAAATTCACTTTTAAGTAGTAAAGTTGTGTAATAGGTTGTCATAATAGTTTAAATGTGTAACTGAATTTTCGAGACAAGTTCAAGAAGAAACTTATGCCTTTTATTAGATTAGTCTATGTATTCTCAAGTTTAGTTTGATCATGCACTTATGATGCTTAATCAATTAACACCCTCAAGTTACTTTATCATGACAACAAAACTTCTCCATTCTACTGTCCTTAATTACTTGTCTTAATCTGACTTTAGCTATTAAATATTTTTATCTTCACCATAAATATTAGTTAAAAGCAAAATTTTAAAAAATAAAATATATCTTGCACATGAGTATAATAAATATGAGGATAAAAAAAATTGCTAAAACTTGGGACAAAGTAGAATTGTAATGCAAGCATTAAGTTGTTCATTATAGTGATATCAACAAATAAAGACTAACTAAAGTCAAGCAATCTTTGATTGTTAATTTGCATTGTGCATACACACATACATTGATGTTGTATAGCAGTTAGTGCCGAAGGTTGGTGTCAAGTATCAATTATTAATATGTTGGAGTAAATGAGAAGGCACCTGATGAAATCTACTATAAATTAGTCAAGTATCAATTATCTATGTTGATGCACAATGCCCGGCTTATGCAAACTTTCATCATAGTAGTCCAAAATGAACTCAAATGCATTATCATTCTCTCTGTATCATGGAACACAAAAGGCTTCAATTTCAAAAATTTAGTCAGCATCGTATGTTCCGTTCAAGTCATCATAGGTTCCAGTAACGAATAGAAAAACACATCAATACTTAAAGCCTCATTCATCTTAGGGGTCATAGTAGAAATATGATGGGTACCCGATGCTTGATCAATCGCACAGTAGGAATGGCTACAGTTCCTGCCAATCAACTCAGAAAAGTTATCACGATCCGAGCCTACACTCTGGACGTGATCGACACTCGAGAACCATTTCTGGTTCCCAAGCAAACCCTTATCCTGGCTAACTACGAGCGGAAAACTAACTCAAGCATACAAAGCTTAAAACTTCATAAAATTCATAGAATTTAGATACAAAGCTTTAACTCAAATAATTAACTCTGAATAAAATAGAATATTCAACTAGCCAAAATAGGCAACTTAAGTCTTTAACACATTTAACAAAATAAATGAACAAACTTCTCAAACTCTACTGTCTATCTATGAACCCTCTAAATGACAAGGATGGAAGTCGGGACAAGACCCACGACATCCTGACAAAATTGAAAAGTAAATGGAATCCTCTGAAAGCAAGGAGGCTCACCATAGCTAACTCGAACTACAAACAGTATCAACGAAACTTTTATTGATGACCCTGAATACCTGTATTTGCATCATAAGACTATACATGACAAATAGCATCAGTACATGGAATGTATGAGCATATAAGGGGAGTTCTAAAGCATAAACATAAGCTTGAACTGATAGAAAAGAAACAAACTTACCTCTTCTCAACTCAACTCAAAGAAACACAGTTCAACTCAAATCAGAGAAAATAAGGCTCAACTCAATAACAGAATAATCAACTCAGTGAAACATAGTTCAACTCAACTCAACAATAAGATACTTAACTCTGGATACTCAACTTTGGATAAAACAACAATAAAAAATGCAATATATGGAAAGCTTTTAAAATAGTAGATAGCAACTCAGTGTATTGAAGAATGCAATAATAACTCAGTTTGTATATAAAAATACAATATAACACTGTGGGAGATTCTCTAACCGACAACCATCACTATGAGCTATGTGATGATACAACGTCTAGCCCACGTTGCCAGAACTGTCCTATACTTTGTCAAGGTATAAAACCTACTACTAAGTGGATCCACTAGTCTATGCTAAAAAACAATAAGGAATCATCTAAAAAATATGACCATTTCTACCCACGTTGGCTACATAGTTTATGGGGGATGTGAGTTGTATGAACTCTCCCCCATATCGGTGCTCAGTACTATTCCCAAATATACTAGCTAATATGTTTTTTTAAAAACGTAACTCTTTCTGTGTTTTGAGATTATTACTCAAAAATCTTTCACTTAAAAGAGATGGTACTCAAACTGCTCAAAACTCTTTGGAAATCTCAGTTTCCTCTCATCTAAAATGTAACATTTACTCTTGAGAATATTTAGTTCCCATATATCATTTTAAAGAAAATGAACTCACCTCTTCTCTTCATCACCTCAGTGCTCAAGTTTTTAAAATAAGTTTTAAATTAATTTGTAAAAAGAGTTCTTAACATTGGGCTCATGCCTAATTATGGATGTGAACGACTCGATTTAAGGTTTTCAATAACCATGCATAAAACTCAATACTTGGAACTCAACAACTCCAGAACTCAATGAGTCAATGATACTACTCATCTCAAGAATGCTCGACTCGGAGGGTTCATGCGGAATTATAGACATGAACTACTCAACTCAAGAACTCAATGATACTTCTCATCTCAAGATTGCTCCACTCATAGGGTTCATGCGGAATTATGGGCATGAACTACTCAACTCAAGAACCTTCATAGGTAACTTGTAGTAGTCCCATGATTAGAAATATAATCCCAAAATGATTAGGAACTCAATACTCAAGACTTATAACTTAAAGATACTACTCCTCTCAAAGATAATCAAATTATGCAGTTCATGCAGAATTTATGGGCATGAACAACTTGACTCAAATATCTCAATGATAATGTAGACTCATGCTCAATCAAACACACTCTCATCATTCTCATGCTCACTTAATCGAGTCTTAAAACAATTTAAAATTTATTGTAGAAGACATCTCAAAAAGACTCAAAGAGACTTTCTTAAACTTTACTCAAATCAATAGTTGATCTCGAAGGATTCACAATTTAACTCAAAGACTTTCTTGAACTCTACTCTTGACTCTTCCTAGAATTTGAATTATTAATTCAAGGATCATGACTTGATATATAGGATTTCTTGATGATTGGATATAGGTTGGATAGTAAAATTACTAAGAGAGCGAAGACATGCTTTGAAAGATCAAATACGAAACGAAGAACAGAGGCGGAAAGGACCTAACGTCCCAGGCACAGCAGCGGTGCACCGCGCCAGCCCTCAGTTGACTGAGGCTGGTCTGGGGCGCCCTGCAGGTGCATGGCGCCAGCCCCTCAGGCGCAACAGGGGCTCGCCGCCCGAGCCATGTTCTAAACGAATCCGACAAATTTTTCTTTAATTTTTCCAGCCCTACCTCGTCTAAACTCGAATGATTTCCTCCAAACTCTTTTGGATCCTTAAACCCAACCTAATTACAGAAAATTCTACACCAAAAACCCACCAAGAACAACACTCTTTCGCAATTCTCACCTCAAGAACTCAACAAGAACTTCATTATCAAAAACGAAGCACAAAACTTCAAGAACTCAACAAGATTATCAATATACTCAATCTCATGGATGAAATTTATAAAAGAAACTCATGATTGGTGTGTGAACGAACAAACTCAATACTATGGAAGCTTACATACCTTTTAGGATAAAATTCTTGGCGAAATCCCTCGAAGAATCATAAAAATCTTGAACGCTCTTCCTTTTCTCCTCCTTTCCTCTTCTTGAACTCCTCTAAAAACCCTAAACATATTTTAGGAATAACTAAAATTGATTCTAATTAGTTTAGACTCATAAAACCTTACTAAAAACGTTTAAATCTGATTGGGTAAGGAAAGACCCAAAATACCCCTCATATTTTCGGGTAACTTTCCTTATTTGGATAGCCCAACTTCAAACGGACATATCTCCCTCATATGAGCAAAACTGGCAGCGTTGGAAAGAGGATTCCATGAAATTTCATTTGATATCTTATGAGTCTCTTAACTTATCATGTGCAAAAAGTTATGGTCGTTAGAAGCTGACCTAAAACTTTAAAAGAACTTAGGAATGACTTGAATAAACTCTCTTCTAAAACCCTATGCGTATTTTGATTTATGAAAACTGACCCAAATCAGATTTGTCCCCAAAATACTACTAAAATTTGTTTTAAGCTGATTGGGTAAGGAAAAGACTAAAATACCCTTCATATTTTTGGGTAACTTTCCTTAACTAGATAGTTTGACTTCAAACGGGCATATCTCCCTCATACGGCTCAAAAATTAGCAAACTCGATAGCATTGGAAAGAGGATTCCAAGACCTTTCATTTAATATCTTATGAGCCACCTAACGCAATTTGTAATGAAAGTTATGATTGTTTGAAGTTGACCCAAAACTCATACTTAACATAACTTGCCAAAATTTCCAAATTTACTCTTTCCAAAAATTGTTTCTTTCTAATTCTAGTTCTTTCTAAGGTGGGATGTTATAGTGCTACATCTAGTGACCTTAACACTTAAATTTTTTTAAAATTCCTCGGCAAAATCCTACTCACAACGAAGGATGGTTCGAGTCTTAGCTCAAAAAATTTCTGGGGTGTTACAATATCTCCCCCTTGGGATCATTCGTCCTCGAATGACGGCTGGATTGGGTATGGAACGAGGTTACTCTTATCATCTCTGCCATACCAACTAGAATTTGCCCGCATTACTATTCAAAACCAACTAAGGGCTCTCATTTAGCTATTTCTCATAGAAAAACCTTATATTCTTCTTCCTCCTCATTAATAACCTTAGACGAAATTATAAAACCATCATTATCATGATAGGATCATTAACCTTCTCTTTCTAACATCACTCAATTACTAAAAAGGGCCTCTGAAAAGATACCTCCCATACTCTTTGGAACTCATTACTATCTTATTATCGAATACTTGACTTGATTTCTCATTTTGTCATCTCCCCCTTGGGTCTAAAGCTGACACTTAAAAGCTATGGACCTATTCCATCATCTCTAACTGGTATACATCATCTTTTACTATAAAACTCGGGAGAAGCTTATCTCATGACTACCGAACTCTCCATAAGCAGGTACTAAGGTGGTTCTCTTAACCTCTTCTGATTGCATACCCTCTCGGTACACCTCTTAATGCTCTTGTTACTCTTGTGAGTTAGCCACACTTCATTACCCTTATTTAAATGTTAAGGTCTCTCACTTATACCACTCATATTTATTGCAACTAATCACCTCAATTCCTCACCTACTATATGCCAAGTCTTCTAGATCAAATCTCAAGACTAACATCATCACCCTCATGTTGCCATCCTTTTGATAAAGATACTCTTCTCAAATTCAAGCTTAATGTTTATTACTAAACCCGAATATTAATATGATTGCTCACTTACTATACTAACTTGCAACTACTGGATACAAATTCAGAAACACTCGTCCACTAGGACCTTATGACAAGTAGTCAATCCTTACCTCTTAACCTCTACACTCACAATTTACCATCACATTCCACTTCACAACTTAAATACTATTTACTCACTTACTGCACATTATCTCTCAAATAGTTCTATCATCCTCTGAATACTATGGGGATCCCCCTTTCAAAGTTCATAAACCTAGCTTCGGTATATCACCTCATGAATATTCTACTTTCCGACTCCACACATACATTTCGTTTTCTCTAACACGGTGACACATTGACATCAACTATATTCTGGTTAACAATATACTATATTTCATCATGACTAATAAATATTCCTCTTATCACGAACTCTTCTACAACCTTACTATTCCTTACTTGACTCATAAAGGAACTCACACTTATAACTGACTGGGTGCACGATTGCAATAACATAATATGCCCTATCATTATCTCTTTCCCTTAGATTACTGAACCTCTGCATATTTTTCTCTTGACGTAAGGGCACTCTTTACTACTACTGCTCATAATCTTGTAGTTCATACTATATTTTAGGGTGAAGATATTTCCAAGCTCTAAACATACCATCATCTTAAGGGTCTCAGCTGAAACAAGACTTAGAGAAAATAGTACAACTCCCTTTTAGCTCAAATGCACGATTCACATGAACATGATTGCATTCCTCTAAAACTCAACATTTAACTCACTCATGGGCTTCTCTCAAGCCCCTCTGAAGTCTCATGACTTTCTCAAGATTTTTTTGCTGAGAGTAACTCATCGATAAAGGACGAACTTTGCTTTTCAACCACCCATAGTATGAGGGGTAGTCGAATGGATATGAGAACGAACGAGTTAGAATAAATATCTATGACAAAGCTCTATTGCATGATTAAGAGTATGAAAAATGGGAAAATTTTCTTAAATGTCTATAGTTCTTCGTTTATAGAAGTGGGGCCCTTACAACCATAAACAAGACACTACTGACACATGTTCATAGACACCCTAGGACACTTGAACTCTGTGCTCTAATACCAAGTTTGTCACGACCCGATCCTACACCCTGGACGTGGCCAGCACTCGAGAACCATTTCTGGTCCCCAAGCAAACCTTCATCCTGGCTAACTACGAGCGGAAAACTAACTCAAGCATACAAAGTTTAAAACTTGATAAAATTCATAGAATTCATATACAAAGCTTTAACTCAAATGATTAACTCTGAATATAATAGAATATTCAACTAGACAAAATATGCAACTCAAGTCTTTAAAATCTTTAACAAAATAAATGAACATACTTCTCAAACTCCATTGTCTATCTATGAAGCCTCTAAATGACAATGATGGAAGTCGGTACAAGACCCACGATATCCTAACAAAACTGAAAAGTAAATGGAATCCTCCGGAAGCAAAGAGGCTCACCATAGCTAACTCGAACTGTAAGCGGTATCAACGAAACTTCTATTGATGACCCTGAATACCTGTATTTGCATCATAAAACGATGCATGCCAAATAACGTCAGTACATGAAATGCACGAGCATGTAAGGGGAATTTTAAAGCATAAACATAAGCTTGAACTGATGGAAAAGAAACATACTTACCTCTTCTCAACTCAACTCAACTCAAATAAACATAGTTCAACTCAACTCAGAGAAAATAAGGATCAACTCAATAACAGGATAATCAACTCAGTGAAGCATAATTCAACTCAACTCAGAGAAATAAGGCTCAACCCAACAATAAGATACTCAACTCTGGATAAAACAACAATAAAAGATGCAATGTATGAAAAGCTTTTAAAACAGTATATAACAACTTAATGTATTGAAGTATACAATAATAACTCAGATTGTATATAAAAATTGGGAAACTGCATAAGTACCCCCCCAGCCTTTGCCCGAAATCCCAGAGACACACCTAAACTATACTAAGGTCCTATTACCCCCCCAAACTTATTTTATAAATAATTTTCTACCTCTTTCTGGCCTATGTGACTGAGTGCGTGACTTCACCTAAGTTAGGCGCGTGGGTGCTATTTTTAGACAACACTGACCAATAAAAATTGGCCACGTATTAAAATAAAGTTGAAAAAAGAAACCTCATCAACTCATATGTCTTCTTCTTTATCAGAGTGTTCTTCATCTTTTGAAAAAACAAACCTCCATAAACCCTAAAAAATAAGCGTGACGATACATTTCACTCAAAGATTGAAATCTATATTTAACAACATATCATAACCCCTACGAAATCTAAGTATAACATTAACAAAAAAGAATCAAGAAAAAACTAACCTTTGAACTCAACCACGATTCTTGATTACATGCACGACTGAAATCGACCCGCACATGCACGACTGAAATCGACCTACACATGCACAACTGAAATTGAAGATAATTGTTCTTTCTCTTGTTCCTTTTGGTAAAGTTATTCAAAAAGGAAGATAAAATTTTGGAAAGTGTAGAAGCTACTTTTGAACTGATAGCTTGTCTTTTTAGAAAGTTAAAAAAGTGGGGCCAGCGCGTGTTGAACAATACTTTCAAGCTATCTGATTGATAGTGCCACATAGGCTGAAAATGGGTAGAAAATTATTTATAAAATAAGTTTGGGGAGGGGGGGTAATAGGACTTTAGTATAGTTTAGGTTTGTCTCTGGGATTTCGGGCATAGGCTTGGGGGGGGGGGTACTTATGCATTTTCCCATAAAAATACAATATAACTTTGTGGGAGATTCTCTAACCGACAACCATCCCTATGAGCTATATGATGATACAACGTCTAGCCCACGCTGCCAGAACTATCCTATACTTTGCGAGGGTATAGAACCTACTACTAAGTGGATCCACTAGACTATGCTAAAAGCAATAAGGAATCATCAAAAAAGTATGACCCTTTCTACTCACGTTGGCTACATAGTTTATGGAGGTTGTGAGTTGTATGAACTCTCCCCCATATCAGTGCTCAATACTACTCCCAAAATATACTAGCTTATATGTTTTTTTTAAAAACATAACTCTTTTTGTGTTTTGAGATTATTACTCAAACATCTTTCTCTTAAAAGAGATGGTACTCAAACAAACTCTTTGGAAATCTCAGTTTCCTCTCATCTTAAATGTAAAAACGTTTACTCTTGGGAATAGTTAGTTTCCATATATCATTTTAAAGAAAATGAACTCAGCTCTACTCTTCCTCAACTCAGTGCTCAAGTCTTTAAAACAAGTTTTAAAACAATTTGTAAAAAGATTTCCTAACATAGGGTTCATGCCGAATTATGGACATGAATGACTCAATTCAAGGTTTTCAATAACCTTGCATAGAACTCAATACTTGGAACTCAACAACTCCAGAACTCAAGGAGTCAATGATACTACTCATCTCAAGACTCGAAGGGTTCATGCGAAATTATTGGCATGAACTACTCAACTCAAGAACTCAATGACACTTCTCATCACAAGACTGCTCGACTTATGTGCAATTATGGGCATGAACTACTCAACTCAAGGACCTTCATGGATAACTTGTAGTAGTCCCATGATTAGGAATATAATTCCAAAATGATTAGGAACTCAATACTCAAGACTTAGAACTTGAAGATACTACTCCTCTCAAAGATAATCAAATTATGGAGTTCATGCGGAATTTATGGGCATGAACAACTTGACTCAAAGATCTCAATGATAATGTAGCCTCAAGCTCAATCAAATACATTCTCCTCATTCTCATACTCACTTACTCGAGTCTTGAAACAATTTAATAGTTATTGTAGAAGACTCCTCGAAAAGACTCAAAGGAACTTTCTCAAACTTTACTCAAATCGATAGTTAGTTTCGAAGGATTCACAATTTAACTCAAAGACTTTTTGAACTCTACTCTTGACTCTCCCTTGAATTTGAATTATGAATTATGAATTCAAGGATTATGACTTGATATATAGGATTTCTTGATGATTGGATATAGGTTGGATAGTAAAAATCACTAAGAGAGCAAAGACATATTTTGAAAGATCGAATACAGAACGAAGAATGGAGTCGGAAAGGACCTGACGTCCCTAGCGCAGCAGCGGCACACCGTGCCAGCCCTCAGTTAACTGAGGTTGGTCTGGGGCGCACTACAAGAGCAGGGAGCCAGCCCCTCAGGTGCAACAAAGGCGCGCTTGTCACACCCCGAGCCTACACCCCGGACGTGGCTGGCACTTAAAGACCATTGCTGGCCTTAAGTGAACCTTTGGCCTAGCTTACTTACTCAACGGAAGACTATAAACATTACAATGATCAAATGAACTTACTCAAATAACTTAGTCAAATAGCTTAGAATGTTTGAAAGTCAACATTCAACTTGGCCAAAATGGCAACTCAAGTCTTAACATATGAAATGACAATGTAAAGACATCTGACTACTAACTGTCTATGAAGCCTCTAAAACAAAGAAGGATGTCGGGACAAGATTCTCGATTATCGTAACATCTGAAAGACTAGAAAGCAAATAAAGTGTCCTCCGGAATGCAATGAGGCTCACCAACAGACTCTGAATGCTCAAGCTGGATCAATGAGGCGCTGGATGCTGATCTTGGTTACCTGCACTTGCATCATAATACGTGCAGGCCAACTGGCATCAGTACATTAAATGTACGAATATGCGAGTTGAAATGCTAAACAAAACAAAGGCTTGAAAAGATTTTGGAAGAAACACCTACCTGGGCTCTTCTCAACTCATGAATAAACTTAACTTAGAATAAAGCAATGAAACACATGCAATATATGAAAAACTTTATAAAACAGTAAAAACAACTTAGTTCGTTAAAGAAAATGCATTAACAAACCCAATTGTACTCATATACAAAGTGATATAGGTTAGATGGGAGTCTCTCTAACCGACAACCACCACTATGAGCCTAAGTGGTGATACAACGTCTTTACCATCACGCTGCCAGACTGTCCTATACTTTGCCGTCATATAGAACTACTTAACTTAGTGGATCCACTAGCTTAACTTATGTGATCATCTAAAAAGTATGACCCATTAATACCCATGGTGGCTACATGGTTTATGGAGACTTGAGTTAATATGAACTTGCATCCTCATATTGGTGCTCAATACTGCTCCCAAAAATATACTTAGCTCATATGTTTTTAAAACAACTTCTTTCTTTGGTTTGAGGTAATTACTCAAAACTTAGCTTAAAAGCTCTCTTGAAATTGATTATCCCTTTTCTTTCTCAAAATGTGAAAACATTTTCAAACTTCTTGGGAATACTTAGTTCCCATATACTTCTTTGAAGAAATGAAACTTCAAATCTTTACTCTTTGCTTAACTTGAACTTAAGTCTTAAAACAAAGTTAAAACATATGTGAAAGACTTTTGAAAAACTTTAAGAACTTATCTTGACTTCTTGACTTGACTCTTAACTTCTCGACTTGACTCTTAACTTTCCTTGAATTGAATTATTGATTCAAGGATTAAGATTTGTGATAGGAAAGATCTCATGATGTTTAGAAATGATTTTAGATAGCTAAACATGAGAAAAAACCAAAATATCAAAATATGAGGGTGGGTCCGCGACGCGGAGGCATATTTAATTTTTGGTTTCGAAAATAACTTTTTAGATAGAACACTCCGTGTTGACTCCACGACGCAAAACAGAAATTCCCAAATCTGGGAACCTGCTCCACGACGCTTCCCTAGTATCAAATTTCGTCCGACGAAATTTCTTCTTCGTTTTCCAGCCCCAATTCGCCCAAACTCGATTCTTTTTCTCAAATTCCTTTTAGATACAGATACCCAACAAATGTACCTAAGAACCTAACTCGAAACAACTCTATAATACGACGTAACGATCTCAAAAATTTCCCCATATCAACCAAATTCAAGAACAACATCAAAATCAAGAATAGATATCAAGAACTTCAACTTTCAAACTCTTTTAGGACGAATCCATGCTGAAATAAATATGTTTGGCACATGGGAGAACGATCTCAACGTTATGAAAGCCTCACATACCTAGTAGGAATAAATCCTTGGCGAAACCCACAACTAAATGAATCGATCTTGATGAATCTTGGCCTTTCTTCTTCTTTCTCCTCTTTTCTCCTTTCTCCAAGCCCTAGCGTAAATTTTCAATTTCTAAAACTGACCAAAATCTGATTTGACCCTTATTAAACTCCTAAAAACGAATTAAAATAATAGGGTAAGGAAAAGACTAAAATACCCCTTAAAAATCCGGATTGGACATTTCTTTATTTGGACAACCAACTTCCAAAGGGTATATCTCACTCATACGAACTCGAAATTTCACAAACTTGGCGGCGTTGGAAAGATCATTCCAAGAGTTTCCCAACCATACCTAGAAGTACACCTAACTCATCTTGAGATAGGAGTTATGGCCGTGTGAAGTTGACCAAAACTCAATTTTCCTAACTTAAACAAATTTCCAGATTTGTCACTATTTCCAAAAACGACTATTTCAAGTTCTTAGCTTTTTCCTAGCTATTTCAAATCGCGAGATGTTACAGCGTCGCCCCATCCATGTTTCAAATGAATTCGATTAATTTTTCTTCATTTTTTCCAGCCCTACCTCATTTAAACTCGAATGATTTCCTCCAAACTCTTTTGGATCCTTAAACCCAATCTAATTACAACGAATTCTACACCAAGAACAACACTCATTCGCAACTCTCACCTTAAGAACTCAATAAGATTATCAATATACTCAATCTCATGGATGAAATTCGTAAAAGAAACTCATGATTAGCGTGTGGGTGAACAAACCCAACACTATGGAGGCTTACATACCTCTTAAGATAAAATCCTTGGCGAAATCCCTCGAAGAATCGCAAAAATCTTGAACACTCTTCCTTTTCTCCTCTTTTCCTCTTGTCGAACTCCTCTAAAAATCCTAAGCGTATTTTAGGAATAACTAAAACTGATTCTAATCAGTTTAGACTCCTAACTTACTAAAAATGTTTAAATCCGATTGGGTAAGGAAATGCTCAAAATACCCCTCATATTTTTGGGTAACTTTCCTTATTTGGACAACCCAATTACAAACGGGCATATCTCCCTCATACAAGCTCGAAAATTAGCAAACTTGGTGGCGTTGGAAAGAAGATTTCAAGACCTTTCATTTGATATCTTATGGGTCTCCTAAATCATTCTGTGCTAAAAGTTATGGTCGTTAGAATTTGACCCAAGACTTTAAAAGAACTTAGGAATGACTTAAATGAACTCTCTTCTAAAACCCTAAGCGTATTTGGATTTATGAAAACTGACCCAAATCAGATTTGTCCCCAAAATATTACTAAAATTTGGTTTTAAGCTGATTGGGTAAGGAAAAGACCAAAATACCCTTCATATTTTTGGGGTAACTTTCCTTAACTGGACAACCTGACTTCAAACGGGCATATCTCCCTCATACGAGCTCAAAAATTAGCAAACTAGGTGGCGTTGGAAAGAGGATTCCAAGACCTTTCATTTGATATCTTATGAGCCACCTAACTCATCATGTACTGAATGTTATGGTCGTTTGAAGTTACCCAAAACTCATACTTAGCATAACTTGCCAAAATTTCCAAATTTACTCTTTCCAAAAATAATTTCTTTCTAATTCTAGCTCTTTCAGGCGGGATGTTACAGTGCTACATTTAGTGACCTTAATACTTAAGAAAATTTTAAATTCCTCGATAAAATCCTACTCACAACGAAGGATGGTTCGAGTCTTAGCTCAAAAACTTTCTGGGGTATTACAAAAGCCAACATCTACTGAACCACCTCAAAAGACATTGAGGGAAGACCTGTACCCCCAACCTGGTTAATTTCCACGGCTGGTTCAACATCCTCTCCAATCTCTACCTCCTCCTCTTCTTCAACATGGGGTGGGAGAGGGGTTGCCTGCCTTGGCCCAACTACTGCTTGAGCTCCACCTTTGTAGGTATTGTTCTCCTTCTGCCCCTACCCCTTCTGTTGCCTTTACCTCTACAACATCCTCGTGTTGCTAACTTTGCCAATATATAGAACTACTACCCTTGCTCCAATGCTTTTAGTATCAAAAATCTACAGATCATGTAATTCACAGTTTTCTTGTAGTGAGAAAGAAGAATGCTAAAGGAAGTTAGATATCAATTTGGATCGCCAAATGTCAACTAGAATCAAGTTATACCACAAAGGAAATTAGAAGAGAGAAGATAGTTTCCTAAAGTCATGTAGCCTATTGCAGAAAAGTACAAACGTCTTCGTACCATTCAACAAGACTCTACTAGACTCGTTTTGGTATGATGAGATCAACGAACCTAGGACTCTGATATTAAGATAAAAATAACCCTTCAAGAAAAAGAAGACTCACTGAAAGCAGAACTGCCTATTCAAGGCAAACATGAAAATTCGAATGAAGAGGAAGAGTCAATGACAAATGAATCAGATGATACTATCCAGAATGATTACACTATTCAAAATGATGAAATTATGACTCGGAAATGAGTTTTGATTCATAGTCTTGCACAACTAGAACATGTAGACACAAAACATGAAAAAAAGAAGAGAAAAGGCATAAATTCCCCCTTGAACTTGTTTCGAAAAGTCAGTTACACACTTAAAGTATCATGATGACCTATTACACACCTAATCTTATTCAAAATGATATTAATTCTCCCATCCGAAGACAATCTCAGTTTTTGTGTCAGAAAATGTTATACACGCGTTTTGATGACGTAAATAATATTATTTTATATTTTTTTAAACCTTTTTCCCTTAATATTTTCTCACATTTTCTCAAAATAGTTATTTCTACTCTCTCTCTCTCTCTTTTTCCTCCCCTCACCATCTCTTTACTTTTTTAAATTCATTTCTTCTTCCTTCTTCATAAGTTGAAGGAAAAAGGAGAAAATTTGAAGAGAAAGTAGGAAATAGTAAGACGATTACAAAGTATAGAGATGTTGGTGGCGGTGATAGGCGGTGGGCAACACCATTGTTGCCGGTGAAACAAAAAAACTTTCAGATCTGTAATTTTCTTTTAAAATATTGATAATTATGGATGCAAATTAAGCATTTCATTTGTATTATTTGTGCGTAGTGAATAATCAAATATGCTATTGATGGCAGCTTGAGACAAAAATGACATTGTGATGTGGTTGTAGGTGGTGCTCCGATTAGAATAGAGAAGACAAAGATAGAGTAATCATTTTCTTCAATGGATTTTGAAAAATTTAGGCAATACAGTCATGAATTTTGCATAAATAATCATAAGACTTTCAATAGAAGTCATTAGCTTTCTAATGATTTTTTTTTTCCAGTGATCTTTGGTGGATCCTCTGATTTTGAGGAGGAAAATTATGAAGTTTAAATTGAAAAATTATTAACCTTTCGATGAAAATCATCTTCTTTTCCACTCCTTTCTATTTCTGTTTAGAGTTTTTCGGTAAGGTTTGAATATGCGTCCATGGGTATAAAGTGAAGGAATAATAATTAATGGTGAAAAATTAAAATAAAAAACTGTTGAAGAAGATATCAAAAGAAAGAAAAATGTAAAAACATTTTCAAAAATTGAGGGGCCACAAATAAAAAGACAATTTTTTTTATTATATACATAATTAATATATTAGAAAATATAATACTTACTAGATATAAGTGTTCGTGCCTGCACGGGCCCAATATGTTATTTTTTTGTTTCACTTTAGGTGACATATATAAAATTTAAAGAGTCAATTAAATTTTGATATGATTTCTAAATATTTTAAGTTGTTAATTATTGTAATTTTTACGTAATTTTTAAATAATATATATTACTTTCCTTGTCCTAATATATGTAGCACAAATAGAATTTCAAGAGTCAATCTGTTGTTAATTATTGAGATTTACAATATTTTTTTACGTAGTTTTCAAATTAAATAATACATGTTACTTCTCTTGTCCCACTTTATGTGACACGCATATATTAATTTAGTTATCAATTATCATGATTTATAGTATTTTTTATGCAATTTTTAAATATATAAAAATTTAAAAAATAAAACAAACAAATTAAAACGGAGAAAAAAATAGGTAAATATATATGTAAGTGTGGAGCCACACAGGTGAAGCAGGCAGACCGCCACATGTGTAGTCATCCACACTTATATATAAGTAGTAGATTTTTTTGTCTCACTTTATGTGACATAGATAAAATTTAGAGAGTCAATTAAGTTTTTATATATATTTTAAGTTGTTAATTATTGTAATTTTTACGTAATTTTTAAATAATATATGTTACCTTCCTTGACCCAATATATGTAGCACAAATAGAATTTTAAGAGTCAATATGTTGTTAATTATTGAGATTTACAATACTTTTTACGTAGTTTTCAAATTAAATAATACATGTTACTTCTTTTGTCCCATTTTATGTGACACGGATTTATTAATTTTAGTTGTCAATTATCATGATTTATAGAATTTTTTGTGATGCGATTTTTAAATATATTAAAAATTTAAAAAATAAGACAAACAAATTAAAACGAAGAAAAAAGTAGGCTAATATATATGTAAGTGTGGAACCACAGGTGAAGCAGGAATGTTGACCTCCACCTATGTGGTTATCCACACTTATATATAAATAGTAGATATATATATTATATAATGACCAATAAGATAGTGTCATATGTTCAAATTTGTCATTTTAACATTTTTTTTTCTTCTTTTCACGCACCTTAAGGAAGGTGAAGACACTTTCTCTGCCATGTTATCTTCAAAGGGGGCATTAATACCACTTTAAACAAGTTCAGGTATGTAATAAACTATTAGAATAGTTAAAATGTGTAACTAACTTTTCGAGACAAGTTTAAGGAGGAATCTATGCCTTTTCCCCAAAAAAAAAAGCAAAAAGAAAAAAGTTGAAATTACAGGATAAATAAGGGAAAATGCATAAGCACCCCTCCAGCCTATACCCGAAATTCCAGAGACACACCTAACCTTTATTAAGTAACTATTACCCTCCCGAACTTATTTTATATGTAATATTCTACCCCTTTTTGGCCTACGTGGCACTATCAGGTGGGCCCAGCGCATGTTGACATTTTTTCAAGGATAGTGCCACGTAGGCCGAAAAGGGGTAGAATATTATAGATAAATTAAGTTCGGGGGGTAATAGGACCTTAGTAAAGGTTAGGTGTGTCTCTGGAATTTCGGGCATAGGCTGAGGGGGTACTTATGCATTTTCCCGACAAATAATAACAAAAGAAGTACGTAAAGAAAAAAAAAATGGATAAAAAGATGATAACTAATGAGGAGATATATAAGATGTCGAATTCTTCAATAGTCCTCATACTAGTTTGAAATCATAAATCAAGCATATGGTTATATTAATTATCCTTAGTATATGATTATATTAATTATTCTTAGTATATGGTTAACCTCTTGATCTAATTATATTTTGATATGCCATGATATGGTGGATGGATAGTTCTCAAGGGGAAGAAACCCAACTAAGATTTGACATTTTGACCAAACAAGTCAAAGAAAAATTAGTGTATAGTACGTAGAGGTCAAACTATTCAAATAACAATTTTGTGGAAATTGTCTTACAAGAAATGTTAAGCGTGAAAAACTTCGAAAATGTAGTAGTGCCGAAATAGAGTAAAATGTGCAAAACATTAAAACCAAAAAAGGAGTTATTCAAGTAAAACCGCCTATTTGACCAAACAACCGTTCAAGTAGTAATATATCTTTCTATAAAGACTTTTATCTGGTGCAATAATATAATATAATATAATATACTATATTTTCTGCTCATAAATATGTGGAATATTATTTTCATTAATAATTTGTGACATAAAATTAGTTATTGCAGCAGAATCTTATGGATTTCTCTTATTATATAAGAGGGAGTTCGTGATAAAGTAGGCACATCTTCGATGATGTGTCTGCTTTAGCGTGTTTCAAAAAAAAATTCAAAATTTATTTGTTTTGTTCTACTTTAAGTTAATTAGTGTATAATTTTTTTTCAAAATTATGAAATCCTTTTTAGCTATGACTTTTAAAATCGACGTGCCTGCTTCAGCATGTTTCGAAAAAAATATTAAAAATTTATTTCTTTTCTTCTACTTTAATTTAATTAGTGTATTATTTTTTCAANATAATTTTTTTTCAAAATTATGAAATCCTTTTTAGCTATGACTTTTAAAATCGACGTGCCTGCTTCAGCATGTTTCGAAAAAAATATTAAAAATTTATTTCTTTTCTTCTGCTTTAATTTAATTAGTGTATTATTTTTTCGAAATTATGGAATCCTTTTTAGCTATGACTTTTAGTTTTAAATTCAAGATTTCACGCTGAAGCAGGCATGGCGTGTTTCGGATTTTTTTTTAAAAAAAATCACTTATTTTGTTCTACATTAATTTAATTAGTGTATAATTTTTCGAATTATGAAATCCATTTTAGCTATGACTTTTAGTTTTAAATTCATGTTCTTTAGTTATTGCTTTATTATTTTGAATGTCGGTAATATTTGTTTATATCTTGTAACTACTTTGAGTAAAAAATCAATGATCGATGACGAACAATACTTTAATTATAGACATCATAATGGACCTCTTCACAATAAATTTGCGCAAACAAAAAGTAATTAACCACTTAAATATCTAAAAATCATATTAAATTTAATAAACTTTCTAAATTCTACCTAAATCACATAAATTAAAATAAAAAAAATACTAAATTATTGAGTCCGTGCTAGCACGGCTTGTATCTAGTTTATTATATAAAACACTGTTATTCGATATGTAAATCTTCTGGAAGAATATAAATGACAAAATCATTATATGTATGTGTATTATTTTACTAGACATGTTTGGCCTGTGCTAGCACGGATCCAACATTTACATTTTGAATTGAGTAGTTTTCTTGCGTGAAAATGACACCAGATTATCATTTCAAAATATCATGACATTGTCATGAATATTAGCTTTTCAATTCAAAATTAGGATATAACGTCCTTAGGTTTGATCTCAATTTTTTCAACATGTAACTCAAATTCATGATCTTAATATCTATCATCAGACTTGCATATCTCTGTCTAAAAGAATAATTATATATGTACAAATAAGAATACAAAAGAAGCCTTGAAAGGAGGGAATTGATTTAAACAATAATTTATTCATATATAAGGTGAAAGCACCATCACACTGATCACTGATTGAGTAGTAGAAGAAGTGGAGGGAAGTTACGATAATTGAGAAGCCAATTGACCCAATTTCATTCCTAACATAGTCTCAACTTCATAAAAATCCATTAGATTATCTTACAATCACATTCTAAAAAATTGTGACAGAACACCATGACTCAGTACAATTTATCTATCCATGCCATGTCTTTACTATTGGTTTTGCTTTGAATGATGCCAACACTCCTTCTTTTGTGATGTTAACTTTTGTTGATCGCCAATGTTATATGCATAACTTAAGTTTTGTTATTGAGTCATCTATTTTAGATCATTAAAGTAAAGTAAGATATGCATATTAAATTCTAATAGTAAAGTAAGATATACATTTTTTTGCATCAAGCTGTTTCGATACATATTCTTAGAAGGGCAAATTATATGACTAAACAAATATATACTAGTTAATTAATTATTGTAGTTATAATTTTAGTTAATTATCACTCGCGATCAACATTCAGTGATAATTACATGAGCTGCGGTTTCGAGTTTGTATAATTCACACGTTTGTATATTTGTATAATACAATTTATATAATTTTGTATGATATAATTTGTACAACTGTTTAAAGTCCAGATGTTTGTGTTTGTATAAATTCGTTATTTCGAGTTTATACAAAAATAGCTCAAATGCTCAATTATACAAACATGCCCGTAAATTATACAAACTCACTCTTGAATTATACAAACCCATGAATTAGGGTGTACAAAATCGAACCGAAAAAGTTGAATCAAACCACAAATTAAGTCAAATCGAAAAAAAAATTCGACTAATGATTTGATTTGACTTGGTTTGGTCTTGAAAAAAATCATACTATAATTGGGTTGGTTGGTTTTAACTAAAAAAAGTCAACTCGAGACCAAACCAACCCGACATTATATATATAATTTTTAAAATTTATTTTATACATAAAGTTATTTACTTTGATATAATTTCTAAATATTACTTATACTTTTTCATAATTTTTATCTTTTAACATATTTTTTCAATTTTTTTTTTAAACTTAAAATTTTGAATGGTCCAATAAACGTTATAGTCCATAGATACTAGTAATTCTGCTACAACTCAATTCAAAATTAAATCAATACTAATGTTAACAAAAAATTAAATCTACACTAAAAATGACAATAATGTTAGATATATGTTCTTTAGTTTTACATTGGTTTAGACATTTAAAATACACAACCTAATTTAATTTTTATTTAATATTTAATTATGTAATTTTTACTTATTATACTTGTTTTAGCATGATTTAATACTTTTAAATTATATGACATTTTCATTATGACTTATTAATTTGCAATATTTATTTTATACAATTTCATTATTATTTTTTGTTAAATATTTTAGTATCATCACTCATCTCATATTTGTGTTATTTTCTTAAGAAAGATCTTAGATAGTTATATTTTGGTTGGACTAAAGAAATATTTGGAATATGTTTGTTTGAATATTTTACTAGAAAAATTCAAAAATCCGAGGTTTATTAGTTTGGATTGATTTATAAATTTAAAAGTTCGACACAAATGGTTTGGTTTGATATTTGAAAACGACAAACCAATCCGAAAAAACCTGAGTTTTATTAGTTTGGTTTGGTTATAAACTGAAAAGTTCGACACAAATTGTTTGATTTGACATTTGAAAAACTTGAACCAATCCAGTCATGTACACCCCTACAGTGAATTATACAAACCCGTGAATTATACGAACGAGGCAACTGACACTACAACTATAACTCGTAAATATACAAACTATAGCTATGAAGCATAATTAAATTTATAATAGTGACTATTTACGAAAATTCTTCTTTTTAAAATTATCCCATTTTAATTTATTATGGGAAAATGCATAAGTACCCCCCAGCCTATGCCCGAAATCCCAGAGACACACCTAACCTTTACTAAGGTCCTATTACCCCCCGAACTTAATTTATCTATAATATTCTATCTCTTTTCGGTCTATGTGGCACTATCCTTGAAAAAAATGTCAACATGCGCTGGGCCCACAAGATTGTGCCACGTAGGCAAAAAAGGGGTAGAATATTACATATAAAATAAGTTCGGGGGGATAATAGAACTTTAGTAAAGGTTAGGTGTGTCTTTGAGATTTCGGATATAGGCTGGGGGGTACTTATGCATTTTCCCAATTTGTTATAGGAATGATAGTTGAGGAAGGGCAGAATAAGGCAAACTCTTGACGAGTGGAGCAGGGGAAGATTCAAACAGGGTGGGCAAGATTAAATTTATTAAAAACATAAATAGGACAAGGCAGGTATTGGGTTTTGGATTAAAAAATTTTGATTGATGGATAAATTTTTATATCTTATAATGGACTAAAACAAAAATTTATTTGTTCAATCGATAAGTATTAAACAAATATAAAAAATGAAAAAGAAACTAAATGAAGCGGGATAGCAACTATATGACAACGATTTGATCTAAGAAAAGCAGGTCTCACCATCTACTTTGAATAGCAAATTAAGTTCAGAAGCTTCCGTATTTGTGCCTAAATGTGTGATTGCAAAGAAGAGTGAGTCAAGGGTCTTAGTGTCAAATACAATTGATTTGGGTGAGGATTTTCTTGATGAAAATGAGGAAGACAATATGCTTGATTTTGGCGAGGATTCTCTTGATGAAGATGAGGAAGATATGTTCGACATGTGCTTTGATAGAGTGGCTAGGGAAGGAGATATATCATCTAGGCAACAAAGAAGTGGAAGCAACATAAGCAAAAAGAAGACACATGGAAGGCAACATAGTTGGGACGGTAAAATGACTGAGGAGTTTGTTCCAAGGCACGTACCGATGCGACAGGCAAAGCAGAACCATTTGGCAGTATCAATAGGTTCAACAAGATCCAATAAATCCATAAAGAAAGTATGAATTATCAAGTGTTGTTGGACAGGTTTGAAGAAGAAGACAAGAGAAAAATACTTCAAGTTACTTTTGATGGGCAATCAATCCTTTTTAATTCATGCGTTTGCAATAGAAAGTTTGAGGATGATAACTCAACTTTCTTCTTAATTGGCATATTTTTACATTATTTAAGCATCTTCATCTGTAATATCATCATAGAGTGTATTACAAACTCTGTGGTGATCAGAAAATACTTAGTTATCTCTAGCTCTTATTTTCTTCATGTTTGTTAGGTAGTAGACAGTTCATTATGATTAGTAAGGCAAGGCCTAGCCCCCCTTGCTTGCACTTATCCCTATGGATATTTTTTATGTTTAATAAAAATCAGTGGTAAATTTACGGAGAAAAAAAAAAGCCGGATAAATTTTCAAAATAAACTAAATGAGTATTTTAATTGATCAAGATTTACCCTACCTTATCCCGCCTTACTCTAACCCATATGCCATTCCTAATTCATTGATTGAAATTTATGCCTTTTAAGCGTCCGACTCTTGGTAAAAGTTGAAATTCTTAAATAACTTAGAAGTGAATTTATTTCCTTTTTATTTATTCATATTTTTGAAATTATATCTGTGTGAAATTGATCAAGAAAAAGGTGTATTATTGTTCTCTTTTGCAAATGAACGACAGGATGTGAATGATAGGCTCACTAACATAAATTTATTCAATAAAATGGTTTATTGGTTCTTTCGTAAAGCAAAAAGGTGGAATCTTGCAAGTTTATTGGTTCCTTCATAAATGAACTCCCTGCTTATTGTAATCCAAGGAAGAAAAAGAAAGAAGGAGTTGCTCGGATGATAAATATCTATTACTTTTAATTTTAAGATTGTGACTTTGAATCATCGAGAAAGCAAAAAGATGGGAGGTCATGCAAAGAGGGGTCAAAAAATTTTTATAAAAAAAACAAAGAAATATCAACTCATCAAAAGAGCAGAAAAAAAACAAAAAGGTTGTTAAGTGGGGAACTTAATAACTCGTCGTCTGCATTCTAAGTTGCCATCAAAACACGTGATTTCTTGGTTTTGTTCATATACATGTATTAGGAAATCAGCATTAATTAATGTAATTTTAGACTCTCACCATGCTTATCTTATAAAAAATATTAAGAATATAATTAAATAAACAAAAATATAATCTATTTTCTAACTTAAACTTTTAATAAAATGATTAGACACTTTATCATGATATTAGAGTTATGTTTATTGATCCAACGTGGGGGGCTCGGACCATGCTGGATTGGGAATGTACTCTAGGTTTGTGATCGTGCACGCTTTGATCCGGACAATCATGTATGGACTCGGACAAGATTCCGAGAGTACTCTTTTATAAGTCGAGCAATATTCCTTTTTTCTTTGAGCTAGCTAGTATTTGAGGTGTGAGTTAAGTCTAAGGTCCATTTAATATGGTATCAAAATATGATCAAAGGTCTTGAGAATTTTCACGTGTTTAGCCATGAAAAAAAAATAAGATTTACACGTAAGGAGTGTATTGACAATATAATTAATTAATTAATTAAAATATGCTTTCTCTGTCAATTTATACTTTTAAATGAAATGATTACACATTTCAATAAAATTCATTATTTAGTTTTTACGTGAGTTCATTTATTTAGTTTCTACGTGAGTTCATATGTATGTTCTTTTTTGTCATTTTGATTGTATTAAACATTATTACAATTTTATTCTCGTTATTGGTAATCCTTTTGAAAGTGCAATATATATTTGTTC
This sequence comes from Solanum stenotomum, assembly GCF_019186545.1. Lineage (NCBI taxonomy): Eukaryota > Viridiplantae > Streptophyta > Magnoliopsida > Solanales > Solanaceae > Solanum > Solanum stenotomum. The sequence goes on along the minus strand of NC_064289.1, from coordinate 25,435,003 downwards.
ATGCAATGTATTATGTTGGAGTTTCATATTGTCATTAGGGTGGGCGTTCGATATTCGGTTTGGATTTTTAAATTGCTGAATCAGTAATTTGGTAATTGGTAGTTAAAAGTAGATACTAAATATCAAAATTTTAAATTTCTTTTCGGTAATTCAGTAATCTATAAATTAAACTTCAGTTTGGTAGGGTATTCACTAATATCGTATTGAAGTTGTAGTCAATTATATTTACAAAGTTTATACTATTTCTCCAATTATTTCTATTTTTTTATGTGGAGGCACGATGTAATAGAAGATTAACAATTAAAAAGACATCAAGAAAAGCAATTTGAATAACTAAAAGACATATATTTGGATTGTTTACGTTTTTTCTTTAACTTTCTTTTTGAACTTGTATTAATGAGTAATGGACATGCTGATAAATGACCTTCATTAAGTAAATAATTTGGTATTCAAGAAATATCGAATACTAAATGGTATTAATGTCTCATACCAAACCCAAATTCAAATACAATAATTCTCCCGAATATCATACCAAATATGAAATTACCGAATACAAAATTATCAAAAATTTCGATTCAGTTTAGTAATTCGATTTTTGATATTTTATGCGCAGCACTAACTGTTATAGTTAAAATGCAAATAAAATTTCTAATTTATAACAAAAAATAATAGTATTCTTTTAATTCCTATGCCATGTCATTTTAGGCTTATTTTTGTAGACTTTAATTCGTTCGTAAGACTCTCCTTCACTCTCATTCGCTCAAACTCCGAATTCTCTCTCAAGTCTTTTTCCCTAAGAAAGCTAGGGTTCAAAGGATTTTAAGCTTCCATCGAAGAGTTCAAGTGAGGATTTCTACCAACACATGAGAAAACTTCATTAATGGATTCTTCAATTCACTCAAAATATTATAAAGGTCAGTCAACAGTAATTCGTAAAAAATAGTAAATGATATTTTTATCGATAATAAAATATTTTAATAAAGTGCAAAAATTTTAATAAATATTTTTAATTAATGATGAAGAAGATGGGACCCATGTCATGGAACAACCATGCTAATTGCTTCAAAGGGTCAATAATATTCCAGATGGAGAAGATGGTCGTAATAAAAGGGTCAAGGTCTTTCCTCAAATTTAAATTAGCAATTTAATTAATCCCTCCACTAACCTTATCATTATCAAACTTTAAGGAAGATTTCGTTTTATATACGTACTCATTTGATCATATACGAATTTACAATGCAAATATGATATTTCTGTCCAATTTATGTAACTTATATTTTTATAATCGATCTAAAAGAGAATGACATACATAAATATATATATATATATATTTATATTAAAATTAAATTGTACGGAAAAGAATCCTCATATATATTAATGTTATAAATATGAATTACTCTATGAATGTGGATTCTTAAAATTTGTATAAAATTATGTTGTACAAGTGTCAAATATTTAAGGACGTCAAAGTTGAAAGAACGTCATACTCATATATATATAAAAGTTGGATGAGAGGAATAGAATAATTATCAAAGAAATAATAACTCTTCGACCACGTATAATTTAATTTAAATAGAAGAAAATAATATTTTCAGATATTTTATATATAAATAAAAATCTCTCGTAAAAAAATATAAAATTAATTATTATTTTTATAAAGGACTAGAAAATCATTTTTCCTTATTACAAGCGAATTCTTAAATCATAAATTGCATTAGAGATAAAAAAAAAAAAAAAAGTCACCTCTTCAAAGTTGGGGAAAAATCTTCACAACACCAATATATGGTCCAAAAGATTTGTTTTCAATGAGGACCAGTCTTCTCATAGACCTTAGAAAAAAAAGAAAAACTCTCATCAGGTTATACTAATTTAATTTGTAGACCATGACTTAGTCTTATAAAAAATATTTTTGCCAAGCTTCCTTTAATTTTCTATGAAATCTTAGTATGCTAACCGTGTTCAACAAATACAAATACTTTGAAAACACATTAATCTTCTTTCATCTCAAACATATATAATACTCTAGCAATCCCATCAAAACCTTAAATTCTACTCTTCGATTCATTGAACAAAAAAAAAAAAAAGCCTATTATATGGAGGAGACAATAGCCACAATTCTTTACGGGTGTACATTGAGTAAAGAGATGGAAGCCAATTTACCCAATTGGGCAAACCAAAGAGATGTTCTTTTAAGTAAAACAGAAGAGATTATTGCGGTATTTAGTAATGTAAAAGAAAGATTAATTATTAACCAGCAGCAGGAGGTAGTTCAAGAATGGTTGAGTAATAGTGGTCATCAACAGGCACTAGAATTGTTTCATGCAGCAGATCAAAATATGTTATCAGATCATATAGCTACGGGGGCCGCGACGACGATGCCATTTACGGTGCATGGGCTACCGCAGGAAAGTGATCAAATGATGGTGGGTGATGCTTCTCATGATTCCAGTAGAGTTGCTGGTGCTACTTCTTCTTCCTCCCAAAGACAACGAACAAGGTAAGAAACTTCACTACTTTTAAAACAAGTGCACTATTTGATAATTAGTTACATCGTGGAAATCGGGAAAATTGATTTTGTACGTCACTTACTTTTATTTATATAGTTTTATGACGTATTTTTTCTGTAGATCTTTATTTTTACATACTCATAAGAAACTGAAAAAAGATCATTTTTTTCTATTTATTATTATGTAAATGACCAAGAGAACTTGATTCCTCGTTACCTATATGTTGTATGAAGACAATTACTTAGCTTGTATAACTTAATATGGCATTTGGTATAGCTTTATTATACTTCGTATTGAGCTAATGTATATAAGTAAAAGTGTTAATTTATGTTCGTGTATTAATTTAAGCGATATAGAATATGAGATATAAGGATACATGTATTGTTTAATTCATATAATTAATGCATCTATGTCTTGTTATATTCGTTTTCATAGGATAACAATTCCTTAATTAATCTATGCATAACTATTTCGTGAACCAAACTATAAATCCTTTTAGGGGTCATTTCGTTTCATATATAAGGCATAATTTATACGTATATTACTTGCATAAAATCACAATGTAATGTTTAGTTGTCCTTTTAATATTTTGCGTATCTAATTTCTACATAACTGATATAATTTCTATATTATTAATTTTTTGCATAATCATAACTAATTTTCAAACTAAAAACGACCTTTATTGCATTATTTCATGCAAAATATGTGTATAGTAGTGTGAAATAATGAGTGGGAAAAGGGTTGGCACACAAAGTAACAAAGGTTATAGTTACTGTTTATCTTTTTCATGAATTCTTCTATTAGTTTCTGCTTTATGACATTTTCACAGAAATTCCACAGAACTTTCTGCCAAGCAGAGTACCACTAACTATAAAAATGTCAACATATAATGATTTTCTTCCAAGTTTCTATCGTTAATTGCGAAGAAAATGAGACCATAATGCAATATTTAAATTATTAACAAATTACTAGCACTTAGCTTTTTTTGTCATACAAAAGAATAAACCCAAGTGGGGACAACAATTAATGTGTACGCACGGAAATATATATAATGACTACTATACAATTATTTTAGCATGACGAGATAAATACATATACAAATGATCTTTACCGATAATTAATTATCACTAGAAGCTCAGAAAGGAAAGTGACCACATTACTTATAGACTTCACATGATGTTTTGCTCTCACAACATATTAATAGCTGTAACTTTTGCATATTTCTGTGCTAGGTTTGAAATGTGTGCAGTTTAATCATTGTGAATTTTCTGGGAAGAAAGATAATATTTGTCATCTTCTAGTGACCCTTTTTTATTTTGGGTCAAATGTCAATATTTTGGTTGTTAAATCCTTTAATTGACATGTTGTAATATTGGTATAATCATTCTAATATATAGAATATAATTTGCATGAAGGTGCAGAACGGGAGATAGAGATAGAAGAACATTCAGAGTGGGTGCTCCAAGAATGGGAAATCTTGAACTTCCACCAGAGGATGGTTATACTTGGAGAAAATATGGTCAGAAAGAGATTCTTGGATCTAGGTTCCCTAGGTAATTCATTCTTTCATTTTATTTATATCTTTCGTTTCTCCTTAGCTGTTATGTTGCACTTTTTGAGAGTCAATTGATTAATTTTCAAAGCTAAATTATATTACATTAAGTCGATATTTTAAAATAAATTAGATATTCAAAAACTATAGAAAATACCGTAAATTACAACTTTTTTTTTATCAATATGATGAAAAAATACATAGTATTAAAATATTAGTCATCGGTGACCCTTAAAGTTGGTACCCTAAACTTAGACACCCCAACTAGACTTTGTTTATTTTAGTGTCAAAATGATACAACGAAACATGACCTGAGGTGTCTAAAATGAACAAAGTATAGTTAGAGTATCTAAGGGAAAGTTGGTGCCAACTTTAGGGGGCCACCGATGAATTCAACCAATTTTTTATTGTTTGACTCTCAAAAAGAAAACTACGACAATTAAAATGGAACGAAAAAAAAAAGTAATTAATACTACTTTTGTAGTTTTTATATATATATATATACTCTTAAAATGTGCTTCTTTTTCTTATTTTTCCAATGATTAGTAGATATCCCACCAAATTCGACAAAATCTAAGGACCAAGTCTGCTTTCTTCGATTTATTTGAAGGGGTCAAAATAAACCATATAACTAGCTCCCATCATTATTATAATTAATATAATTAGTTTCACAGATTACAAGACCTTTGAATTGAAGTAGAAACAGTCAGTTTGAACAGCATAAACTTTAATTTGACTAATTGGATTAGAAGTATATATATGTAGAGAAGTGTCACCTTTTTATAGAGATACGCATGTATGTATCCAATATAATGTACGCTAAGAACTATTCTTGTTTACTCACTCTTAAAAGCCAGAAAACATATATATATATAATCTATGTAAGCACGAATCTAATACATGTTATTCTTTCAATCTCAATTATGTGACATAATTGGAATTCAGAGAATTATTCAAAAAATTATGATTTTTGAATATTGAAAATTATTAATTATTGTGATTTAGAGTAATATATATATATATATATATATACACTGCTCAATCAGCTTGCACTTTTAGACTTTAATCTCACTGACTTTTCCTATTATATTTTTAGTGTACAAAATATGGCGTATTTTGACCATTTTGAATTCCACATGCAACAACATTGTTGGAGTCAATGGGACATGTTGACCCTTTATACTTCTCATACATTCTAGAATTAATGATATTTATGCATCTAACAACCCTTTAATTTATTAATTCCTCTTCTTCTTCATCTTATATTTTTTAAAGAAATATATATTATGAATCTTCATTTCTTCTTCTTGGTATGAACATTTAAGATACAAAATTGCTCCTTTGTTTCATTTATTTAAGGGATAAGGCATAAGTACCTCTAGATTGTGACCGAAATTTTAGAGACATGCCTTAACTAAATTAAGGTCCTATTACCCTCCTGAACTCATTTTTTACATAATTGTGTACATCTTTTGGCTTATGTGGCACACTCTGTGACTCAACGCAGATCAAGCACGTGGGAGATATTTGCACGCCACGTAAGCCAAAAAGGTGTACAAAATTACAAAAAAAATGTGTTCAGAGTGGTAATAGGACCTTAGTTTAGTTAAAGTGTGTCTCTGAGATTTCGATAATAGTCTAGGGATACTTGTACCTTTTCCCTTTATTTAAGTTAACAAATTAACTATCAATTTAGCTTTCACACAATCATGTTAAATGTACGTACCTAGAACATGGACAGATAAATGTCAATGATAATTAAGTCTAATTGGATAACTAAGAAAATAAAAAAGTAAATACCATATTGTATGCAGTACATACAAATACATTAATAATGTACAAATTTTACAATTTTACTACTCCCTCAATTTCAATTGGCTTGTTTATGACTTAATGTTTCTTTTTTAATCTGTTTATTATCTTTTTCCTTTTTTGACAATTCCTTAAATTTAATTTTTCATATGACATTTTTAAAACAACAAAATTAAATGATATTTTAGTAAATTCTACTTAGATTTAGTTTAAAACTACAAGATTTAAACGTCTTTCTTACTTTCATAAATTTGTGTCAAGTCAAAATCAGACAAACAAATTGAAATGAAGAAAATATATATTTTAATCCATCAACTATTACTAATAGTACTTTTTGATGATTTAAGGGCTTATTATAGATGCACCCATCAAAAGCTATATCATTGTCCAGCCAAGAAACAAGTCCAGCGCCTTGATAATGATCCTTACGTATTTGAAGTAACATACCGATCTCAACACACTTGCTATATGTCCGCCACAGCTCCCACCGTGCCTCCTCCGTCCGTGGAAGAGATAACTCATCAAACCACCACAACCCTTCCATCGGCGCCACTAATATTGGCGCCACCAACTTCAGCCTCCTTAAGCGGGCATTGGCTCTCCATGGATATTAAGCCACAAGGAGATCGAGCTGGCACAAGCTACACTACTACATTTGACATACAAAGGTACGTCCGTCAACATATTCATAATTTAAATTTAATGAGTTCATAATATTCATTTCTTAAAAATAAAATAGTTCAGAACTCATTAAGTTTAACATATGTACTACTAATTTAATTTTAGGGAAAATTACGCGGTTAAGCAAACTTATACTATTTAATTACTCATCATAGCTAAGCTATAGTTTGCTATAATTACCACTCACGACTAACATTATACATTAATTACGCGAGCTGACTTCGAGTTTGTATAATTATCCACGTTTGTATATGTATAATTCACCAGAATATACAAATACATATGTATAATATACAATTATCTAACCTATATACATATACAATTCACCTCTCTCCCACTCTCTGCCCTCTCTCGCTCACCTCTCTCCTCCCTCTCCCAATCTCGCTCGCCTCTCTCCTCCCTCTCCCAATCTCGCTTGCCATATCTACAAATACATATGTATAATATACAATTATCTAACCTATATACATATACAATTCACTTTTCTCCCACTCTTTGCCCCCTCTCTCTCGCCTCTCTCCTCTCTCTCCCAGTCTCGCTCGCCTCTCTCTCCCAGTCTCGCTCGCCTCTCTCCTCCATATAACATGTAACTACGAATTGTAATTATCAAACTATAACTATGGAGAGTAATTAGGCTATTTTTGAGTGGCAATATGTGAAAGTTCCCCTTAATTTTATCTGTATTAAATATGAGCCGATCAAATATTTTATTTATTTTTGTCTAATCCATTTTTGACCCGTCAATTTCCGATGAGACCCGCTTAGCTATATGTCAATACTAAATTGGACCCGCCACTAATTGTTGAGAATATAATTAAATAATAAAAGTTTGTTTTTTTTCTAACAGCTTAAGTTTTTAGATGAGATGGTCACACACTTCAATATTAATACTATACATACGTGTTTGTACAGGGATTTTGGGCATGGTAGTGTTGGTTCACTAGCTAGCCTGGTGACGGCTGGCGTGGGCGGAGGAGGAGGCGTAGGGCCCTCCGGTGGTAGATTTGGAAGAGAAGCTGATTACCAGCCAGTGGTAGATATGGCGGACGCCATGTTTAATTCAGGGAGTAGCAGCAATACTAGCATGGACAAAATATTTTCTTCTATTGATGACAAATGGGACACGGCAGAAAAGAAAGAATAGTTCATATATATATAGTTGATTTATTAAACATGACGATACTATCGAATTAATATATTGTTCATGAGGAACATAGGTTAACTAATTAATTGATTGTCAATAAACTATTCCTGACCGTGGATTTGTCATGATCACAAGATTGTGAAATACCAACAGGGTTTATTAACTTGTCTAGCTTAAGGAAAAAGGTACTAGTATCCCTAGACTATGATTGAAATTCCAGAGACACACCTTAACTAAACTAAAGTCCTATTACCTCCTAACCCATTTTTTTGTAATTTTGTGCACCTTTTTGGCTTACGTGGCATTCAAATATCTCCCACGCACCTCAATTGCGTGGAGTCACAGAGTGTGCTACGTAAGACAAAAGGTGTACAAAATTACAAAAAAATAAGTTCAGGGATAATAAAACCTTAGTTTAGTTAAGATGTGTCTTTGGGATTTTGGTCATAGTCTAGGGGGTACTTGTGCCTTATCCCCTAGCTTAATTTCAGTATAGTGCCATGTTATTCCAGTGTAATTTTTTGTTTATTCAGATTTTGTACCAATCCAAAGTTGTTCAATTTGATTACATAATGTAAATTTTTCTTTCTTATTGACGATTTTCTAATAAAGCACCTAGATTCGTCACTGTGTCCGGACTCTAGACAACAAATTCAATTTTGAGTGAATAAAAATTGGAGAAGTTTACGCGATGATATCATTTGCTTTGTCCACAATTAGGAAAAATTACATAACTACGCAAACTTAGTTAGTATATACTGACCCAACTATAGTTTTAAAAAATTACATACTCCAATGAACTCTCCCCTCTCTCGCTTGCCACTCTCCTTACTCTTTCTTTCATCTCTCCCTCTCTCGCTTTACAGAGGGACTGTATGACACATTTTCTTCCCCCAATTTTGGTAACCCTACTTTACAAATTCACGAGACCAAGCTTCAGCAACGTGCCTGTTATCAGTGCATCTAGAAAAAAAAATGAAACTATATTTTTTTAGTCAAAAGATTGCATCTCATTCATCTTTGGAATCCAAAAAGATAAAAGTGAAAGTGATCGGGTCGGAGCCATTGTAATGACCCAGTCGGTCATTTTTGAAAAATTTTGTGAATTGACCGCTTGGCCCCTCCCTATATCGATCCCGAGTCTTTTAGGATTGAGTTTTGAAAGTTGGGTTTGAACTTTGAGTTGAAGTTGAGAATTTTGTAAGTTTGAGTTTGAAAGGAAAATGTTGTTGAGTAAGTGGTTTTCGGTGTCTTTTGGATGTCGGAATGGGATTCTGACGATTTCATCAGTCCCGAAATGTGGAATTTGATATGTGAGAGTTTTCAGTTTCAGATTAGAGTCTTTTTGAGGATTTGAGGTCCTAAGTTGTGAAATTGTAGAAATTTAGACTTTGGGTCGACTTTGGTCAACATTTAGGGTTCGGATGCTCGGATCAGAATTTTGAGAGTTAAGTTGGATTCGGAGGATGCTTTTAGGCCTACATGAGGTTTTGGTTGATTTTTGAGAGCTCCTGAGCTTGTTTTAGCCTTTTTAGGGATCAAGTTAGTTTCTTGTGGTTTTCACATACGTCGGGTCAAGAAGACCTCAGATTCGTGTTTTGACGGTTCCATTGAGTCCAAAACATTTAGTATAATTGATTTGTATATGTGGTTTGTGTATACGGGGTTTCAAACGAATCCCGATGGTCCTTTCAGTGTTTTGAGAGTTGGCACATGTTTCTGGTGCTCCAGTCCTCGCTCTTACGGAAAGCATTCGCTTTTGTGATCTCCGCTTTAGCGAAGGCTAGCTCACAAAAGCGAGACTGACCTTTTGAGCGGGGTTCGCTTAAGCGGACCAGGACTCACTTTAGCGAAGATCACTTAAGTAAAGCCTGGTTTGCAAAAGCAAAACCCTCAGTTTTGCAGGGTTTGCTTAAGCGACCATAGGTTCGCTTAAGCAACATCAAAAAGGATTTTTGGTCTGAAAATTTTGGGGTTTTAACCCCACTTTCCATTTTGATCTTGGGAAATCCTTGGTGGCAATTTTTTAAAGGATTTCTTGTGCTAAATCATTTGGATAAGCTTTCATGATCCTAAAACTTCATTTCCCTTTTATTATTTATGAATCCTAACATCAAAATTTGGGATTTTGATTGGTAAATGACAAGGTTTTTCAAGAACTCAAGTTCTAAACTAAAATGGAGATTGTGAACTGATTTTGGGTCTTTTTTCGAAATTGTTCACCTTTAAGTTCCTAAAACCTTGAGTAATGTTTTCAAGTATTTTTTGGAATTGGGTTTTGAGTAGATTGATCCATTTTTTCAAAGAAATTGATGTGGGTTTTATTATTTCCGGAGATTTATTGTGAATACTAGATTGTTATAGATTGTGTCACTTCGAAAGTGATTCGGAAGGGTAAGACTCCACTCTTGGAGTGATTATTGATTGATTTAAGGCAAGTTATCTCCTAAACCTTGTATTCTAGTAGAATTCGTGTATTCCGTTTGTTGTTTTTGTTGAGAGTAATGGGGATAAGGTGAAGGGTTAATTGTCCACTTGATAAACCTTAATGAATAAAAAGGGGTTGAATTGAATAAGCTATGTGATGATCATGATGATGTGAGTTGCCTTGTTGTGAACCTTATTGATTGATTGATGAAATGCTTGATAGCATAAATGTGGACTTGAAATGAATAAACTATTGTCTCTTCTATGCGGTGTGATATTGCTTGTGTGCATTGATTATTGAACATCGTGATGAGACATGTGAGAGTTATGATGCCGAGGTCATTGCTGGCAAGTGTTTATGATGCCGAGGTCATTGTCGGCAAGTGTTTATGATACGAGGTCATTTCCAACGAGTGCTATTATGTCGAGGTCATTTTTGGTAAGTGTTGTGATGTCGAAGTCATTTTTAGTTAGTGAATTGATATTAAGTCGATGAGAAATGATTTCAGCTAATGATTTGCTATAAAGCTGATGGAAAATGGTTTCGGTGAGAGATTTATTATTGTGATTCGATGCATTTTGATGATTATGTGTGACTTATTTGTTAATCGTGGTTGATGCACTTGTTGCATGTGATTGATCTACTTGACATTGAGATTGACTTACTTGATTCGTTTGGTTGTTGATTTGTGACTATTGAACTGTGAATGTTGGACCTAGTGAGCCGTGTATTTTAGAACTATTAGGTTGAGCTGATTTCTGTGCATGTTGTAGTTTGAACAGGTTTGGTTGATGTGTAAGGGGTATTCGATTTCTAGCTAGATGCTTTGTTTAGTAGGTTGCTTGCTGGGTACCGTGTTGTTGGTGTACTCACCCCTTGCTTTTACACTTGTGTAGGATCCTAGCTCGGACCCCGTGATCTTCTTCAGTTTTAAGGCTAGTTAAGGATTTTGAGAGGTAGTTGTTTGTCATCCCGGCGGTTTCTCTTGCTCATTTATTTTACACTTTATTGTATTTGAGAAACAAAGACTGAGACTTGTACTTATTTTTTAATTCCACAATTTATGTATTTAGTAGCTTGTACACATGACAATCAAATTTTGAGGGTTTAATAAAAGGAATAAGTTTTTTGCTTTATCTTGTTCTTGCTTTTTATTTTCGTTTTTCTTTCATTTTTATTGGGTTGAGGCTGACTTGTCTAGTTGGGAATAGACATGTGTCATCACGTTCATTTTTGGGTTGTGACAACCACCATTGCCCAAGGGGTGTCACTTTGTCAAAAAAATTACATTGTATATAGAGGTCAAATTTTAATTTAAAAATATATATATATATACAAGTATTGTCACATCTTGATAGAAGTTGAAAGTTTAGTCTAGTGGTTAAGGAGTTGCGAAAATTCTTTGAGATTACATGTTCAAGCCCTTCTTGCCTCATATTTATTTATTATTTTTACTGCAATCATTAATATCCCTTAATAAAAATTCAGGTTCCCCACTTGTAACACATCGGAAGTGTAAAAGTGAATAAAAGTTGAGAAGTTACAGAAAAGTTCTAGTGCACTGGTTTCACGAGCCCTTTGTACGGACCACATAAAGATGTATGACTTATGGATGCCCAGTCGTGGTTTGCCTTCAGAAATTTGATGTTTTGGTAAGTGGGATGTACCGTCGACTAGTACGGATCGTAGAGAAGAAGATATGTTGTGGTTGAGTCTCGTGGACTTTTGTTTTAGAACCTAGGGATTTTAGTACTTTGGGTCTAGGGACAGTAGTGTACGGATCGTATAACGTGCTATGACTCGTGGTTGGTCGATCGTGATTCTTGATTAGAGAAATGGGGTTTTAGGAGTTTGGCCCAGAGATGGACGACATGGTTCGTAGAGCACTGTACGGACCGTACATGGTGTCCGTAGAATGGATTCATCAGTTATTTCTCAGGGTTAGTTGGGTCTTTTTCTACTTTTTAATTTCTAAACTACGTCATTTTGTGGTTATTTGGAAGACTCTAAAGGAGTCCTAAGGCTTAAACCCTCCCCATTCACTCTCATTCTATCAGAAACCCTCAAGTCTTTTTCTCCAAGTCTCTCTCTCAAAACCCTCAAGGTGATTCAAAGATTCATATATAGAGCTTAAAATCTTCCAGATTTCAAACTATGATTTCATCAAGGTATGTGGGAAATTCATCAATAGGCTCCTATTCACCCATTGAGTCCCAAAGAAACCTAAATTTCTACTTATGATTCCAACACAATTCCTAGGGTGTTCATGGGTGCAATTAAAGTAAAGTTTGTTGTCCATGAATAATCTTATTATGCATGATTTGATCATATTTTAATGTTTTCATGAACCTATGTCATATGAGTATTTTATGATATTATTCAAAGCTATGTTGATATGCATGTTTGATGTTATGAAATGATTTATGAATCAATGATGATTTAGATTAAGTATCAATCTGTTTTATGAAAATTAAGGCTTTCGATTGAAGTACCACCTATGATGAAAAAATGATATGATTTAGCCACTTTCGATTGAAGTACCTTTTTACTATGAAAAAATTATCACAAATTAAATTCTTTCGATTAAAGTGTCTTTTATGAATATGTTATGAAATCATGATTTTAAATGAGCTATTTTTATGAGATTTTATGAATGATTTGATATATTACTAGATTCTTATCATTTTAAAGATTATGAATATGATTGTGCTTATGCATGTTTTCCGATGGGAGTTTACTTAGCACTGAGTTGGACTAGTGGCGATTCCCAAAACTACGTGCCCATGTAGGTATATCCCAATTGGACAATAGCTAGTGGATCCACTTTCACTTATGATTATGGTACCTATCTTGGCAAGTAAAATATTCTCTTTTTGGTGTGAGAGTAGTACACTGAAATCTATATTATATCTCACATGGTTTATGTCGGTTAACGATATCTCCCACAAAGTTTTACGACTTCTTCAAAAACTTATGTTATGATTTTGATTTAAAGAATAATGTATGACCTTGTAATATGTTTTTATGAAATTATATAATCAGATTTACGTTGTATTTACTTGGCCATTGCATTATCATGTTTTCAGGCTTATCATGCTATCTTGTTATACTTATGCATCCTTCCCCATATTCAGTACATTTTGAGTACTGGCCGAGACATCTCTTGTGCCTATATTGTTTTATAATATAGGTTCTGACCCACATCACTCAGGCTGCGGTTAGTATTGGATCCGATCAACTTTGCTTGGACTGATGAGTTATCATGGTACGAGGGCATGCCACATATATTTCCTTTTATATCATTCAGACTTACTTTAATTTTTAGATGGTTCAAGTAAGATAGGGCTTGTCCTAGTTACTATTATGTAGTAGAGGCTGGTTGTCATACATAGTATGTTATGCATTTATGATCTTTGTACTCTGATTTTAGTATCATATTGAGCTGAACTTTTGAGACTTATATTCCGCTTTCATGATTATTTCAATTATGTTGTTATCTTAGTGTCATGATATGCCATGAGGTTTGTTTAGAGTCTTTCAAGATTCTACTCACTATGTCATATCTAGGGATAGTCTTGAGTTGTCACACACTTGGTATTCAAAGCATCGGGTTCAAGTATCTTAGGGTGTCTAACAAATCGCGTTTAGTCAAGTCTTGTTCTTGAGTGTGAAACACTCTATATTTATGGATATGAGGCTATGAGACGTTTAAGAAACTTCACTTCTGGAATACTTCTAAAGTCGTGCAATAGAGTTGAACTCTATGAGGTTTCCTTCTAACTCATGTCCTATGCATTTCAGAGCGATGCCTCCAAGAAGAGCTCTAGTGAGAAGAAACTTGAATTTGGAACTAGAAGCTCCACAAGCTCTGATTAGCCCTTTGGCCGATTAAGTCACTCATGTGGAATTTAGGGCTACTTTCCAAGTACTTGCCCAAGCTATCTAATTGCTCAAGCTAACCGTAAAGTTATAGCTCTCATAAACCGAAATGTGGGAACTACTATGACTAGTATTCGAGACTTCACTGAGATGAATCCTCTAAAATTCCATGGTTCTAAGGTGGATGAGGATCCACAAGAGTTTGTTGAGGGGATTCAAAAGATTATTGATATTATGGATGTAGTGCTGGTTGAGAAAGGGGACTTGGCCGCGTATCAATTGAAATTGATTGCTTAAATGTGGTTCAACCAAGGGAAGGAAGAAAGGGGCATTGATGCGGGTCCTTTGAATTAGGACAAGTTCAATGGCGCTTTTCTAGATCGATTCTCCCATCTTGAGATAAGAGAGGCTAAGATAAAAGAGTTCATTAACTTAAGGTAATACAATATGAGTGTGAAGGAATATACTTTGAACTTACTCAACTCTCCAAGTATGCTCCAACTATGGTGGTTGACTCTAAAAGCTCGGATGAGCAAGTTTGTTTCTAATGTCTCGAAAAATGATGGTAAAAGAATTTAGAACCTTCATGTTTATTAAAAAGATGGATATTTCTAGGTTGATGATGCATACTCAACAGATTGAGGAAGAGAAGTTAAATGTCACGCCCCGAAGCTACCCCCAGGACACGGACACATGACCTAGTATCACGAGTGACCCCAAGCTAACCCTGCTGGCATATCGTAAGCATACTAAATAAACTGAATTAGGAAAGTACTGTGCGGAAGCTAAATCATAAGATAAACTGAAATGATGGGGAATACCCATTTAAGGTTGAATCTATATAAAACTGAGAAGAGTTTAAGATACTGAAATAAAATTCAAATGCTAAAACTGAATCTAACTATGCCTGAAATAAGCCTTTAACTAACTAGAAGTTCTAGAACATGCCCCAGCTAAATCTAGCAAACTGAAACTAAAGACCAAAAATAGATAAGAAACATGTCTGTCGTCCTCGGAGAATGAGGACTCACCACTGATGCTGCTAAGCTGAAGATTGGGAACCATATATACGTGATTTGAATACTGAGGACCTGAACCTACATCACAAAAAGATGTAGCGTAGAGTATGCGTCAGTACTTGAAAGGTACTGAGCATGTAGGATAAAATAAAGCTGAATAAAATACATAACTGAACAAAGAATATAACTGAGCAATGACATGAGATAAACATAATACTATATTGAAAATGCTTAACATGAACTAACTAAATGAAATGACCAAGTTTATAACATGCTGAAACTGAAATCTGAACTGTAATTGATAACATGGTTAATACAATAGAATGTGACTATAGGAGCTACTAATGACCAACATAAAACCACATGAGCTAAATGTGGAGTACGATGTATAAGCCCCATCGAGAAGACCCAATATACCCTGCTAGAGGTATAGAGGCATGACTATCGTGATCACTAAAATGTAATGCCCACCGAGGGGACTTATAAATTTACGGGGGCATGTAGTTCTGGGACTATTCGGGTACGCTGAACCCTAGTCCAATTGGTCTAAGCCTACTCCCAATTAGAATGTATATAAGCAATATTATGACTGAAATGCTGAAGTACTGGATAGCTCAATTACTGACATGCAAACTCTGAGAATGAAACAAGTATAACTAATAATGTGACATTCGTAAACTGAAGCATGTATATCTGAAAAACTGACCTAGCATGTGTAATTCATGAACTAAAAGAACTACATAGCTAGAGTTCTGAATATCGTACAAGAAACTAAGCAGCAATATGATAATCTGCTTTGGATCTTTCTAGTAGCTAAAACCCAACAATTTCTAACATTCAAGAAACCCTAGTTCTAGATAATATTAAGGGAATCAAGATTCTGGCTTAAATCTAGGGACCTAATGGGTGAAAGGAACCCACTAGTGAAATCCCACATACTTGGTGACAAAATCTACGAAGAAATCCTTCGATTTTTGGGCTGGAACTGAAGAAAACCTGTTGCGTTTTTGGACTAGTTCTTGGTCGACTCTTTCTCATTCTTTTCGTTCAACTTGATGATTTTTTGGAGAATGAGTTGACTTGGGTAAGTTCTAATTAAGTTGCTAGGCTTAAATTGACCAAAACTACGTAGTTTGGGGGTTAAACGACGTAGTTTATGTCACGCCCCAAATTCAAGTGGCGCAACTGGCTCCTAATGCCAAAACTTAGGCTCGAACCGACCCTGCTGAACCATTTGCTACTAGCGCATGATAGCCACACACAGTCAAGAAAACAAACAAGTATATCTCGAATTAAAATTAAGCCCTCGACCGGCAAGGCCGATGTAAACAGATCCATAAAAGAAACAGCTACTCCCAAGAGTTCATATAAAGAAATAGCCAACTAGAGCAGAAGTCCTGATTGGGCCGTCGAGGCCACCATGATCTCTATACCGAAACTGAAAGCAGGTATATCAAGACAATGCATCACACAACTAAGAAGCTGCAGCAAACCAACAAACTAGGCAAGTATGGCCATAACGTAGCAATAAACCACACACACTAGTCTGCAAGCCTCTAAGAGTAGGAAATATTGGCGAGACAGGGCCCCAGCCTACCCATGAAAATATATGCAACAAAAGCTAACAAACCTCCTAACTCTGACAGCTCCGGAGGAAAGGGGCTAGCCAACTGGATAGAAGTCAATCCTGCTGCTGAGGAGGTCTATTGGGTCGTCTATCGGGACCTGCATGCATGAATGCAGCGTCCCCAGGCAATGGGGCGTCAGTACATACAGAGTATGAAAGACAATAGACTATGAGCAGGTATCCTAATATATTGGAGTAATCCGGTAAGTAAATCAAGAATAAGATAAGCATACTGACCTGCTCCTAAATCTAAACTTATCAAACATAATAAAACAACAACCTAACTAAGCCCCCATAAGCTCGGCAGGTACAAACAACACACAAGACCACCGACCCAGGCCCCCATAAGCCCATAAGGTCCCAATCAGTCTATATACCCTTATCGGTAGTCCCCTAGCCCCGTAGGTAGTCACATAGCCCTCTTAGGCAATAGTATATCCCCGTAGGCAACACATAGCTCTCTTAGGCATCAATATAGTATATAGGCAACTCATAGCCCTCTTAGGCAACAACATGACCTAGGCAACTCATAGCCCTTCTAGGCGTCAATATAGCCCTATAGGCAACTCATAGCCCTTCTAGGCATCAATATAGCCCTGTCGGTAGAACATAGCCCTCTAGGCATAGATCACATTCTTGCAACTAACCACAATAGCCCAAAGGGCAACAATAACAATCCAGCAGCTAAAAGCGAGCAATTTAGTTATAAACCACCTATACAAATAGCCTCTAAGTCATGTCCAACATAGGGACGCTACTCTGAATAAGAATCCTGATAAGAGAGGATTCTATCCAATCGAACAGCCAACAATCAACAATAATGACTACAAGTATAACAACGATAACAACTCAATTACAATATTGCTTCTAAGCTTTAAAGGAACATTCCATAAGAAGAGAATAGCCTTAACATACCTTTTTTGCTGAATTCACATGGCCTAACGACTTTTACTCATAACTCCCTCGATAGTACAACAAGGTAGGACCATAATCAACACAGAAAAATAAAAGATACCATGACAATACGATAAAAGATATGTATTTCCGTCGCAAATTGCTATTTGCTGCTTATAAAAGCTAGAGTTGATGAAAGACTGGTCTTACCTCGATCTTAAGTTCATAATACATCTCAAAACCTTCAAATATATCCAAACCCTTGATGTCCCAATACTAAAGTGTGATATGCTACGAAATCGATAAAACAAATTATACCACGATGATGAGCCCACTGCGTAAAACAACTTTCTTCAAGGACTTAAGTCGAGAAAATCTATACTTCAGTTGATCCTATAAATGGGTTTCTCTAATTTTTCTGGTTCTTAGCTAAAAAATGAAGAAAAGGTTCGAAGAAGAGGATATATGTAAAGTTCCACCGACTTAAGGCCCTATCTCACGTGCCTGGTTGCCCAGTCCCAGGAATATGCAAATATCTCTCTATTCTGAAGTCGTATGAACAAACGGTTTGATGCGTTGGAAACTAGACTCGTAGATCTTCGATTTGTTAGGTCGTGGGCCCCACAAATCTTTATAGATTGGGAGAAAACCTCCAAGACATTTGACCCAAATTTCAGAGAAATCTTTAAAAAGGAACTTCGATAATTTCTGCCAACTTTTATTTAGCCACTTACCTAACTTCAAAACTTGAGATGCAACACTTGAACACTTAAAATAGGACATACCACATCATTCTTAATTTATTACCCACCCTCGTTGTCTTTTCATAGAGATACGAGTAATTTTAGACGTTTCGAAAAGTCGGGGTGTTACATCCTTCCCCCCTTAGAAGCATTCGTCCTCGAATGCAAAATCTGAGTCACGCGGTTCAATCCTTAGGAGTTGTCAAAATTTAGGCAGTGTATCCTTTGTAAATGTTACTATCCAGGAACCTAAAATACAAAATTTCTAACCTAGGCGTCTCACATGATGACATAAATAGCTAACCACTATAGCTCCACCATAACAGTGCGAGCAGATATACAACGACAACCACAATAATAATAAGCAATAGTATATATATAAAAAAAATCAGATAGGTATCTTACCGTACTGCCCTAATATAAACTGATATGCCATCACCCTGGGTATGAAAGAAGTGAGGGTATTTGGACCTCATGCCATCCTCAGCTTCCCAGGTCACCTCTTCTCTATTCCTATTCCTCCACAGTATTTTAACTGAAGCCATCTCTTTGGTCCTCAATTTACGGACCTGCCAATCTAAAATGGCAACTGGAGTTTCCTCGTAGGACAACTCCTCTGTGATATGAACATCCTCAATTAGGACAACCATAGAAAGGTCTCCTATGCACTTTCATAGCATCGATATATGGAAAAATGGATGAATAGATTTTAGCCCCGAAGGCAATTCTAACTCAGAAGCCACTCGTCCTACCCTCTGAAGGATCCGGTATGGCCCAACGAATCTTGGACTAAGCTTTCCCTTTTTGTCAAATCACATAACACCCTTTATAGGCGAGACTTTTAAGAATATCCAGTCATCGACACAAAACTCTAAGTCCCTTCGTTGCACATCTGAGTATGACTTCTATCGGCTTTGAGTTGTTAGCAACCTCTCCCGAATGAGCTTAACTTTCTCCACTGTCTGCTGGACTAAGTCGAGTCCAATCAACCCTGACTCACCTACTTCGAACCATCCAATGGGGGATCTACATTTTCTCCCATACAAAGCTTCATAAGGTGCCATCCCGATGCTGGAATGATAACTATTATTCTATGCAAACTCAAGAAGAGGCAAGTGGTCATCCCAACTTCCCTTAAGTCTAGTGCGCACGCTTGTAACATATCTTTAAGTGTCAAAATTGTGCGCTTAGCCTGGCCATCTGTCTGAGGGTGAAAGACGATACTAAGATTAACATGTGTCCCTAATCCTTTCTGGAAGGACTTCCAAAAATTGGTGATAAATTGTGTTCATCTATCAGAGATAGTAGATACTGGGACACCGTGTAGCCTAAAAATCTCTCTAATATAGTGCCCTACATAGTTTTCGGCTGAAAAAGTAGCTTTGACTAGTAAGAAGTGAGTTGATTTTGTTAGTCTATCAACAATTACCCAAATAGAGTCAAACTTGCGATGCGATCGAGGTAACCCTATAATAAAATCCAAATTAATTGCTTCTCACTTCCACAAAGGAATGACTATCTCCTGAACTAGCCCAGTGGGGTTTTGGTGCTCAACCTTCACTTGTTGGCAGTTAGGACACTGCGCCACAAACTGAGCAATGTCCTTCTTCATCCCATGCCACCAATAGATCTCCTTAATATCATGGTACATCTACGTCGAACTAGGGTAAATATAATAACGGGAATGATGTGCCTCTTCCATAATTCGATATTGAAGCCCTGCAATATTCGGAACACACAATCGATCGCTATATCTGAGGACTCTATCTTCTTCTATATCAAATGCTAGAGACTGTTGATGCTGAGCCTTGGCTCTAAGCTGCTCTAAGCTAGGATCCTCTTGTTGCCGTGATTTTACTTCTACAGCAAGAGATGATATGGCTGTATCCTAAATTGTGACCCCACTATCGTCTGCATCTAACAATCTGACTCCCAAGCTAGCTAACTGATGAAGCTCTCGCGCTAGCTCCCGCTTCTTAACATCTAAATGGGATAAACTACCCATAGATCTTCGACTAAGGGCATCGGCTACCACATTCGCCTTTCCTGGATGATATAAAATATCCACGTCGTAGTCTTTCAGTAACTCAAGCCATCAACGTTGTCGCAAATTTAACTTCTTCTGTCTAAATATTTATTGAAGGCTCTTATGATCTGTGAAGATGTCAACATGAATGCCATACAAATAGAGTCTCTAGATCCTTAACGCATGCACAACTGCATCCAACTCTAAATCGTGGGTCTGATAGTTTTTCTCATGCTTCCTCAACAGCCTTGAAGCATATGCGATAACCTTACCATGTTGCATTAGAACACATCCCAACCCAACACCAGAAGCATCGCAGTACACCGCATAGCCCTCTGAACCCTCTGGCAATGCTAGAACTGGTGCTGATGTCAACATGTCCTTCAACTCCTGGAAACTATGCTCGCAAGCTTTAGTCCACTGAAACTTAACTGCTTTTTGAGTCAACTTTGTTAATGGTGCTGAAAGTGAAGAAAACCTCTCTACAAATCTTCTATAGTACCCATCTAACCCTAAGAAACTACGAACCTCAGTCGGAGTCATAGGTCTGGGCCAAGTCTTTACAGCCTCAACCTTCTGTGTATCAACTGTAATGCCTTCATCTGATACAATATGGCCTAGGAAACCCACAGAGCTCAACCAGAACTCACACTTAGAGAACTTTGCGTAAAGTTCCTTCTCTCGAAGATCTTGAAGGACTGCTCGTAAATGATCTGCATGCTCAAATTTTGAATGTGAATAGAGCAAAATATCATCAATAAATACAATCACAAACATATCTATATACGACATGAATATACTATTCATAAGGTCCATAAACACTGCCGGGGCATTGGTCAATCCAAAAGACATAACCAAAAACTCAAAATGCCCATATCTAGTTCTGAAAGCTGCCTTTGAAATATCTTTCTCCCGATCTCGTACCTGATGGTACCCTGATCTCAAATCAATCTTCGAGAAGTACTTATCACTTTGTAGTTGATCAAACAAGTCATCGATCCTCGAAAGGGGATACCTATTCTATATAGTAGCCTTGTTCAACTGTTGATAATCGATACATATCCTCAGCGAGCCATCCTTTTTCCTCACAAATAATACTAGTGCACCCCATGATGAAGCACTAGGCCTGATAAAGCCTTTATCAAGCAAATCTTTCAGCTGATCCTTCAACTTCTTCAGCTCAGCAACAACCATTCTATAAGGAGAGATAAATATGAGTTATGTACCTGGTAGCATATCGATAGCAAAATCAATTCCTCATTCTGGAGGGATACGAAGAAGTTCATATGGAAATACAACTAGAAACTCATTAACTACAGGAATAAACTGAAGTGTCGGTGGTTCTGCATCTATATTATGAAAGCGAACAAGATGATAAATACAACCCTTAGTAATCATCCTTCTCGCCTTAAAATAGGAAAAAACCTACCTTTCGGCATTGTTGTATCGCCTTTCCATTCTAGAACTGCCTCTCTTGGAAAGTGGAATCTAACAATCTTCATCCGACACTCAACATTAGCATAACAAGATGCTAACCAGTCCATACCAATAATGACGTCAAGATCAACCATCTCTAATTCTACTAGGTCTACAGAGGTCTGACGATCGATAATTTCTACCTTGCAACCTCGATAGACTCTCCTGGCAATAGTAAACTCACCAACTGGTGTAAATACAATAAAGGGTCGATCTAATGACTCTGTTACTATACATAACTTTCCCGCTATAAATAAAGTAACATAAGATAGAGTAGATCCAAGATCTATCAAAACATAAACACAATGGGAGCAAACAATCAATGTACCTGGCCACTACTAGAACTAGATGCTCCCTTTTTGCCTCCGTCTCCGCCTCTACCTCTACCTGCTGAAGTCTTAGGTCGTCCTGTAGACTGTGCTGGTGAGGAGGAACATACTACTGACTTGGTCGACTGACCTATACCACCCTTACCTATGGTCGAGCAGTTTCTCCACCCGTGCCCCTCCAATCCACAAGAATAACAACCTGTGGAACCCTGTCTGCACCTCCCAAAATGTATCCTATTGCAAGTAGCCCAATGCGGCGGTGCTGTCCTAGCCTGACCTGAACCCCTTTGCTGCTGAGAGCCTGATGCTCGTGAACCCTCACCTGGGCCTGACTGGCATTGACAATCAAGTCTACTACCCTGGAACTGCTATGGTGGAGGTCTAGGTGGCCTACTAGAATATCGAGGTCTGGGACCACCCTGAAAATCTCCTGGTGAATCAACGGGCCTAGCCCTCTTCTGTCGCTCTCTCTCGACCCTCTGATCACTCGTATATTGTAGATGTCGGCGATCCTTTATTCCCTGTGCAAAGGCCTGAATCCGCGAGATATCCATATTATCATTTAGTACAGCGATAGAACAAGCATCGATATAGTCTGAGTCAAGCCCTCCCACCAATCTATGCACCCTGTCATGCATCGTATCAACAAATGCTGGTGCATATCTAGCCAATGAATTAAATCTCAGCCCGTACTCTAGGACACTCATGCCACCCCGTCGGAGGTTTAGAAACTGGTCCACCCGGCCATCCCTAATCTCTCGAGGCAAATAATGATCTATGAAAGCTTCTGTAAAGCTATCTCAAGTGAGTGGAAATGTATCTTTTCCCCTAGATCTCTCCCAATTTTCATACCACAATACTACAATATCACGCAATCGAAATGCTGCTATCTTAACTGACTCAGTCGCTGAGGCATGCATGACTCTGAGGATCCTAAGAAGCTGATCAACAAAGTGTTGAGGGTCCTCTCTACAAACTCTCCCTGGAAACTGTGGAGGATTCAAGGCTAGAAATTCACGAACTCTTGAACTTTCAGGTCCTTCAGAAGGTCAGGCAGCATCTGGCGTAACTGGCAGGCGCTGTGCAGCTGCTAACTGTGCTAACATACATACTTCACTCTTGAAATCATAGTTAGATGGAATAGAAGGGACTAGATGTGGTATTGCTGGTAGAGCCGGGGGTCCTGTAGCCCTCAGAGGCTCCTGAAGCGGTGGAGAAGTTATAGGGGCTGAGAAGATGTCTCCCCCTGGGTCTCACAATGGGCTGCCTCCACCTGTGGTACCTTGCCAATACCCTCGCCTGCAGTTGTATCTAGTCCCTGGCTAGTTGTGATCTATCTGGTGTCAACCATCTCTATCTGCATACAAATATCAATTATAAGCCAGAAACATCAACCCTTAAGACACCGTTTTATAGCACGAGGTGAGCAAAAGAAGGATAGTCATTCTAACATGTTCGGTAGCTTCTTGTTTATTGAATGTGGTGCACAACACATTTATAAACAAGACTCTACTAGACACGGCTTGCAGACTACCAAGTATACGACGTTGCTCTGATACCAAGTTTGTCAAGCCCCAGATTCAAGGGGCAAAACTGGCTCCTAATGCCAAAACTCAGGCTCGTACCGACCCTGCTGAACCATTTGCTACTAGCATATGGCAGTCACATGCAGTCAAGAAAACAAACAAGTATATCTCAGCTTAAAATTAAGCCCTCGGCCGATAAGGCCGATGTAAACAAATCCATAAAAGAAACAGCCTCCCAAGAGTTCATATAAAGAAATAGCCAACTAGCACAGAAGTTCTGATTGGGCCGTTGAGGCCACCATGATCTCTATACCGAAACTGAAAGCAGGTATATCAAGACAATGCATCACACAACTAACAAGCTTCAACAAACCAACAAACTAGGCCAGTCTGGCCATAACGTAGCTATAAACCACAAAAACTAGTTTGCAAACTTCTAGGAGTAGGATATATTGGCGGGATAGGGCCCCAGCTTACCCATGAAAATATATACAACAAAAGCTAACAAACCTCCCAACTCTGGCAGCTCAGGAGGAAAGGGGCTAGCCAGCCAGATAGAAGTCAATCCTACTGCTGAGGAGGTCTATTGGGTCGTCTGTCGGGACCTGCATGCATTAATGCAGGGCCCCCAACAATGGGGAGTTAGTACGTACAAAGTATGAAAGACAATAGACTATAAACAGGTATCCTAATATACCAGAGTAATCCAGTAACTAAATCAAGAATAAGATAAGCATATTGACCTGCTTCTAAATCTAAAATTATCAAAAATAATAAAACAACAACCTAACCAAGCCCCCATAAGCTCAGCAGGTACAAACAGCACACAAGACCACCTACCTAGGCCCCCATAAGCCCATAAGGTGCCAATCAGTCTATATACCCCTATCAGTAGTCCCCTAGCCCCGTAGGCAGTCACATAGCCCTTTTAGGCAATAGTATATCCCTGTAGGCAGCACATAACTCTCTTAGGCATCAATATAACATATATGCAACTCATAGCCCTCTTAGGCAACAATATAGCCCTGTAGATAACTCATAGCCCTTCTAGGCATCAATATTGTCCTATCGGCAGAACATAGCCCTTCTAGGCATAGATTACATTCTTGCAGCTAACCACAATAGCCCAAAGGGCAACAATAACAATCCAATAGCTAAAAGAGAGCAATTTAGTTATAAGCAATTTATACAAATAGCCTTTAAGTCGTGTCCAACATAGGGACGCTACTCCTGAATAAGAATCCCGATAAGAGAGGATTATATCCAATCGAACAACCAACAATCAACAATAATGGTTACAAGTATAACAACGATAACAACTCAATTACATTGCTTCTAAGCTTTAAGGAAATATGTTGTAAGAAGAGAATAGCCTTAACATACCTCTTTTGCTGAATTCACGAGGCCTAACGACTTTTACTCATAACTTCCTCGATACTACAACAAGGTAGGACCATAATCAACACACAAAAATAAAAGATACCATGATAATACGATAAAAGATATGTATTTCCGTCACAAATTTATATTTGCTGCTTATAAAAGCTAGAGTCGATGAAAGAAGGGTCTTACCTCGATCTTAAGTTCTTAATACACCTCAAAACCTTCAAATATATCCAAACCCTTGATGTCCCAACACTAATGTGTGATATGATACAAAATCGATAAAACAAATTATACCACGATGATAAGCCCACCGAGTAGAACAACTTTTGTCAAGGACTTAAGTCGAGAAAATATATACTTTTGTTGATCCTAGAAATGGGTTTCTCTAATTTTTCTGGTTCTTAGCTAAAATATGAAGAAAAGGTTCGAAGAAGAAAATATATGTAAAGTTCCACCGACCTAGGGCCCCATCTCACGAGCCTGCTTGCGCAGTTTTACGAAAACGCAAATTTCTCTTTTTCTCTGAAATCCTATGAACAAACGATTTGATGCGTTGGAAACTAGACTCGTAGACCTTCGATTCAATAGTTTGTAGGCCCCATAAATATTTATATATTGGGAGAAAAACTCTGAGACATTTGACCCAAATTTCAGAGAAATCTTTAAAAGGGAACTTACGATAACTTCCGCCAACTTTTATTTTGCCACTTGCCTAACTTCAAAACTTGAACACTTAAAATAGGACATACCACATTATTCTTAATTTATTACTCACTCTCCTTGTCTTTCCATGGAGATACGAGTAATTTTAGACGTTTCGAAAGGTCGGGGTCTTACAGTTTAGGGGTTCAACACATAAGGGAAATGTCCAAAATGACCCTAACTTAATTCTGGCGAAGCCTATCCACGAAAGGAATGATGGTCCGTCGTTTGACCTTTCAGCCTTTGTTTGGGTCTGTCGGTCAAGTCTGCCCGACATGGCTTCACTAAAATGAGTATAACTTTTTACTCGGAGATAGGATTTTAGCAAACTAGGTGTCATTGGAAAGAGGATTAAATTATCTATCATTAGGTGGGTCATGGCACACCTAATTCCTTTTTACTAAAAGTTATGGCCATTTAAAGTTGATCCATCAGCAATTTCCCTCTAACTGACTGTTGACCCTCACATACTGTCAGACCTACAGTCCGTAGGTCCAACCACAGACCGTACTGGTCGACTGTGGGTGGGATCAGAGACTGTTAAGACTTTGGCCTTAATGACAGAACCCCACATATGGTTTGTGGTCCTAACTACGGTCCTTGGGTGATTACATTGGTATTGGCACCAAATTTTCTGAAAACTTGGATTTTCTTTGATTTGAGATCCGAGGTGTTACAATATCTCCCCCTTGGGAACATTCATCCTCAAATAAAGTCTAAAATAGCTGGGTATGGAGGGAAGGAGCTACAATCCCTATCATTAAGTACAAAAAATTGATATCTGACTGAACTGAGTTCCAAGAACATGAAAATATACTGAAAATGCAAAAACAACTGAAGGAATAAGGTACTAAGACTAAATTTAAGCATGTGTAAACTGAGAGACTGGAGAGGAAACTATTATCTCAAGCTGAAACGAAATTGGAAGGAAAGAGATGATGATACTTGGATTTCGTAGCTGATTCTGCTTCCCAAGTAGCTCCCTCTACGGACTAACTCCTTCTAGATTGTCAAATCTCATCACCCCTTTCTTAGGTGATACTTTCGGGAAAACCCAATGATCAACTTGAAACTCTAATTCCCTTCTCCTTACATCTGCATAGGACTTGTGGCGACTCTGGGCTGTTTTAAGTCTATCTCTAAGGAGTTGCAATTTCTCCATAACATCATGAATTGAATCTGGCCCTATCAAGGCTGCTTTACCTACTTCAAACTAACTAACTGGGGACCTACATCTATGCCCATGCAATGCCTCATAAGGGGCCATCTGAATGCTGAAATGGTAGCTATTATTGTAGACGAACTCTATAAGAGGAAGGTGATCATCCCAACTACCCTTGAAATTGATCACACAAGCTCTCAACATGTCTTCTATGGTTTGAATGGTACGCTTTGCCTAACCATCCATTTGTGGATGAAATGATGTGCTAAGATTAACCTTAATATCAAGACTTTTCTGAAATGACTTCATGAAATGAGAGGTAAACTGAGGACCTCTATCTGAAATGATAGACAAAGGAACTCCATGCAACATTACTATCTCATTAATGTAAAGCTTGGCGTAGTCCTCCACCGAATTTGTAGTCTTAATAGCCAAAAAGTGCGCAGACTTAGTAACCCTGTCAACAATCACCCAAATGGAGTCATGTTGTCTGCGAGTACGAGGTAAACCTGTAATAAAGTCCATGTTGATCACTTCCCACTTCCAAGTAGGAATGTTGATCTCTTGAGTCATACCTCATGGTTTCTTATGTTCTACCTACACTTCTTGGCAATTAGGGCACTTAGCCACAAAATCCGCTATATCCCTTTTCATACCATTCCACCAAAAGACTTCCCATAGATCGCGGTACATCTTAGTGGCACCTGGATGAATTGAATACCTGGAATTATGGGCTTCTGCAAGAATCTGTTGTCTCAACTCACCCACCTTAGGAACACATAATCGACCCTAATAGCGAAGCACACCATCTCCCCCTTGGGAGAAAACCTCAACTCTTTGTTGATGGACTGCATCCTTAAGTTGAAGCAATATCGAATCACTGTCTTGCTTTTCCTTAACCTCCACTACTAATGAAGATTCTGACCCATTCTGAACTGTTACACCACCACATGGTATGCTCATAAGGTGAACTCCCAAGCGAGCAAGCTTGTGAACATCTTTTGCTAGTTCTTTTCTCTCTACCTCAACATGTGCTACACTACCCATAGATAGTCTGCGAAGGGCATCTGCTACTACATTGGCCTTACCAGGATGGTAATGCATACTCATATCATAATCTTTGAGAAACTCAAGCCATCTCCTCTGGCAAAGATACAACTCTTTCTGGGTGAACACATATTAAAGGCTCTTATGGTTTGTGAACACATATACGTGAACACAATAAAAGTAATGTCTCCAAATCTTAAGTGCAACACCACTGTTGCAGGCTCGAGGTCATTAATCGGATAATTTTTCTTATTTATAAATCTACAATTTAGACTCATTTAGGGCTATATTTTGATAGAATTAGTGTCCTCAAATGCATATTTTGTCTCAATATCTGATGAAAATCCTTAAGTTTCAGGTATTTAGAGTTTAAGGCAAACCATAGACACTACTTGGCAAGAAAGAACAAGGCGGCTGAAAAGAACAAATAAATGAAGGCTTGAAGATCGCCGATCCCAGTTGGCGAGTCGTTGATTGGCCTGAAGATCGCCCTTTGTTCAGTGTGCTGAGCCCTGAAGGAAACGATCAAGTTGTCGATGAAATAGAGCAGTCGATCGGCGATCCTGACTAACTACGCCGAATGGTCCTCCGCAACACAAATTTTCAAACACTATAAATACTTGTTTAAATTTCTAATATCATATCACTTATATTATTCAAACTTTTGACAGTTTTTGGAGAGTTCTAGGTTTTAGAGGGTTTTGGAGACTTTGTTCTAAGACCTTGAAGATTCAAAGGGTTTCAACTCCAAGAAATTGGATGTGGGTCTAGAAGATTCTTCACTCTTGACGTGTTTTAAGACTTAATTCTTTATACCCAGTTGATGCAAACTAATATTGGTATAAATTTTTATATCTTTTACATGTCTAGCTTAAACCCCAATTCTTGGGGTGTGATTTATGAATATGGGTTAAATTATTTGTTGGGTCTTGCTTGTTGATGATTTATTTGTTGTTTAAATGTGATTTCGTTTAGTAGTTGTGTATAAACTTAAAGGGATTGTAGTTGCAAATACGATTTCATCTTAGTGTTTTTGGCTTGCTCGAGAGAGAGGTCGTAAAACTAAGACTACTAAATTGATAGCTGGTGGTATTGGATCGACATAGATTCAGCTCGAGAGAGTGAATCCTAGTCCTTCTCCCACACATTCAGCTCGAGAGAGTGAATAGGCTAAGACGGACGCTGTGCTTAATGCGGCAACTCCGTGTTCAAGAGAAATCGAGTTCATTCGGGGTAAGTTGCTCGAGAGAGAATTTACCCCAATTATAGTCTAGCCTAGTCACAAATGTTCAACAATTTACTATCAAAAATATGTACCCGATAGTCTAGTTTAACCCGTATTCCTATCACATCCGAAGAATCCCGTCTCCATATCTAGTTTTCTTATATTTTTACTCTTTTTATGTTGTTAATTAATACAAACTCCCATCGATAATTAACACTTGCGTCACTCATTAGATTTAATATGTTTTTATTCGTTAATATTTATAGTTATGACTAATTAGAACTTGATTTTATTTTTCTACTAATTCTCAAAACCACTCCATGTGGTACGATCCCAACACTTGGTTGGGTTATATCACTACACGCAATCGTTCGACACTTGAACCTAAATAGTGTCAGTTGATTACGTTGAACATCAAAATGGCGCCGCTGCCGGGGAGTGGTGTTATTTGAGAATTTGTAGTTAAGTAGGATTTTTGTTCTTCTTAGTTGTATTATACTAATTTTATTTTTAGGTTTGTTTTTCTTTGAGTTGTTGTTGTAGGCAAATACCCTGAGCACGACTGAGGGAAATGGTGACAAATTGGCTGAGGCGAATTAGGGACTTCAAGTTAACTGCACTGGTAACTCAGCTGAACGATTTGGCCACCAAAATATCAAATGTGGAAGACCAATGCAAATGCAAAAGTCAGGGGAGGTACATACCCCCTTATGAGTGGAAAAGGTCTAGAGACAAGGAGAACAATTGTGTCGAGGACACACTACAAATCATTCTCTAAAAGATCATCGAATAAAATCGAGTGTTGGAAGAGATGAAGGAGAATATTCAAGTGTTGAATCAGATGATTGACTCTCATTCTAGATCTATACAGCTGATCAGGACACTCATGAGTTATGCAGTGCCTCAGCTCCACTCAAATGAACTATTGGGGTTACCTAGTAACACTAGGGCCAACCACAATAATGGAGAGTGAGTAAGGACTTGCGTCGGGCCACGACGTTAACTAAGGCGCTTCTTGGGAGGCAACCCAAGGTCTTAATTGCTTTATTTTAAGTTTAGAATAATAGTGTGCTGATTGTGCATGATAACGTAAGGAAAATGTTGAAAAGTGCAACTTGGCAAGTTAGAGATCCAGTGGGTGAATCGCCAACGAAGTCGGCCACCCTGATCGAGACTGTTGTTAGACTTGAGACAAATTCAAAATGAGAGTCTGTAAAACTCAGCGAACACTTGAAATTATTGGCGAGTCGCCAAACAGGTCGGTGACCACGACATAGTCCGCCGATTGGACCTCTATACTAATAGAGGTCTTGTAAAACTCGGCGAGGTAAATGACCAATCCACAAGTCACCGATAGGATCGGCGATCATGACTAAATTCGCCGAATGGATGCGAACTGGACAGTTATATATGGCCAAACTGTTTAGAATTTCAAACTCTTCACTTACCTCTCTTTTAAACTTCACAAACTCACACCAAGTTAGTATTTGCAACATTCTTGCATTCCATAATTATTTTGGTTGTTGATTTATGCTCGGACTTGGAAAACTTTGCCGCCTAGCATCACAAATTTATATTGTTCTGCATAAAAGGTTGGTTTTTTGAATCTAGTGTTTATTTTTATCGCATTTTGTACCCATTTGCAAATGATCATATCGTATTGTCATATTCTAGGCCTCTCTGATAGGATTAGAATGCTTAAATGCCAGTTTTAATTTGATAATCTTGCCCATATGGTTTTGATCGTCGAATGCTCATATTTTTGTGCCTTAAATTGAGTTGAATTTTGTGGGGTATGCTTGCATGTTAGTTAGATTTTTGGGTGAAGTCTGAGTATCGTGTATTTATGCTAAATTGCATAAATTGCACAATGATGGAGTTGTTTACACCATTCCTAAGGGCAAAAGTCGTCAAATGGCCAAATTTTACAAAATTGGGAAAAATCTGAATATCCCGGGGTGATGGGTGTTATGGGTCTGAGCTTAATTGTACGAGGCACGTTGGTCCGTTTGGTGAGCTGGGTCAAGCTCGCCGAACCACTCGCCGGTTCACCTAATATCCCCACATCGCCTTTAAATTCCATGTTATATGTGTAATTGGTTTCTATAATATTTGGTGAGAATTTTGATGTCGCCAAAAGCACTCGGCGACTCGCCGAAAGTATTCTTGATCGCCCTTTGTCTGCACCTCTGAACCCTTGTTGCACTGTGACTTTTGGCGGACAAACCCTTGCTCGCCGATAGGACTTTCCCATCGCTGACTCGTTTTAATTTCTTAGCCAATCCCTTCGGTGAGCCCGATTTAGCCCGCCAAAAAGATTCGGCGATTCACCTACATGATCAGCGAGTTTGTCTGCAGTACATTTTATGTGCTTTGATATGAATATTTACTAACTTTTCTCCGATTTTTTGTGGACATGGTGAGAACAAATCTAGATACGCCACCCCAGAAAAAGTCACGGGGCATTACCATAAATGAAGGGGGAGCAAATCCTCCAAAGAGGAGAAGGCAAGAACTTCCACCGGGAGACAAAGGAAAACAAGAAAAGCACACATCTAAAAGAGTAGCTATTGACACCCGGACTGAGTTGTCTGAACCTGAAGACGAGCAGCCCTTGATTTCCCAAAGGGATGAGATCCGGGCTAGATCTCAAACCACGTCTACCAGAGTCCCTTCAGATGCCATTCCTCCAGCAACAGACTCAGTGCCAACTCAGGCACCTCATATGACCCCCATGCCTCCTGTCGCTCCTCCCCCCAAGCTCCTAAACAGATTAAAAGGTGATGGTTTACAAACCATCCTCGAGGAGAAGCTACTTTCAACAGAAGGCTCAGACGGAAAGTATTCAAAAGTTAGGGAGACCCTCCGCTACCATGAGTTTGAGTAGTTCACCAGGCCCCGAGGCCCTTACATTCCTACCTGGGTTCGGGAATTCTATACAACTTATGGGGAGTTGGTGCCCAAGAGCAAAAAGAAGACAAGCGAGTTTAGACCGTGAAGTCGGTCATAGTCAGAAGCAGGGAAGTTGGGTGCAGCAGTGAGCATACTAACACTATATTGGATAGACCGCTACATTATTCACTTCCTTACGAGAGATTTCCCATATTGCTCAGTACCTAGATGACTTGAAAAGTTTGTTAGCCCCTCTTATTTCTGACACCACCCCGAGATGGATCGAGGTAGGGGTCCTTATTGAGAAGAGGGACTTGAGTATTGCTACCAGGTTCTGTTTTGGCTTTATTAGCAGCACCATAATGCCATCCTAGAACGAGTCCATCTTGCGCCATCCGAAAGCAGCTTGCCTTGGTTCTATCAAGTGTAGGAGGCGCATCGACCTAGGACTATTAATTTCACAAGAGATAGCCATGAGAGCCAAGCAGAGATAGACTTCTCTGTCATTTCCAGTCTTGATCACTGAGTTGTGTCGGCATGCTGGAGTACCATAGGATACTGCTAGAGATATTGAGGTCAGCCCTTCATCCTTCACTGACATCCGACGTAGTGAGGCTGAGTACACACGAGAGGAAGTGGACAGAAATAGAGTAGCTCCAGCAGACATTTCTCCAGAGGTTGATGTTGACTCATTAACTACAGTCATATCTTCGCCTACTCTAGCCTCTGGGCCTTCAGGTACATCCATTCCTTCCTCTTTTTCACAGGCCCTAGGTGTTTCCTCCTCCTCCCAGTCTATCAGGATTACTCAGGCCATGATCCTGAAGATGGGCCATTTGGCCTAATAAGCTGACATGCGGGCGACCCAACTCGAAAGATCCATCCCAGGGATGATCGAGAGTGCCATACTTGCTGCACTCAACCCCTCCAGACTTCTGTTGATGCTTTAACTGTGAGAGTCACAACTTGTGAGAGTAGACAGAGGGAAGCCTCCGAGGTAACAACTTTGAAAGCCAAAGTAGCAGATCTGAGGAAGGACGTAGACTATCTAAAGTCTACCGAATTCAATTCATTAATAGAGGCTTCTGATGATGAATATACCCCAGAGACTTCAGTGATTCCTTCGGCTACCACCGGAGAGGTTCAGAGGGATGGCACAGCAAGTGATGAGTCGAATGCAAAGATCGAAGAGGAGCAGATAGCGGTACACGATGATGAGATGATAGAGAGCCGAGAAGAGAGCATATTTAAAAATTTACCAGATCTGGTGGAGATAATTATATAGTCGGTGATCCAGATATCGTCGACTGAGACATCCACAACAGCTCCTAGTGGATCTGGCACTGCTATTCCTTCTGAGGTTATTCCGGGCACTGATGCCCAAGTACAGACTGCTGCACCGGGCACTAAGGCCTAGACAGATGGAGAGACTGCATAGACAAGACCCTTTCTTTACCTCCCTCTCTGTCTTACTTTCTTTCACTTTCTGATACGTTAATTCACTTGCATTTGAGGAGAAATGGTTTTTATTTGTGGTGGGGTGAGGCCCACCTTTTGTGTGAATATTAATGCTTCGATGTTTTGTGCATATAATTGGGTCGTTTTGCTTCTAATTGTGTCTTACACTGCTTTTTGTGGAAGTTGATCTTGTGGCTTCTCTTATTTTAAATTGTAAATAATTTTGACCCTTCCAAAAAATTTTAAAATTTTTGCCACCTCTTGTACGTGTGGAATTTGGCTGTTCTTTAGCAAATTTGAGTCTCGATTTTGATCAATATCGATGACTCAAATAGTGCTTATAATTGAACGAACATGAATGTGCATCTATGATGAGACCAATTGAAGTTACATAGTCAATATGTGAACTCTTTGCATCTCGTTGTGCCTAGCCAATTATCAAATTGATTCTCTTGTGATGAACGTTGCACACTAGCGAAAGTGTGAAGTCTTGTTTGACTTTGGTGTGGATGCCTTGTGTGATGAGATTATTGTGAACCATGCATGATAACACCTAAAATTTACCGTGTTGGTCCGATCGACTAAATATGGCTATCTCTTGATATGATCTTAGGCAACTTCAAAAAGTGTGAGCCAATTTGACATACACCTTTTTTGTGGCCTACCTTGTGAGTGTGTGAACCTCATTTGAACACCCTTGAGCCTTACCTTTCTTTGGAAGAAACTTGATAAAAACATGACCTTTATTAAATCCACTACCCATAATCCTCATAATTTGTGGTTGATTGAATAGCACACTTAGGCCAAAAGCCTAAGTTGGAGGTGTGGTGAAAAGAAAAGACAAGTCAAGAAGTGCAAGAAAAGTCCATTTTCACCCATGGTGTTGAGAAAAATGGAACCCCTCCATACAAAAAAAAAGACAAGAGAAAAGAAAAAGAAAAAATTTTGTGAAATAAAGTTATGAGAAATGTCAAAAGAAATGGGGTTCTGAACAATCCATGGAAGTGAATAATGGGATGACTTATGAGCACTAAAGAAATTGATGAAAGAAGAGGAAATAGAGTGTTGAAAGAACCACATTTCATGAGGATGAAAGTCACTGAGCCTAAATGACCATACCTTTGCACTCAGTCCCATTACAAGCCATCAAAATACTTTTCTGATCTTGAGTAAGCTAAAACAATTGTAGATTGGAAATACAGGTAAACCTATGGGTAAAAGCATGCATTGTGTTCTTCTTTGTGAGCGTGAGCATTGCCTTTGATTCCAGAATTTTAAATGATTAAACCATTGTGTGTGAATATGAAATCATTCTTTGTGTGAGGGCATTCAAATACCTTTGTTGAGCTCGAACTTGTATTTGAAGCAAGTATAGTGAGCTTGAGAATATTTGCTAATGGTGTATCACAACTTGAGTTTTTGAGTATACAATTGATTCTTGCATGAGTAAGTTGAGTCTTATTGTGTACATTCATGGTTGAGTCTTGTGTAGCACTGTCTGAGACATCCTTTTTGGACTGCCGAACTTAAGTTTTACTTGAGGACAAACAAAAGTTTAAGTTGGGGGTGTTGATGAGTCCACAATTTGCACTCATTTAGGGCTATATTTTGATAGAATTAGTGTCCTCAAATGCATATTTTGTCTCAATATCTGATGAAAATCCTTAAGTTTCAGGTATTTGTAGTTTGAGGCAAAGCATGGACACTACTTGGCAAGAAGGAACAAGGCGGCTGAAAAGAACAAAGAAATGAAGGCCTGAAGATCGCCGAGCCCAGTTGGCGAGTCGCCGATGGGCTTGGAGATTGCCTTTTGTTCCAGTGTGCTGAGCCCTGAAGGAAAAGGTCAAGTTGGCGATGAAATGAAGCATTCGGCGCGACGCCGATCAGTTTCGCGAAGCAGTACCATATCGCCCAACGACTCAAAATGTGAAGGGGCTGAAGGCTAAAGTAGGAAGGCAATGAAATCGACCAAAAGGCGGATCGTCGAGCGTATCAGTGATCGCGACTAACTGCGCCGAATGGTCCTCCGCAACACAAATTTTCAAACACTATAAATACTTGTTTAAATTTCTAATATCATATCACTTCTATTATTCGATATTTTTACAGTTTGGAGAGTTTTATGTTTTAGAGGGTTTTGGAGACTTTGTTCTAAGACCTTGAAGATTCAAAGGGTTTCAACTTCAAGAAATTTGACGTGGGTCTCGAAGATTCTTCACTTTTAACGTGTTTTAAGACTTAATTCTTTATACCCGGTTGATGCAAACTGATATTGGTATAAATTTTTATCTCTTTTACATGTCTAGCTAAAACCCCAATTCTTGGGGTGTGATTTTGTGAATATGGGTTAAAATATTTGTTAGCTCTTGCTTGCTGATGGTTTATTTGTTGTTTAAATGTGATTTTATTTAGTAGTTGTGTATGAACTTAATGTGATTGTAGTTGTAAATACGATTTCATCTTAGTGTTTTTGGCTTGCTCGAGAGACAGGTAAAACTAAGACTACTAAATTGATAGCCGGTGGTATTGGGTCGACATGGTTCAGCTCGAGAGAGTGAATCCTAGTTCTTCTCCCACACATTCAGCTCGAGAGAGTGAATGGGCTAAGGCGGAGGCTATGCTTAATGCGACAACTTGGTGTTCGAGAGATATCGAGTTGATTCGGAGTAAATCGCTCGAGAGAGAATTTACCCCCACTATAGTCTAGCCTAATCACAAATGTTCAACAATTTACTATAAAAAACATGTACCCGATAGTCTAGTTTAACCCGTATTCCTATCACATCCCAAGAATCCCGTATCCATATCTCGTTTCCTTATATTTTTACTCTTTTTTTGTTGTTAATTAATACAAACCCCCATCTATAATTGACGCTTGTATCACTCCTTAGATTTAGTATGTTTTTATTCGTTAGTATTTATAGCTATGACTAATTAGAACTTGATTTTATTTTTCTACTAATTGTCAAAACCATTCCCTGTGGGAACGATCCCAACCCATGGTTGGGTTATATCACTACACGCAATCGTTTGGCACTTGAACCGAAATAGTGTTAGTTGATTACGTCAAACATCACTCATGCACCTTAATTTGTCTAGAAGCATAAGCTATAGCCTTATCTCGATACATCAACACACAACCTAGGCCGAATCTGGATGCATCACAATAGATAACATAATCGTCTGAACCATCTAGTTGAGTCAAAATAGGAGTTGTAGTCAACCTAGTTTTCAGTTCTGTGAAGCTTTTTTTACAATCATCTGACCACTGAAACTTGACATTTTTCAGAGTCAACTTAGTCAATGGAGAGGCTATGGATGAAAATCTCTCCATGAACCTTCTGTAGTAACCCATTATACCCAAGAAACTTCTGATATATGTAGGAGAGGTAGGTCTGGGCCATTGTTTCACTACTTCTATTTTTCTAATAATCCACTCGAATCCTTTCGCTAGACACAATATGCCCAAGGAAAGCAACTAACTGCAACCAAAAGTCACATTTGCTAAACTTAGCGAATAACTGGCGATCCTTGAGAGTCTACAGGACAACCCTCAAATGATTCGCATGTTCTTCCTTATTCCTAGAGTAAATGAGGATATCATTAATAAACACGATAACGAACAAGTCCAATTACTGCTTGAACACTCTGTTCATCAAATCTATGAAAGTTGCAGGAGCATTGGTTAGTCCAAATGACATAACTACAATTTGTAATGACCATACTGAGTTCTGAAGGCTATTTTTGGAATATCATTATCTTTGACTCTGAGCTGATAATAACCGAATCTAAGGTCTATCTTCGAGAAATGACTAGCACTCAGAAGTTTGTCAAACAAGTTATCAATCTTGGGGATAGGATACTTATTCTTGATTGTGACTTTGTTTAACTGCCTATAGGCAATGCACATTCTGAGAGACCTATCTTTCTTTTCACGAACAACACTGGTACACCCCATGGGGAAATACTAGGTCTGATAAAGCCCTTATCTAGAAGGTCTTTCAACTACTCCTTCAATTCCTTAAGCTCAACTGGATCCATTCTGCAAGAAGGAATAAAGATGGGCTGGGTATCTGGAAGGAGATCAATTCCAAAGTCGATTTCCCTTTCAGGAGGAACTCCGGGAAGATCTTCTGGAAACACTTCTAGGAACTCATTTACCACTGGAACTGACTCAAGAGTTGGGGTTTCAGAGCTTGAATCCTTAACCCGAACTAGATGATAGAGATACCCCATACAGATCATCTTTCTGGCCTTAAGGTAAGATATGAATCGACCCGTAGGCACAGAGCTACTATCCTTTTATTCTAGGATTGGCTCGTCTGGAAACTGAAAAAGAACGATCCTAGTTCTACAATCTACTGAGGCATAACATGAATGTAACCAATCCATACCTAAAATGATATGAAAGTCTACCATTTCTAACTCTACAATATTTGCTGAGATAACTTTCTGGGAGACTGTGACAGGGCAATTTCTGTATACCAGTCACCGACTGAAGTAGAGACTGAGAAGGGTTCTGAAAGAGTTTCTGGACTGACACCTAAGATTACTGCTATATAGGGAGTTACAAAAGACAAAGTAGCCCATGTTGTCTTTCCATTGAGTGTACCATATGTGAGCAACATCCTTAAGCTAGTAGGATGGCAACTCAACCCTACCATTACCAATCACTTGCATCACTTCAAAGATTTTCTTAACCTCATCAATGAAATTTTATGGGTCCTCACCAACTTGCGATCCTAAAAACTCAGGCGAATTCATCCTAACAAAATCTCAAACTCTAGCTGCCATTGATCCACCATTTCTATTAGTAGGAACTAGAACCTACTGATTGTTCTGGTTGGTCATACTCTGAGCCAAAAGCTAAATCACATTTCGAAACTGTACGTTTGAAATCTCATGGTCTGGACTAGAGGAACTGCATTAGCATTGCGTGCATCAACATTCCTTGCATAAGCTCTACGAGGAGGCATGATCTTAAGCGCATAACGACGGATTAGAACGAGGAAATTGGATCATACCTCACGCACGATAAGAGTAACAAAGATAGTGAAGTTTTCCTAAAACACTTCGTAGCCTCCCTCTCATTAGATGTGGTGCACTTCACACCTATGAAAAGGACTCTACTTAGTGTGACTTTTAAGACATCCTAGGACTCTTAAACCTACTGATGTGATACAAAGTTTGTCACTCCCCGAAGCTACCCCTAGGACGCGGACACGGGACCGAGGATTACGAGTGACCCCAAGCTAACCCTGCTGGCATATCTTACGCATACTAAATAAACTGAATTAGGAAAGTATTGTGCGGAAGCTAAATCATAAGATAAACTGAAATATGGGGAATACCTATTTAAAATTGAATCTATATAAAACTGAGAAGAGTTTAAGATACTGAAATAAAACTCAAATGCTAAAACTAAATCTAACTATGTCTGAAATAAGCCTCTAACTGACTAGAAGTGATGGGACATGCCCCAGCTAAATCTAGAAAAATTGAAACTAAAGACCAAAAATAGATAAGAAACATGGTTGTCGTCCACAGAGAATGAGGACTCACCACTGATGCTGCTGAGCCTAAGATCGGGAACCGATCTATGCATGATCTAAATGCTGAGGACCTGAACTTACATCATGAGAAAATGTAGCACAGAGTATGCGCCAGTACTTGAAAGGTATTGAGCATGCAGAATAGAATAAAGCTGAATAAAATGCATAACTAAACAAAGCATATAACTAAGCAATGACATAAGGTAAGCTTAACTATACTAAAAATACTAAACATGAACTAACTGAATGCAATGACCAAGTTTATAACATGCTAAAGCTAAAATCTGAACTATAATTGATAACATGGACAATGCAATAGAATCTGACTATTTGGAGCTACTAATGACCGACATAAAACCACATGAGCTAAATGTGGAGTCTGATGTATACGTCTCATCGAGAGGACCCAATATACCCTGCCAGGGGTATAGAGACATGACTGACGTGATTACTAAAATGTAATGCCCACAAAGGGGACTTATAAGCCTACGGAGGCACGTAGTTCTGGGACTATTCGGGTATGCTGAACCCTAGTCCACTCGGTCTAAGCCTACTCCCAAATAAAATATATATAAGCAATATTATGACTGAAATGCTGAAGTACTGGATATCTCAATTACTGACATGCAAACTCTGAAAATGAAAAATTATAACTAATAATGTGACATTCGTAAACTGAAGCACGAATATCTAAAATAACTGACCTAGCATGTGTAATTCATGAACAAAAAGAACTACATAGCTAGAGTTCTGAATATCGTACAAGAAACTAAGCAACAATATGATAATGTGATTTGGATCTTTCTAGCAGCTAAATCTCAACAATTTCCAACATTTAAGAAACCCAGGGTCTAGATAGTATTAAGGGAATCAAGATTCTGACTTAAATCTAGGGACCTAATGGGTGAAAGGAACCCACTAGTGAAATCCCACATACCTGGTGACAAAATCTATGAAGAAATCCTTCAATTTCTGGGCTAGAATTGAAGAAAACCTGTTGCGTTTTTGGACTAGGTGTTGGTCGACTCTTTCTCCTTCTTTCAGTTCAACTTGATGATTTTATGGAGAATGAGTTGACTAGGGTAAGTTCTAATTAAGTTGCTAGGCTTAAACTGACCAAAACTACATAGTTTAGGGGTTAAACGACATAGTTTAGGGTCCAACGCATAAGGGAAAGGACCAAAATGACGGTAACTTAATTCTGGCGAAGCCCATCCACGAAAGGAATGACAGTCCATCGTTTGACCTACCGGCCATCGCTTGGGTCCATCGGTCAAGTCTACCCGACAAGGCTTCACAAAAACGAGCATAATCTTTTACTCGGAGATGGGATTTTAGCAAACTAGGTAGCATTGGAAAGAGGATTAAATTATATATCATTAGGTGGGTCATGGGTCACCTAATTCCTTTTGTACTAAGAGTTATGATCATTTGAAGTTAATCCATCAATAATTTCCCTCTAACTGGCTGCTGACCCTCACCTACAGTCAGAGTTACGGTCCGTAGGTCCAACCACGGACCGTACTAGTCGACTGTGGGTGGGATCAGAGACTATTAAGACTTTGACCTTAACGATGAAACCCCACCTACGGTCCGTGGTCCTACCTACGATCCATGGGTGGTTCTATTGGTATTGACACCAGATTTTCTGAAAACTAGGATTTTCTTCGTTTTGAGATCCGAGGTAT
The DNA here is from genome assembly GCF_019186545.1 of Solanum stenotomum. Taxonomy (NCBI): domain Eukaryota; kingdom Viridiplantae; phylum Streptophyta; class Magnoliopsida; order Solanales; family Solanaceae; genus Solanum; species Solanum stenotomum. The sequence continues at coordinate 25,394,248 of NC_064289.1, read as the reverse complement.
TACATTAAAGGTGAGAGCTAGAGAGACTAAGAGAACTCGGACCGATAGTGTTGACTACTCTCATTAAAGATCCAATGGTGGTGTTCGTTCTCAGTTTCGACAAAGGTATTCAGGCACGACTTCATCTTCTGCTAGTGCTCTAATGCCTAAGTTTAACAAGGATAGGATTTCTAATTCTAAGGAGTCATTTGGTAGGATATATTAATTAAAATAATCCTTGGATTAAAATTTAATCCATCCAATACAATGTTTGGTAGCACATTTCAACTCAAACCCACCTAATACATGGATAACTTAATACACCATATGTGGTCTTATCTAATACAAAGGATACTTAGGGATTACTAATACCATGTTTAATAAGCCTTGGATAAGGCAACAAAATAACTGAACTGCCACTACAAAAAAATGCTTGAATAGCGGGAGTTTAAAAACGGAGGTCAGTTCCAACCCCCGCAAATTATATTAAATAATGGGGGTTTTCTAAACTGACGTAAATATAAATATTTAGCGGGGGTTCAAAACCTTCACAGATCCCAAAAAAAAATATCGCCAGCAACATTCCCGCTTTTCTTTTGGTTTCCCTCAAATTTTCAAATATTTTTCATATCTCAAAAACCTTTCTCACTTTTCAGTTCACAAGTTTTGACTCTTTACTACTTTTCTTAATATTTCTCCTTTGCAATTTGATCACAATCAAAGAGTTCTTGTTTGCAGCTTCTCCACACAATCTGGTACACAACTTTATGTTTATCTTTCAACAAAATAATTGCTATTTTTTGAGTTTGATCGAATTTTGATATGAGAATCCCAAATTTTTTTATGGGTATCTCAAATTTTGATATGGGTATCTCGAATTTTCATATGGGTATCTCAAATTTTGTATGGGTATCTCGAATTTTCATATGGGTATCTCAAATTTTGTATGGATATCTCAAATTTTGGTATTGGTATCTCGAATTTTGATAGATTTATATTTAGTGCTCATTTGAATTTGAAATTTTCACAGATGGGTTCAAAATCTGTGAAGGTGCAGTATGTTCTTGAGAAGGGTTCTCATTTGTGGAAGATGTTTGTTCCCTTATTTTCACAAATGGGTTTCCTATCTACTGATTCGATTTCATTCTTATTTTTTCTTGTGATTGTGATTTTGCAGTACATTAATGTATTGATTGTTTTAGAACTTAAGACCATTGTTTTGACTTATATTGACTTAGATTTTTTATGAGTTGTAACTTTTACCTTATCTCCTTATATTTTGATTATGGCTGATTGAAATTATGTAAGTTTAGATAGTCAATCAATTGAGCTAATAAGATTTATCTAGATGTAAGTGATATGATCTATTGAAAATGAGTTTTCATTTTTTTTTATGTACTTTGATGTATAGGGTTGAAAATTTATCTCGGTTATTTTTTATGGTTTGATATTAGATGGAATGATAACATTGTAGAATTAAATGTTCATTATATATAGTCATTTTTGTGTTGGTTGTTGGTAGAGTACTATACCTAGAAGTACTTTTTGTTTCAAAATCTGTTTTGAAGGCTCTACCATATGATATGTTGATAATTTATGGGAGGAACGTCTTAGTGTTGATTCTACTTTGAAGTTTGAACCAACTCGAGTGGTTGTTGTATTTGTTTGCTGAAAAAAAAATGAATTATGATAAATTTTGTTGGTACATAGCCACCGCACAATGAGATTTGGATGTGTTTTAGTTTCCAATTAGGTAGTTAAAGTTACAAGATTCATATTTATTGTATTGCATCTATTCCATAAGCTATAAGTTCCTCATTCTTTTGGTTATTTTAATGATTTGTTGAATGAAACTTTTGTCGTATTACAAGTTTATTTTGAATATGATTTTATACATTTTTAGTACATTTATAAGACAATGTCTCATCATTAACAGGGAGGATTTGGCATCAAGTGTGAGTTTTGTTATGAATTCTTTGATTTTGTGTTCTTTGTTAATTAATTTTTATTCTCATCAAGTGATGCTAATGGACACTCATTTTCTTACTCATGAAATCTTATAGGTGATATTCTTGCACGTTAATCTATTTTTTCAATGGATAAGTCTTGGATTGGAATGCCAAGAAACACATCGGAGTATTTGCTTGGTTTGAATCAATTTCTAGATTTTGCATTTAACAATGGAGCTATAGGAGATAAAATTAAATGTCCATGTCCTAAATGTGGTTTTGGAAAGTGGCAAACTAGAAATATAGTGTTTGACCATTTGATCAACAAGCCGTTCCCAAAGAATTATGTCACTTGGGTTATGCATGGAGAAATGAATGTGTTTCCTAATTCGAGAAACATAGAGACCACTCAGGCTACACCACCCATTGAAAATCCAATAGAATTATTGGTTAATGAAGCATTCGGGGGCTTAAGGCATGAGGGTGTTGATGTAGGTCCATCACCGGTAGTGGAAGAAGAAGAAACATTACATGATACGCCTGCTTTAAATAAGAAAAATTTATTTGAGTTGCTTAAAGATGGAAGTCAAGAATTGTATGAAGGCTCCAAGTACTCAAAGTTGGAATTTTTGTTAAAGCTTTATCACATTAAGTGTTTGTCTGGATTAAGTGATAAGGGAATGACTATGATCCTAGATCTACTTCGGGATGCATTTAAATTTGCAAAGATCCCTGATTCTTTTTATGAGGCCAAGAAAACCATAAATAAGTTGAGTCTTGATTATATCAAAATAGATGCTTGTCCAAATGATTGCATGTTGTATTGGGAAGATGATGTTAACGCCGAGACATGTAAGTATTGTCACACTTCTAGATGGAAGCCAGAGAAGAAGAGCAATACAGATCATACACCGACCACAAGTAAGAAGAAAAAGAAGAAGCAAAAGAAGAACCCTGCAAAAATTTTGCGATACTTTCCCTTAAAACCAAGATTGCAAAGATTGTTCATGTGTTCTAAAATTGCAGAGCATATGAGATGGCATGCAAAGGATGATAAAAAAGATGGAACCCTACGACATCCTAGAGATGGTGAGGCATGGAAGAAGTTTGATACAACTTTTCCTGAATTTTCTTCTGATCCTCGAAATGTCCGATTAGGCCTAGCTAGTGATGGTTTCAATCCTTTTGGGACAATGAGTACTAGTCATAGCATTTGGCCTGTTATTTTGGTTCCATACAACCTTCCTCCATGGTTGTGTATGAAACAACCAAATTTTATCCTCTCAATGATTATTCCAGGTCCACGTGCACCAGGAAATAATATAGATGTATACCTCCAACCCCTTATTAAGGAGTTGAAAGAGTTGTGGAGTGATGGTGTTGACACTTTTGACTCATCAAAGAATGAAATGTTTAGAATGCGAGCGGCTCTTATGTGGACAGTTAGTGACTTTCCTGGACTTGATAGCTTATCTGGTTGGAACATACATACTGGTCTTGCATGTCCCTCGTGTAATTTTGACGCAGAACCTTGTCGACTTCCTCATAGTAGAAAGTGGTGTTTTATTGGCCATCGTCGATTTTTGTCTAGAAATCACAAATTTAGAATGATGAGGCATCGTTTTGATGGAACCGTGGAAGAGAGGACCCCTCCAAAGAAGTTATCAGGATCAGATATTTTTCAACAAGTGAGAGATATCAATGTCACATTTGGAAGACCAGCAGAGTTGAATCGTAAAAGAAAACGAAACAAGCAAAGAAATGATGATGAAGGTGGAACTCAACAATGGAGAAAAAAAAGCATCTTCTTTGATCTTCCATATTGGGAGTCTAATTTGTTGCGCCACAATTTAGATGTTATGCATATTGAAAAGAATGTGTTTGACAACATCATATATACCTTGCTAAATGATAAAGAAAAATCAAAGGATCATATTAAGGCTCGAAAAGATCTACAAGACATGGGTATATGGCGCGATCTATGGCCGGATGAGAATGGTGAATGTCGGCTTGGTGCATTTACAATTCCAAAGAAGAAGAAATTGGCCTTCCTCAAGACTTTAAAGAATATCTTAGTGCCAGATGGTTATGCAAGTAATATATCTCGTTGCATTGATTTGGATAAAAAAAGAATATTTGGATTAAAGAGTCATGATTGTCATATCCTCATGCAACAGTTGTTACCGATAGCAATTCGCAATGTTCTTCCAAATCAGGTCGTTGCAACTCTGGTAGAGTTTTCTTCCTTTTTTAGGCAGCTTTGTATGAAGATCTTAACCATCTCTGACCTAGAAAAGCTACAAAATCGAATTGTAGAAACCTTGAGTCATCTAGAGATATTGTTTCCCCCTTCATTTTTTACTGTAATGATTCATCTGACTGTCCATCTAGTTGATGAAGTAAAACAAGGTGGGCCTGTACATTATCGCTGGATGTATTTTGTTGAAAGGTAAAAAAATTCTTATTCAAAATTATTGAATTGAATCTGGAATAGAATTTAAATTTAAATAAGTTTTCTAACACTTCATTATCTTGATCATAGATTGTTAGGTCATTTTAAGTCTCTCGTACGGAACAAATCTCAATCAGAAGGCTCAATAGCTGAGGGGCATAAGGTTGAAGAAGTTCTAACTCTTTACTCTCGTTATTTTGACGAAATTGAGTCAAGGTTGAATCGACCTAAACGTGTAAACGATGAACCAAATCATAATGAAGCTTCTGGAAAGTCATCTATGTTTCCACAACAAGGTAAACCTGTTGGAGGCTCCACAATAGAACCATTGACTACTTTAGAGAAAACTCAAGCTCATCGATATGTGTTACTTAATTGCGCAGCAGTGCAGCCATTCATTGAGTATGAAATTTAAACTGATTTTGATTTTTACGAAATGTGTAGAATAATCAGGTAAAAATTTAATATATGTAACAATTTTGTAGTGAATTCAGACAGCACATTAAAAGAAGTACAAGAGGTCGAAGAGTTTCAACAACAGAGGTAGAGAAGAGAGTTAGTAAAGAGTTTCCTGATTGGTTTCCTAAGCGAGTGAGTAAATAATTTTAGAATGTTTGTTTTGAACATATTTATTTGTCAATTTAGTATCTCTGACAGATATATTATGTTTGTTTAGATTATGAACCCAGATATCGCAGAAACTATCTCTGATGATATGAAGTTTTTAGCACAAGGTCCTGCACAAGATGCAAGAAGATTTAGTGCTTATAACATTAATGGATTCAAATTTCGAACTTTATCTAGAGAACAAGGATCAAAAACTCAAAATAGTGGAGTTTTTCTTATCTCTGACACTTCTTGTATTGCGTCTAGTGTAGATAGGTGTGCAAGACAAGCGGACCTGCCATATTATGGAAAGTTAGAAGAGATTATCGAGCTTAATTATTATGGCAGGTTCAAAGTTATTCTTTTCAAGTGTCTATGGGCTGATACTACTCGAAATAGAGGGTACAAAACAGATGCTTGGAAGTTTAACTGTGTCAATTTTTCTAAATTGATTCACACTGGTGATCGCGAGGATCATGATCCATATATTGAAGCATCACAAGCAAATATGGTCTACTATGTTGATGATGAGACTGATAAAGAATGGAGTGTCGTTGTACATCTAAAGCCAAGAGATTTGTTTGAAATGGGAGAGGTTGATGAAGAGGATCTGTACGAGAATGAGCCATACCAACAACAAGAATTTGGACAATTTTTTGATGATGACTACGAGAATATCCAAATTGCAATAGATGAGAATATGAATGAATGAAATAGCAAAGATTTGGACAGTATTTTGCATTTTGAGCTGTTTTTTAAGAAGTTTTTAGTTGTTGGCTCTTCTCTTTTTAGTTTCTTGTATTATGTGTTTGACGCTGCAATTTCTGCAATATTTTAGTAGCTGTTTTTTCTACTTTTAGCTGTTGTTATTTTGTGTTTGAAACTGTAGTGTTTACAGTTTTTGGCTACTATTTTGTTTCTTTTTGGTGCTGAATTTTTGTGTTTAAAGTTGTTTCTATTGTGATTTATCTACTATTTTTTCAATTTTTAGTTGCTGATTTTGTGAGTTTTAAGCTGTTGTTTCTGCAGATTTTTTGTTGTTGTTTTTTTAGTTTCAGGTGCTTATTTTTTATGGTTAAGATGTAGTATTTGCAGGTTATTAGTTGCTGATTTTGTGAGTTTTAAGCTGCTGTTTCTGCATATTTTTTATTGCTGTTTTTTTAGTTTCAAGTGCTTATTTTTTATGGTTAAGATGTAGTATTTGCAGGCTATTAGTTGCTGATTTTGTGAGTTTTAAGCTGCTGTTTCTGCAGATTTTTGTTCCTGTTTTTTTAGTTTCAAGTGCTTATTTTTTATGGTTAAGATGTAGTATTTGCAGGTTATTAGTTGCTGTTTTTTGGCGTTTTAAGCTGCTGTTTCTGCAGATTTTTTATTGCTGTTTTTGCAGTTTTTAGATACTATTTTGTTGCTTTTAGGTGCTGAATTTTTGTGTTTTAAGTTGTTGTTTCTACTGTGATTTATCTACTACTTTTTCAATTTTTAGTTGCTGATTTTGTGAGTTTTAAGCTGCTGTTTCTGCAGATTTTTGGTTGCTGTTTTTTTAGTTTCAGGGGATTAAGATGAAGTTTTAAGCTGTTGTTTTTGGCTGAATCTTTTTTAACTTCTTATGAAACTAATTGATTCATGCTACAGGATTTGAAATATATTGAATTGCCAGCATGCCAAAGTTCAAGCGTTTACAGAAAAAACAAAACTCAAATCAATTAGTATCTGATTCTCAAGGTGCGGAATCAACACATTCATTTCTCCAATCAACATCATGTCTGCCACCACATCAGACCACATCATTTCTGGCCACAACACATTCAGTCCCACTATTTCAGCCGACATTGCAGGCGCCTCCAATATTTCAGCCTGCATCACAGTCATCTCAATCAGTTGACTCGGCATCACATTCAGCTACGATGGATCAACTTATGTCACAACTGGCTCCGACAGCTTATCCTACATCACAACCATCTCATTTAGTTCACTCGACATCACATCCGGCTTCAACAGAACAAGACTCGTCACAACAAGTTCCAACAGTTCAAGCACCATTCAAAAAGCGTATTGGGCGTGAATCACAGTCATATTGGACTGTAGAAGCAATAGGTAAATAATTTTGAGGATCAGCGCATATTTAATAACCATTATTTGTTTCTCTCATTGCTTCAACTTATCTTTGTTTTTATTGCAGATTCAGAAAACAATGTCAAAAGGCTCAAAGTAAAAAAAACAGATGTGCTTAATTTATCAGGTGATGAACTTATTGTGGTTAATTTTGATTACCTGAATGAACCATTTGGAGAGGCTCGTAGCCTTCTTTCAGGCTTTTGTGGAATTTTAGCATGTGATTGCTCTTTATTTCCAATCAACTTTGAGAAGTGGTCGAGTGTGCCTATGTCATACTTAAATCGTGTCTTCGATCAAATTATAAAGGTATAAGCTTACAACTAGACTCTTACTCTATTTTACTTTTTGGTGAGAAAGATAATTGGTAATTTCAATATTATATTTACAACCAATAGATAAGCTAACTAATTTTTTTTTTCTTGAAGCCCAAGTTCTCCTTTAAGACAACAGAGTCAAATGCGCGGCAACATATTTATAAATCTATTGGAAAGAAGTGGGCTGCAAATAAGAACAACTTGTGGAAGTTAGTTGAAGACCCACTTAAAAGTAAGGTTGAGATTATTGATAATGTGCCAGATGGAATTCCACGAGATCAATGGATTTCTTTTGTTGATTACCAATATAAAGATTCAACAAAGGTACTTATGTTACTGTTTTTACTAGTCTTTATTATCATGTAACTATTTGATTTTTTGAATTACGTTTTGTATATTTTTTATAAGGAAATGCGTAGAAGAAATACTGAAAATTGGAAAAAACAGACTATTCCACACATAGGTGGCTCCAAAGCGAATGCTACAAGAAGGGCAGAAATGGTGATTAGCAAATTAACTTATTATGTATTCATTTTTAGTAGTAAACTATTCTTATTTGGATTTTTTATTTGTAGATGGCTGAAACAGGACAAAGACCTGGACGAGCACAAATATATATTGCTACTCATAAAAATAAAGATGGAGTATATGTTAATGAAGCTGCAAAAGAAATATGTGTAAGTTTCTTCATGAATTCTAATTGTATTTCAACAAGATAAAAAAAAAAGATAGGGCAATAGTTGTGAACTAGTTGATTAATTGATGGAGGTTATATAGACTCAATTCTTTGCTATTTAATTGTATTATGATGGCTTGTGGCCCCGTACCTCTAACTACTCATGTTCTTACGTGTACATATAAGTAGTTTTTATCTTTGTCTTTACTAAGGTGATTCCAATATTACTGCTTGTTTATTTGCGGCATTGATTTTGTATGTATAGGAAAAAATTGAGCTAACTTTGAGCCAAAGTACCATGGATGAGTCTCAAATTTCGCCAAATGATGCTGTTGGTAAGGTTTTAGGAAAAGAGCACTCTGGAAGGGTTAGATGTTTGGGATTAGGAGTTGTCCCAAGTAAAGTTTTTAAACAAGTAAGACCGCATTTTGGTGGTGCAAGTGCTTCAAGTAGTGAAGGCTCATGTTCGTCCCAATGCCAAGAAAACCACAATCAAATGATGAATGCTTTTAAGGCGTATATGATAATGAAAGAAGGGATGATACCAGAACAATTTGCGGGGTTCTTTGCTTCTCCTTCGACAAATTCTTCTACAACAACTGTAAGTAATGTTCTTACATTTCTATTTTCATTTGATTTGTATATTGCTTCTCCTTTCTTTAATGCATTTTTTGTTGACATATATTAACTGATGATAAGTATAGTTTGAAACATAATATTTGCCAAGGATTTTACATTTTTTCATATCACTTAATTAATTTTATACTTTATTTTTTTATGTAGCCAAGTGATGCTGCTAGTGAACCAATTCCGCCTGTGCACACAAGAAGATCATGCAGTGGTGATAGTAATCCTAGCCATGACAACCGTTGATTATATTGTAGTGAACCAATTCCGCCTATATTCTTAGCTAATTAATTTGATGACAAGATTGTGTGATTGGAGGGGATGTTAAAATGTTGGATTGGATATTTTGTGTTTAGATTTAGTGTTTGATTTTGATGAACATATTTGATGTTGACAATATCATTTTAGCGACTAATGATAATGCAATATTTTTGTGACTTTATGATATGCCGTTAAAGAATATATATTTCTTCACCTTGAGACATATTTTGGATTTGATTATGGTCTATAGCTTAATTAGTGATTCTATAAATAATATATGATTAAAAGTATATTGAATGAATTGTAGAGCTTATGCGATTGCTCAGATCTTTCAATATAAGCAATTGCAAAATTGTGGAGGTTTTAAACCCCCGCTATTTGTAACTAAAAAAATAATATCAAAAGATTTAATTTTAAATTAGCGTGGGTCGACCTCCGCAAAGTAACCCCCGCTAATTGATTGTGGGGGTCAAAGAAAAACTGCCGCAAATTGCTTGCGACAACTCTTATTGTGGGAGTTTTTACAACTGCCGCAATACTAGATTGCGGGGGTTTTAAACCCCCACAAACCTTAAAATTAGCCCCCGCTATTTAAGCATTTTTTTGTAGTGTGCCCCTCAATTTCTTTATACACTCTTCAGAATTGGTAAAGAAACACAGAACCGAATCAGAGTCTCCAAATGAAGTATCATTTCTTATTGCACCGAGAGAATTCGGTTGAGTTTTTCAAAAGAACTCAATCAAGAATTTTTCAAGAGAAAAATACCCTTCTTTTCAAAATCCAATTGAAAAGTAAGATCAAGTTTTAAACCTCCAAAATTTACTCCCAAGAATTGCATTTCATATTTTCATTTACTTCAGGGAATACAAAATTCTAATCTTTTGGACTTCAACAAGAGGAAGCAAATATATGTTATTATTCAGCATGTCTTGTTGTCTGCATGAAGTAGAAAATATCATAAAGGGATGAATTTTCCTTGCTTGCGTTATTTGTTAAGTTTATAAATGTGGCATATGACTACCAGTCTTGTTTAAATTTTTACAATCAATGTTGTTTATTTGAATTATACAGTATTATCTATGATAGATTAGCAAAGAAAATGTCTGAAGTTCTATATATTTGTATTTAAGGTACTTTACCTCTTCGGACAAAAAATGAATGAATTTTATCCATATAAAACTTATCTAAAAATATTCGATGTTGATAGGCTTGGAAATTTATACAAATTACAATAAAACTTAAAACGTTGTGCTTAAGGTGGCTTCAAGAGAGCCAAGAAAATACTAACATGATAGAAGAGGAAGTGTCGTTGGAAAGTTGGGAGGGGTGAAGAAGTTTGTTGTTTCTGCAAGTTTGATAGTAATTTGTATTGACATATAGCTTCAAATGTACATCAAAAATTGAAATAGACTAGTTGGTTTTCTTTCAAGTGAAGGGTTAAAGAGAAGAACAAGGATAAAAAGAAAATTTCCAAACACAAACATGCAAGTGTTTATATGTATTCAATATTTTGTACTTTCTTTTAAATGGTTTCTGTTTTGTAGATGTTCGGTAAAGAAAGAAAAGAAAAAAGGGTGTTTTCCTTTTTCACTATGAATGAACTTCTATCAAATTTAGAAACTTCAATATACGTATCGAACCCTAAGTATTTAAAATATGTGATCTATCACTTAAATAATGTCAAAACCATCCAATACAAATATTAGGGACTATAACAATACGTTTCTCGAAATAGTCATATTTGAGGGGATATGATAATGTGATGAGTAATATTGACCAATGGAATGCACTGAAGCTCACCAAAATAATGAAAATGAAAATATGTCATAATACTATACATAAAATAAAAAATCACATAATAATTCAAGGGTATAATTGGAAATAAGCTTCTTGTAGAGTCTTAAACCACACAGAAGATTAGGTTGGAAATAATGAACCAAACACTTGATAAAAAAAATAGTTACTGCATTACTAATCCCTGCATTGTTAATCCCTGCATTCCTAATCCCTACATTACTAATCCTGGTATTATCACTCTTTCTACCAAACGACCCCTAAGTCTCACAACAATGCTTCTAATGGGCGTTCTATCCCCATATGTCAGAAATGTGGGACTGCTTAGCTGGTTTTAGTGCATGCTTTGGTTATGGTAAGACTAGTCATAGATTAAGGGATTGCCTTTCGGTTGCTAACAAGAGTGGAAATGGTCATCGACGGATTCAATCTGCTTCTTCAGGTCAACATACTCAGTAAGGTGCTTCATCTAGTTCTGGTGGTGGACAACACTAGAATAGGTTCTATACTCTTCAGACTCCGTATCATTGATCAAGAGGTTTGCCCGATGTGGTCACTGGTATAATACGAGTCTTCCAGTTTGATGTTTATGTCTTATTATATCTAGGAGCTACATTGTCTTTTTTAACTTCTTATGTTGCTATGAAGTTTGATGCCAATACCAAAATCTTATTAGAACCTTTCTCAGTCTCTACTTATATCGGTGATTTTATTATTGCTTAACAGGTCTATAGAAATCGTCTGGTTTCAGTTTTTCAGAAAATCATTAGTAGAATTAGATATGCTTGATTTTGATGTTATTCTTGGTATGAATTAACTTCATACTTGTTATGCCTCTATTGATTGTAAAACCCGAGTGGTTAAGTTTCAATTTTCGAATAAACCATTCATAAAGTGGTAGGATAGTAACTCGGCTCCTAAATGTTAGTTAATCTCATTCCTTAAAGCTAGAAAAATGATTTCTAAGAGTTTCATCTATCATTTAGTACGAGTTAAGGATACGGATTCCAAAACTCCTACTCTTGAGTCAATTCCTGTTGTGAATGAGTTTTCGAAAGTGTTTTTCAATGATCTTCTTGGTGTTCCTCCCGAAAGGGAAATCGACTCTTGAATCAACCTTCTTCCAGATACCCAACCTATTTGTATTCCTACTTACATAATGGATCCAACAAAACATAAAGGGTTGAAGGATCAGTTGAAGGCCCTCTAAGATAAGAGTTTCATTAGACCGGGTATTTCTCCACAGGGTTCTCCAGTTCTCTTTGTTCAAAAAATAGATGTCTCTCTCAGAATATGCATTGATTATCGGCAATCGAACAAGTTCATAATCAAAAATACGTATCTCATCCCAAGGATTAATGACTTGTTCGATCAACTTTAGGGTGTTAGCTTCTTTCTCAAGATTGACCTCCGATCGGATTATCATCAATTAAAAGTGATAGAGTGTGATATTTCTAATAGAATTCATATACAATGACTAGAATTATTCATCAATGATCAACATAAAATTAGAGAGAAAGAAGAAAATGATATATTCCAGAAGCTTCGAATGATAATCGTTTACAGTACATGCTATTTATACACTTCTACACAGTTCACTGTTCACTCATAACTAACTAACAAAATATCTAACTAACTAACTGTATAATTACTTAACTACCCCTAACAGTTATGCATTCAAGTAATCCCTTCTATTTCGTCACTCCCCCTCAAGCTGGTGTGTACAAAAACATTCAACACACCTAGCTTGCCTACCAAATATTCATGTTGCAGTCTAGGAAGACCCTTAGTCAATATGTTTGCCAGTTGATCCTTAGAATTCACATATTATGTCCTCACCAAGCCTTCTTGTATCTTTTGCCTGATAAAATGATAATCAATTTCTATATGCTTTGTTCTCTCATGAAATACAAGGTTGGCTGCTATTTGTAATAATGTCTTACTGTCACTGAATATCATCACTGGTTCACTGATTTCACTTCCCAACTCCTTCAGCAATGCTGTGATCCACACCACTTCTGACACTGCATTGGCCATACTCTTGTATTTAGCTTTTGCTGAACTCCTAGAAACTACACTTTGTTTCTTTGATTTCCATGATATCAAAAAATTACCATGTTTTACCAAGAAACCTGAGACTGACTTTCTAGTAGTTGGGCATGATGCCCAATCTGCATCACAGAAGACAATCAATTTATTTGTTCTGGTGCTGCTCAACAATATGCCAAGACCTGGTTCTCTTTACACATATCTCATTACCCTAAGTGCTGCTTCCCAATGGGATTTCTTTGGTTGTTGCAGGAGTTGGATAAGGGTCTAAACAGAAAAAGCAATTCCTGGCCTTATTAATGTCAAATATAGCATCTTCCCTACTAAACTTTGATACTACTCTTTGTTGTCTAGAAACTTCTCATTTGACTCCCCTATCAAATCATCCAATTCATGTGTTGTTAGCCTCATGTTTATCTCTAGTGGTGTCCAGGATGGCTTTGCATTTCCTAATCCCAACTGTGAAATAATCTTCAATGAATACTTCCTTTGATTGATTAAAATCCCTTTTCCAGATTTGTTGAACTCCATATCAAGAAAAAACTTGAGATCACCAATATTTTTAATCTTAAAAGTCTTGTGTAATGAAGCTTTTGTGTGTTCTATGAGTGCTAAACTACTTCCTGTTACTAGCATATCATACACATAAACCAAAATCACCACAATATATGTTCCCTGCTTCTTGATGAATAATGAGTGACCCAAACTGCTTTGTACAAAACCTATAATAGTGCCTCACACAATTTTAAATTCCACTGCCTACTTGCTTGTTTAAGCTCATATAGGAATTTTACAAGTCTACATACAAGTCCACTAGACTCCCCCTGCTTGAAAATCCCTCAGGTAATTACATATACACCTCATCATGTAAATCACCCTGTAAAAAGGCATTATAGACATCTAATTGATGAATATGCCAATTGAACTGAGCAGCCAAAGATAACACAGTTCTCACAGTAGTCATCTTGACTACAAGAGAAAATGTCTTATGAAAATCCAAACCTTCTTTCTGAGTGTAACCCTTTGCTACTAGTCTAGCTTTAAACCTTTCAATATCACCATTGGACTTTAACTTAACTTTGTAAACCCATCTGTAACCAATGGGAACCTTCCCTGGAGGTAAATGCACTAACTCCCAAGTGTGATTGTCATGGAGAGCCTGTATTTCAGACTGCATAGCTTCAATCCATATGTTGTCCTTAATAGCTTCATGATAGGAAGAAGACTCTATGATTGCTGAGAATTCACTTAGATAATGTTGATGAGAAGAGGACAAATTTGTATAAAAGACATAGTTGGATAAGGGATATAGTGTGGAACTGCAAGCAGGTCTGGTTACATAATCAGCTAACAATAGAGGTGCATGAGAAGTTCTTGTGGATCTTCTGGTAGGGAATGAGACTGAAGTGGGAACAAAAGTGGGAAAACTATGATCATGAGGTATAGGAGCAGAAACTACAGGAGTATGTGATGAAGAATCAGAAGGTGAAGAGGTAATATGTTTAGGAGATATGTCAAGAGAATTAGGAGGAGAATATGTTGCAGGGTAGGTAAATATATCAGTAGTAATACTGGCATTAGGTGGAGTAGAATCTTTAAAAGGAAATTGGTGTTCATGAAAAACAACATCCCTGTTCGAAAAAAACTTTTGTCTCTCAAAATTAAATAATATGTATCCCTTAGTCACACTAGCATACCCCATAAAGACTGCTTTCACTGCCCTAGCTGCAAATTTATCTACCTTGGGCAAAATACTAGCATAGCATAAACAGCCAAAAATCCTCAAATGTGTAAGGGAATGTCTTTTGTTGAAGAAAACTTCATAAGGTGACTTACCTACAAGTACCTTAGAAGGAAGTCTATTGATTATATATACATCAGTAAGAATGCAATGACCCAATTAAGCGGAGCACCACTTTGAAATCTGAGTTCCCTTGCTACTTCTAGTAAATGCTTGTATTACCTCTCAGCTACACCATTTTGCTAAGGAGTATAAGCACAGGTTCTATATTGTACAATGCCTAGATCTTTAAGAAGAGTCTGTAATTGATCACTACAAAATTCTCCACCATTATTTGTTCTAATACCCTAAACTGAGGTATTAAATTGAGTAAGCACCAGCTGAAAAAATTGTTTGAGAATTATCAACACATCATATTTGAACTTCAATAGAAAAATTCAAGTGATTCTTGAGTAATAATCAACAATTGTAAGAAAGTATTTGTTTCCATCAAAAGTCTGAGTATTGTAGGGACCCCATACATCCAAATGCAACAAAGAAAAAGCTCTATTTGATCTAGTATCACTATTTGTAAAAGGAAGCCTAGTATGTTTAGCCAATGGACATATTTCACAATTGTCTACAACAGACTTACAAACATCTATTGTATGCCCACAAACATCTTTTACTGGCTTTATTGAGGAATGAGCTAATCTTCTATGCCATAACATGATATTTCTTTTATCATCATGAACTGTGAACCCTTTTATATCCACACCTTGAGTACTTTCAGTCTTTTGTGAATTATGTGGCACCATCCAGTAAAGTCAATCATGTTCCTTACCAATCCCCTTCAGCTTCCCAATTGAAAAGTCCTGGAATAAGCAAAATCCAGGATAGAAGGGCACAAAACAATGAAGCTCTCTAGTTAACTTTGATACTGGCAACAAATTATACTGGAAATCAGGGACAAATAGAACATCTTTCAGCTCTCATGTGTCAATAATTTTGCTACTTCCAGTGTGTAACTAATGTAACTCCTCCATTTGGCAAATGTACTTTCCTATTATAATCTGATTTAACTAATTTCACATCAGTTAAATTAGACAAGCTAGAAGACATGTGATTAGTTGCTCCATTATCAACTATCCACTTTAAATCTTCTATTTTAGATATAGGAGTGTGTCCTGCCATATTAGACATCATACCATGTTGTGAATAGTCATTATTGAGCAAACCCAAAATGTTGTCATGTTGTGCATCTGTCAAGTGAGGAGCCCTTTAAAGTTCTCTAGATGCCATCTTGTTATTTCTCTTGTGTTCCTGATTCTAGATGACATGTTTTGTTGTGTATTCTCAGCTTGAACATTGTAAGCAAGGGCGGACCCATGTGGTATTGAGGGGGTTCACCCGAACCCCCTCGGTAAAAATTACATGATATATATAAGGTAAATTTTTTGTATTTCAGTAGATATATAAATTATGAACCCCCTCAGTAACAAAGAGAAATTGATGGCACAGTGGCAAATACCCCTGCAATTAAGTTGTATTTCACCGGTTCGAATCCCAGTGAAAGCATTTTATTTTTTTCTTATTCAATTTCAGTTTTTTTAAGCTTTTTTTTTATTTTCAGTTTTGTTTTCCAAGTTTTTTTTAGGTTTTTTTTTTACTTTAAAAAATGTGCTAAAAGTTTGGTTTTAAACTCAAAAGAATTCAAGGTTTCCATTTCTAAAGGCTTATTTACACGTTTATACTTTTTTTTGAACCCCCTGAACGAAAATCCTGGGTCCACCACTAATTGTAAGTAGTATTCAAATTCTCCTTCTTTTTAAATTTCCAGTCAGTTGGATATCCTATTAGCTTAAAGCAGTTCTTCTTCATATGTCCCTTTACCTTGCAATAATCACACTGTTGATCCCAATTCTTCTTCCCTCTCTGGTACTTTTGTCCTGAATATTGTTGAAATGTTCCCTTATAATGTTGAGAATTATCACTTCTCCTTGTCATGAGTGTTGCTAGATCTATATTTTCCCCACTAATAGAATTGCTAGATGAACTACCCAGACTTCTTTGGCGTTCTCGCTCAATAAGCATTGCATATGCTTTATTTAGACTAGGAGTAGGTTCTGTCATCAAAATCTGACTTCTCGATTGATCATACATCTCATTCAGCCCTATTAAAAACTGCGTCAACTTTTGTTTCAACATATGAGCACAAAAATCCTTAGATCTAGGACAGTCACATGGCGGAGGAACAATACTGGAAAACTCATCCTAAAGATTTTGCAATTTCAAAAAATAAACATGAATACTATCACTTCTTTGCACTAAACCAGTTATGTCCTTATGCAATTGATAAATTTGAGAAGCATTCACCTTATCGAAACGCTTACATAAATTATCCCAAACTGCCTTTGCACTCGTAGCATATACGATTCATGTGTGTAATTTTGGAATTACTGAGCTCATGATCCACCCCTGTACAACAGCATTACATCGATCCCATTAATGACTTATATTTGCTCCAAAATCCTCTTTCTTCCAGGTTCCATCTACAATTCCTAGCTTGTTCTTTCCAAGCAACTGAATCTTCATGGACCTGCTCCATACAAAGTAATTGTCAAATCCTGATAGCTGCATCGGTATGATCGAAGCTCCAGTAGTACCAGAAGGATGAAGAAACAAAGCATGACTATGATCGAACTTAGCCATTGTTGATCCGCAATCCAGGATAAACTGAAATCACAATTGTGATCAATGCTCTGATATCATGATAGAATTCATATACAATGACTAGAATTATTCATCAATGATCAATATAAAGTAGAGAGAAAGAAGAAGATGATATATTTCAGAAGCTTCGAATAACAAATGTTTACAGTACATGCTATTTATACACTTCTACACAACTCATTATTCACTCATAACTAACTAACAAACTATCTAACTAACTAATTGTACAATTACTCAACTACCCTAATAGTTATGCATTCAAGTAATCCCTTTTATTTCACCAATTTTGAAAATAACTTTCTGAACTCGATATGATCACTAAGAATTTGTACCAATACAACTAAGGATTTGATTTATTTTACAATTAAAATCCAACCCACTATCAGATACCATGAACACACGTTCTCACAAGAAATAAATACTACTCAGTTTTTGTCTCCTATGGTGGTTAAACATATTTATTTATATTTTGACTGAGATTTTTTTTAGTTTTAATGCAAATTTTTTTTATTGGTGGGGTGCATTATTTTTTTGAATTTTGAGTTGCACAATGATTCTGGTTTCTTACTATTTAGGTAATTGATGATCACAAACATTTGTTTCAACTAATAATTAGAACCCAATATTAACTTTAACATGAGGTTCTTGCACGATATAAAAAAAAAACTATTTTCCTAATGAACTATAGATATGTTTTTATTTTCACATTTACTATTTTTTATTTAAACAACGAGATTACTAATAAATCATTATTTCTCTAATATTTTTTATACGTGTGATGTGACACATGTAAAGAAATATGTTCCATTCATAGTAGACCAAAGGTGACAATCTTGCTAGATGAAGAAATTCAAAGATGTTGTTGGATGAGAAATGTAACGACCTGATCCGATCGTTATGAGTAGGTCAGAAAGAATTTGGGTCAAAAAAAATTTCATGTAGTAACTTAAAAATTCTTGGCTAGGACAGCTTTAGATGGAATCTGGGCTAGGTGAGGTCTAAGTCCATTCGGGAAAGGGTGGGATCTTGTTTTGAGATTTGAATGATGTATACTTGTAGCCAAGACATTAATGGATCTATAAGGCCTTTCGGGAATCAACTTCGGGTAAGTAGAACTCCCAAAATTGATTTTGGCGTGAAACTGGGGGGATCTACGTGGGCGTGCCGGGTGCTCGAGCACCCATTAACCCTGACAATTTTTTTGTATATTTATATAAAAAATCTGCAAAAATAATATAAAATACATAATAGCATCCATTGAATTTTGAACAACTGATGGGTGCTTTTGTTCAAGGCCAAATCTCAAAGTCATACGTGCGAGGCTGCTAGGTCGAGGGATCGAATCTCGCCAGCAGCCCATTTTTTCCCCATAAAGTATACATTTTTCTCACAATTAGATCTCAACCTTTTACGACATTCATAAATGTTCTTTCATAGTTGTTTGTTAGCTGGATTTGACCACACTACATAATTTAGGTTGGAAGTTAGAACTCACTCTTGAAAATTAATTAATGAAGCCTTAGTAATCTTTCGAAACATATTCCTCGTTCACATCATGTATTTTCTTGTACATAAAATAAATTATTATTTATAATATCATATTAAAATGCATTTCAAATTGATTCATGAGAAATTTTATTTGAATGTTTTAAAAAAGACATTTGTAATTTCTCATGAATCAATTTGAATTGCATTATATTAGCCCAAATTTAAAATGGGATGAGATAAACAGATCACATGAGTCCATATAATAAAATAAGTGGATTATTAACTTATCCAAACATAAATGAATTAGACGGATCATGAATATTTGGATTGATTTTGCCCACCCCTACCAAAGAGTGATTTGCCTGACTCGTGAGTTATGAACATCTGATATAACATTTTAAAATTTTCTTTGCAAATTATGTATCAATAAGTAAAGATACAAAATAAAAATAATATTTAGCAACAATTAATTAACGATAATAGCTTAATTACTGCTAAATGTGTATTTTTGGCGGCAATTAGCCCTTCTTGATGTTACTTTTCATTAATGGTAGCTACTTTCCAGGAAAGTCCAAGCGTAAATCTCTTGATGTTATATATTCTCATCATTTGCGCATTAAGATTTGTCATGTCTTTATTAATTTGCATATTCAAGGGCTTAATAATTATTTTAATGTTGTGAGTAGACTACTTACTTCTTGGAATGGCTAGCTTGAATCTAGTTAGTTCATTTGGTGGTTTTGATAAGAATAGGATAATGAGGCTGACTGAGTATTATATGAATGAGTTTGATAGCCATAAGCTTCGAGATCTAAGTCGCCAGCTTGATAATTTTATAATTTATGCTCGTAATTCTGAAAGAGGTTCTTTAACTTGAAGGGAATTAGTGACTTTGCTAAAGTATTGGTGAAGTCAAATTTGTATCAAATTTGGCTACTTGTTTATTTGCTTATCAAGTTGACTCTCATTCTTCGTGTTGCTACTGTTTTTGTGGAACGAGCTTTTTCATCCATGAAGTACATCAAAAATGAACTTCGTAAGAGTATAGGTGATGAGTTTTTTAATGGTTGTGTAGTGCTCATTTCTTTAACATAAAATAAATGAGGGTGCTTGCAAGAGTGAATTATTAGTGTAATTGGTAAGAGAAGCTAGGAAAATTTGGACTTCATTTCTTAGTTTTTCAAAACTAAGAAATGAAGAGTTTTTAACTATAATGTTTAAATAGTTGTACATTTATACAATTATACAATGCGATTTACAGTAACTTTATAATAAGAGAAGTGAGCACCCACGAGCCTAAGATCCTGGATCTGCCACTGCGTGAAAGGTATATGCCGGGACGTCAAGGGAAGAAGTTGTGTTGTAAAAAGGGGTCCATTTTCAGATGTTCATGAGCCGTAGATCATCCGTCGATCTCGCTATAGCAGATGGCCTCCCATTATAGCGACGCTCAGATTGCTATAGTGATGTAAGTTGTCGCTATAGCGTGATAATCAGGATTTTAAGCAAAAAACTACACAAAATCCCTATAGGATGCCATGTCGGACATAAAATTGCCATGCAGGACGCGATGTAAGACAAATGTGTCTATTTGTTCAATTTTATACAAATTTAAGTATCTACTTGTGCACACCCAAAGTTACATGTCATAGTTGCATGCAGAGGCAAATTCAAGATTTCAAAATGACGGGTGCACCATTGTCAGGGGTGACTCTGCCCTTTAAGAAAAGGGCAACCATTTTAGGCTCACAAATTTGAGGGCCTCATTTAATATAGCAATAATAGATTATAGGTTTTTCATAAGAAAACTATTAAATACGATTTTCGGGAAAAAATAATATTAAAGGAAAAAATTATTAGAAATTTGATAAATCTCGAGTATTATGTCACAAGAAAAATTAAATGCATTTTTATATGAATTATTAATTGAAAAAGAATTATTAAAAGAAACCATTTATAAAAAATATATATATGCAATTTCGCATCTCAAGAAATTTAAAAAGTACACTTTATAAAAAGAAAATGAATTTTTTTCAAAAAAATAACAAACAATGGTGCTTTTTAATTGATTTTAAAAAGAGGTCCTCTCTAGGAATTGAACCCTCAACCTCACAATGAAAAAACAACCCCTGAACCAGTGAGCCATCCAATCATTTGTGATCATGGGTTCCTTTATTTAATATTTACTATATTTTTAAAACTATACAAATGAGTTTTGTGGGATGACCACGAGTTCGAGTGACCCATTTTTAACCCTTAAATTCACCCCTGGTTGCATGTTTAAGCCAAGTTAAGGATCATGTTTATGTATTGCCTATATACATATATTGCAAGAATTGGTGCCATTTCATATTTACTCAATCATCAAAAAATTATGTAAGTTATGTTTCATTGAATCATTGTGCATATTGTGTTTGTCAACAAACAGGCAAATCGACCGGAGGCTCTTCTAATGATTCCAATTCACTAACTCCATTTTCCACCAGGAATGACATGGCCAAACCCCATGTAATATGAACATCCAGGTGACAATGCATTAACCAGACTCCTATTTAACAAAAAAAAAGTGTTAAGTCCAAAAGCTCAATAAAAAAGAATTTTTATGTTATGTATGCGGATAGTATAAGGATGTTTTACGCTATCAGTGTAATTTAATCTATTATAGCATGTTCGTTGGAGTAACATTTTATCAAATTATCAATTACTCTACATAAACTTATTTTGTAAGAATATAAATGTTTTTTTTCTCACCTGGATTGTTAGCAACAAATCTGATAACTGACCATCCATTGACAGGTACACTTGCCGTGTTTCGGGTAGGTGGATCAACAAGGTTGAATTTAGCTGTATCAGTTTGAGGATTAAAGTTCCCAAAGCCCTCCGCGATAATGTAAAAATCATATCCATGAAGATGGATTGGGTGATTTTCANAAAAAAAAGGTACTACAAATCACAATAGCTAACAATTTAAAATATTTTTAGAATCATATAAAAATTTCAATAACTTCTCAAATTTCATAATATATGACATAAGAAGAGGGAATAACCAATATATTTATAAAAAGAAATGACATATAAAATGAAATGGACAGAGTATTAGTTTTTGAAAATGGAAAAGGACAAAACACATATAAAATTAAAAGACATATAAAAAAAAGTTGGTTTAACTCTCAAACATAAAAAGTAACATATGTTATTAAAAACTTTAATAAAAAGTACTATAATTTACAATAAATAATAACTTAAACTATCTACAAGACAACAAAAAAAAGACTAATTTTTGTACTGCTTCTGTCACATAAATTAGGATTGGGATGATTTTAAAATTTTAATTTTGGTTATACATTATAAAATAGCCAAAAAATTGAATGATATAATTTTTTTTAAAATAACCGAATGAATCGTCCTATTGATAACTCTAATGTTACTTCTACTCTGTTTATTTTTACTTAAATTTAGAAAGATATGTTTCATTTCTACCCTCAATCTTATCGGTACATTTATTTGCTATTTGAAATTGAAATTAGAAAGACAAATGACAAATAAGTTTTTATACTAGCTCACTTATGAGCAAAATATATTATAACAATCTTTACTAATTTTATAACAATACATAAACTATACTCTCTCCGTCCCATATTAGATGGGCACTTCCAACTTTACACGGTGATTAAGAAATCATTAATACATTGAAAGACTTCACCATTTTACCCTTTGTTTATATCAATGCACATTGAAATGAGTTACAAAAAATACACATACCATATAGGAATGGTCATATTAATTGTAGGGTAAAATGGAAAAGAATTAATTAATTCTATCATAATTTAATAAGTGCTCAAATAATATGAAAAAATTTATTTTAGTAAGATTCTCATCTAATATGGGACGGAGAGAGTAACAATATAACTTTATTAATGTTGGGCCCGGGCAACGCCCGGGCTTTCTTTACTAGTATTACTATAAGTGGGAACAAAAAAAAGTTAAAAGTTGAATTACGATTTTACCCCTACTATAAATTAGAAGAATATATATTAGGCAAAAGTAGATTACCGTTTAAACCCTACATTAAATTAAAATGTTATAAGCTATTAATAAATTAAAAATTAAATAATAATTATATCATATTATTATACTATTATACTAATGTTAATCGGTATATACCTGCTTGTTTGTTTTATCCGTTTATGGCTTTTGATTTTCTTCCTAATCTAAATTACTCTCCCATTACCTATAAATGGTCACTTATTGCTATAATAATTATATTAAAGAAGGTGCATGAAGAGTTGTACTGTATTAATTATGAGAGAAATGGTCACTTATTGCTATAATAATTATATTAAAGAAGGTGCATGAAGAGTTGTACTGTATTAATTATGAGAGAAATGTTCACTTATTGCTCCAACAATAAGGAGAATGAAGAGTTAGGGTCATTTACTATCAGAGTCAATATTATATTTGTGTAGCAAAGAGGTCACCCGATGGTTATACAACAAAAATGCATGATTGTTAAACAAATTTTTCATTTCACTTTAAATGTATTAGTTGATCACTAATCACTTTTATTATATTCTTTTTGTTTTTTACATGAGAAAAATGTACGTGTACGTACATTCTAAAACTTCATACGGAGCTTGCAATGTGATTGGGAATGGATGTTGAAAATCTTTGCGGAGGTTGAAATTCATCTTTTCACAAAGTTGGCCTTCTAACAAGCATAGTAAGTAACTAATACATTTTCATGCTTTGAAAACTTCTCTTTTAATATTTAATTTTTAGGCAATTATTGAAGAAATTTAGCACATTTTCACTGATTTACATACTTTGGGTAAGTGAGATGGAAACTCTCTTCTTCTTTTCTTTCGCATTTCACTTAATTATATGTTACATAAGTTGATCATCGAAAAGGTGCTACATTTATCTTTCTTTTATTAAATTTATTCCCCTTATTTTATAAGAGCTTATTTCTTCCTGTTTCATATCATATCTAGCTAGCTACAATCTTTGGAAGAAAATTATTGTAGATAATAATGATGGTCATATCTAAGTAATTATGTTTATTACCTAATTTTTTATTGCGTTCAACTAAGTACCGACTCAAAGTGTACAAAAAAGGCATCCACGTTAGTGATATTTACGTGCACTTCTTAAATTTAGAGCAAGAGTTTCCTGATATGTCACATATCATCAGATGCTATATTATCTTAATAAGTTTTACATAATTCAAAATATCTTATTTTCCAAACAAATAACTACAAGTGATATGAAAAGAATTAGTTGTCACCCTTGTATTTGTGTAGAGAAACACATATTAAGATATTTTTAGTCTAGAAGATTATATTTGAAATCCTTCTTTTCATTTATTTTTGGATGCAAAAGTAAGCTTTATATAGAAGCATATTAATCAATACAAGCTTTATTGTATTTATAAAAATATAATGTGATATATATTTATATCGACATGAGATTAGAGATCATAATAGAAGACAAACGTGCAACGCACGTTTCCAGAACTAGTACAGTGAGATAAGTGTATGCCATTGTTTAGCATTAGTATCACACATGCTTATTGTTGACCATCATAGGAGGTATCATGTTTTTAATTTCTATGCACCGACAATTAATGTGTGAAATGTTTTCTCTAGTGAGTAGTGTCAAGTCACTTATACTACACACGAGTAGTGTAAAATATGTTTACACTATCAATTTATATAGCTCAAATCATATCTTGAATGTTCATCATAGATTGGAACTTACCTTTACTCGAACACCTGTAGAGATCACCCGGTTGACCATTAATGGTGTAAGCATCTGATACATTAGGAGCTGCTCCTGTTCTCGTGGCTTGTCTTACAACGTCAATAGGATTTGCATCCCACCACTCACCTAATCACAAAATGCCAAACCATTACTTTAATGAGTAACTGCTCATGTAGTAGTAAGTATCATTTTCAAGTGTTCAATTGAAAATGGGAAGGAATCAGTACCAAGCAGAATAGGTGTCTCTCTTTTGGGCTTAGAAAATGGGTAGAATTCTCCTTCTTTTGGGTAGATGATTAATGCTCCGTAAACAGTGGCCCTGAGCCATGAACTGTGAGCGTGCCACCAAAGTGTGCCTTCCTGTCCTTGAATTGTGAAGCGGTAAGTGTAACTCCCTCCTGGTCTAATTGGACATTGTGTTATAAATTCTGGTCCATCTGCCCATGCTGTTCTTATTTGCTTGATTCCATGCCTTTCCAAATACAAAAAAAGTATTTTTTGCTTTATTTTTCAAGTTACTATGTCTAGTTTTATGGAACGATTACCTGTAATTATCATCTAGGTAACCTGATAGTATCGGATTTGATATTGTCTGTGAACTATATAGAAGTTAATTAATCCATCATTTATACTCACATTCATTTGCATTCTGAACTTACCAGTGAATGGTGACATTATATCGAGCTCTGTTGACTACGTTGATGACTAAAGTATCACCGTTGTTCACTTCCAATGTTGGTCCAGGGAATTGTCCATTCACTGTTATAGTGTTATGGATCTTGCACAGCCTCTTTACTGGTGTTGCTTGAATCTGTTCCATAACAACGTCATAGTTCAAACAAAGTGAAATGGGGAAGGGGAATCGAACCTTAATTCACCAACAACGTGAAGGTGAAGCTCATCATCTTCCAATTATAATTAAAATCTCAAAAATGTTAATTAGAAAGAAATAAAGAGATTAATGGAGACGAGAAAGGCATACAACGAAATCATGGTAGTGTGTTTCTGCAGTACTTGCATTTATGAAGAGAAGCAAAATGGCGATGAAGAAGAAATAACGCAAAGTGTTAGCAATTCTATTGCAGGAATGATCCATTGTGTTTCTGTTCTTAAATTCTGTCAAGTAACAGAAAACGCATGCAAGCAGTAAAGATTTGAGAGTTGAGACTTATTATATTACTCTCCGTTTCAATTTATGTGATGTAGTTTGATTTCGAACAGAGTTTATAAAAGGACTTTTGAAACTTGTGGTATAAAATAAGTCATAAATGTTTGTGTGGCTTTCATTAAGGACAATAAATTGTTACTAAATAAATAAATTTGTCATTCTTTTGGCGATCAAATAAAAAAGAAAGTGAGTCGTATAAATTGGGATAGAGGAAATACACAGGAGAAAAGGGATAGAGGGTAGTTTGAGGTTTGGAAGAATAGGTTTTGATTGGGCATGAAGGTCAGCTTATATTATAGGGCAAAGTGTAGATTAATTTCCCTGTACAAGTTGGTTCACCCACTATATACATTAGTTCACAGTTTTCACAAATGCTTGTCCCATAAGTCTCTTCTTGATGTGACCATCTTACGTTTTCACTTCACATTATGTTAGCTTTAATTTGTTCCAGAAAATTAAAACTCATGATATATCATATTTGTAAACCTCTTATATTATCATTAATTAATCTTGACTGTTTTCTGAGTAATACTAAGGGTGTGTTTGGTATGAAGGAAATTTTTCCAAATCAACTCGTTTTGCTCAAATTTAAGGAAAATGACCTTCCCTTCAAAAATTAAGGAAAACATTTTTCAAAACTTTCTTTCAAATTACTATTTTTTTGTTGAAAATTTAATTTTTTTTGATGAAAAAATAAATTTAAAGCTTATTTTTAAAAAATATTTTTCAACTTCAATTTTTTTATTTTTTTACCCCACCCTCACCCCGTTCCCCCCCCCCTACCACGCCCCCTCCCCCCAAAAAAAAAAATTTTAAGTTTGTTTTTAAAAGGTATTTTCAATTTCAAATCTTTATTTTCACCCCACCCCCCTCCAAAAAAAATAATAAATTTAAAGTTTGTTTTTAAAAAATACTTTCAATTTCAAATTTTATTTTTCACACCCCACCCATACCCTAACCCCCCCCCC
>NC_064289.1:25326024-25367511 GCF_019186545.1 Solanum stenotomum | reverse complement strand
CCCCCCCCCCCCATCAGCCCCTCAACACATCCAAAAAAAAATTCAAGTTTATTTTTAAAAAAATATTTTTAATTTTTAATTCCACCCCACTCCTATCCGCGACCCCCCTCCCTATTAGCCCCTACCACCTCCAAAAAAAAAAATTAAGTTTATTTTTAAAAAATATTTTTAATTTCAAATTATTTTTTCTTTTACCCCATCTCACCCCCCTCCCCCTGCCAGCCCACCCCCACTACCCCACCCCAAAAAAAATTAAATTTATTTTTTAAAAATATTTTCAATTTCAATTCAAAAATTATTTTCTAGTCTCTAGTAAAAATAAAAGATATTTTCTCAAAAATATTTTTTATTCATAAATCAAACACTAAAAAAAAAATTTCGAAAAATATTTTCTACTCACCAACCAAACATGGAAATATAAGTAAAAAATGTACTTGTTTTTCATGAAAACATTTTCCTTCGTACCAAACACACCCTAAAAGCTAACTTCTTTGGCCTTGGTAATTCTCAAGTTTCTATCTATAGTAGTGGAGTAAATTTTTCTTTCGTACAAGCAAGTTTTTTAATATTGACCAAATTATTTTTGCTATGTCATATAGACAATGCAGTCAAATTATTCATATATTAATTAGTTGAGTTGCACTTTCCCCATTTCTACACTACAGTTTTCTCTTCTGTTTTCTTGAAAACTCATATTCACAAATTAGCTACGAGTGGTTGTGATTTATGAACACTTTATTATATACCTCTGTTTTTGTAGTCAAACTGAGAAATTACGTAGCATAACTATTTTGATATACAGGTAGATAGAAAGCAGAGTTTAGCCCAAACAATCAATCAGTATATTATATTTTATTTTTTGAATAATTAACTTTTTATGAATTTGTTAATATTTGACGTCATGAGCCATCCAGTCCAACCCAAGGGTTATAAGTCGGTTCATGTTAGGGGTTAGGGTAGGGCAAATTCTCTTAAGATGATCCTCTAGAAAAGGCTAGTCTTGAATGATCCTATGAAAAAAAAAAAAAACTTCTCTAGATTGTACTTAGAGTGTTATCACTTGCCTCAGATCCATCTCTGATTTCGAGATTGATTTGTGTTAGACTTGGTGCCCATCGCAAGCTATCTATTGATGACTTCCTTTCGGACGAGGTTTCCATCAAGGATGCTCTGAGACAGAACTTACCCGGTCACTAAGCTCCTTAGCTAGTATTTTCATCCGCATAACACATAAACATGATCCTTAACTTGACATCTGACATTTAACTTTGGATTTGCACAAGTATGCCCTTAGAACTTGTAGAAAATTGAACAAATAGACATATTCGCCCTACATGGCAATTTTGTGTCCTACCTGACATCCTACGTGTATTAAGCCATGTAGGACATGTGTGTCTACTTGTTCAATTTTTATACAAGTTTAAGTGTCTATTTGTGCATACTCAAAGTTAGAGGACATAGGTTTGAAGTCAAGTTAAGAGTCATGTTTATGTATTATATCTATTTTCATCGGTGTGAACATCATGGTCATCCCTGATATTCATGTCAGACTTGCTACTGATACTGTCGAATTTTTTCCCTAATACATGCTATTTAATTATTTAAACATGTTGCATTGAACTACAAAACCTCCATCCAGTTGGAAAGGCATTAGTCCTAGATTTGTCCACGAAATACAATTTGTGCTAGTGCCTGTAGAGCCCTTGATCCAGGAAGAGCCACATCGAGGAGGATGGCTGCTGAAAGCAGAATTCAATAAAAGCATAGCAGCTACCCAAATCAATCAGGCATGGATTTCCGAAGAAAGATGCCAAAATTAAAGGATTTTTGGCAGGAAGATCAATAAGATCTATTCTTAGAATCTTGTCAATTCTGTCTACATCAAGTGCCTGTGAAATTACGCAGAAAGGGATCTAAGAAACTGAATAACTTATACAGAAAGTATTATTGAGAGTTTGAGACCTTAGAGTATGCTTGTATGTTTTTACTTTTGCTTTAATAAATTCAACGAAACATGAAGATAACACATTTTGAGCTATAGTGTACAGTACAAACTTTAACAATCATCATACATAAGTAAGAACAAGAAGTGCAATAAGGATAATACTATCCATCTTGGTAAAACTTGAGCAGAGTGACTCTGTCTTCCGTTTCTTATGATATTGGTCACAAAAGCAAGCATTCCTTTTTGGTGGTACACAACAGATTCTTCAAACATGTATGTTCCTACTAAGGTACATACATATATTGAATCTGTCTTATGACACAAACAAGAATGAGCATTTTGCTTAGTTTACTGGTGCATAATGACTTCCTTCACAGATGGCCTTAATGCACATATCTTGATTTCGTAATTAGTTGTACAAGCTGACAGTCCATCCCAACAATTAGGTGTTGCTAATGCTGCAGCATCTGAGTTGACATCAATATGTATTGCAGCACCACTTGTACTATTGTTATTACTAGTACTATAAGAAATACCAATATAACTTGTGCATTTTCGACACAAGAGTTTAGTGTGTCGTTGAAAGAAACCCCACGAGTTTTTGGACCTGAAATAGGGCGAGCATCTAAGTTTACTTATCTGAGTAAATCTGCTCTCATCAATGCATAGAAATGATAGAACCCCTCTCCTCATTGTTTTCCCATATTTTGATCCAATGACTGTGGTATTGCGATTGCAAGAGTTGAGGTTCAACTCATATCCACAGGATCCACAACTGCAACAAATTGTAATTAGAATCACAATAGTACTGTGTGGAGAATAGCAAAATCAAGAAACTTCTGTTAGTCCAGAATTGTTAATTAGGATTGACTAAAGAAGACAACTATAAAAGGAAAAGGATGATTTAACTTTGTTAGGCAACAACACTTGTTGAATTTGGATTAGTTACAAATGAATAAGGTCTACCCTATAGATTCGAGATACAATCTAAATAACTTTATCTTCTAGCTATCTAAAAAGAACCTAGAACTTCTAAACCTATCCTTAAAGATAAATAGCCAAGATACTACAATGGTTGATTCTAGAAGAAATTTAGGATCATTTGTAGCTCCAAAAATCAAGTTTAATGTTTTTTCACACTTGAAACCTTGCCCTTTGCTACGACAAATGGATGTGACACAAAATCAGAAGAAATGAAATCCAATTCCAAGAACAAATTAGTAATTGTTGGTTGTACATTATATTATGTTGTAATTCTAGTACCATTTTATTATTTATGAATTACAAAATTCTACAACTGTGTGAAAGAAGGTAGGTACCTGTAAGTGACCGCGTCTCTTTGAGCAGCATTGGTAGAGGAAAAGGGAAGATGAATGTCTTGAGGCTGAGGTGATGAGCAGCTCAACAAATCTGTCATCTTCAAGAGAAGCTAAATGCAGAATACTTCTAAGTTGTATGTGCATATACTTGTGTCCTTTGTGACAGCTACTCCTAACGGTAACTAAGCCTCACAATTTTATATTCCCAAAAGGTTCAAATATATCGTTGTATTGTAGTACAATTTAAATACTACTATAATTTTTGTTATATTTTCGATTCAACTATACATATCATTTTATTATATTTTGATAGAAATTTATCTTTTTTAATTTTGATATAAGCTCACGTTTTGACAGAAGCTCACGTGGATCCCAAGATAGCGGCTAAGGGGAAGAGAAAAATCGTCATTTCACACATGAAAGTAATTTCTCACGAAAAATCCAGAAAAGCGACTAACTAAAGGACCCTGTCCGTCGCTTTTTTGGGTTTAAAAAAAATAAAATCCAGAAAGGCGACGGACAAAACCACCCTGTCCGTCGCTTTTTTTGCAATTTTTTTGCCTGCAAAAGCAATTCAATTCAGTTCAGCCCCAATCAAACACAAAACATTATAAAGAAGCTACACAAAATATAAAACAACAAACTTAAATTAACAGTCAAAAATTGTGATTTAAAGACTTATAAAGTATTTCAAAATTCGTTTCAAAATTACAAATAGTTCGTAAAGACTATATTCTATCAAGATTTCTAAAGTTCAACCTAATAATTAGTTCATAAATTCTATAAATCAAGATTTATAAAGTTCACAACCTAAAGTTTAAAATCCTACAATAATTCAAGATTTCTAAAGTTCACAACCTAAAGTTCTAAAATCCTAAAATAATTCAAGATTTCTAAAGTTCTAAAATCCCACAAAAATTCAAGTTCTCTAAAGTTCACAACTTTAAGTTCTAAAATCCTACAATAATTGAAGATTTCTAAAGTTCACAACCTAAAGTTTTAAAATCCTACAATAATTCAAGGTTGTTAACGTTTACAATCTTATAAAGTTCTAAATACAATAATTCAAGATTTCTAAAGTTCACAACCTAAAGTTTAAAATCCTACAATAATTCAAGATTTCTAAAGTTCACAACTTAAAGTTCTAAAATCCCACAATAATTCAAGATTTCTAAAGTTCACAACCTAAATTTCTAAAATCCTACAATAATTCAAGATTTCTAAAGCTCACAACCTAAAGTTTAAAATCTTACAATAATTCAAGACTTCTAAAGTTCACAACTTAAAGTTCTAAAATCCCACAATAATTCAAGATTTCTAAAGTTCATAACCTAAAGTTCTAAAATCCTAAAGTTTTAAAATCCTACAAAAATTCAAGTTCATATCTAATTTCTAGAATTTCTAAGTTCAAGAATATAATTCAAGTAACCCAATTTTCAACAACAATATAATACATATAAGCACAAATACAATGACAAATTGAAAAATTCAACTAATCTCTAACTTCTAGCTAGCTTCTAATTATTTGTTAGTTCTAACTTCTAATACTTAATTTAAAATCATATTAAAAATTCCCAATTTTTGTAACTTCAACTTTTAAACTTACTAAATTCAAGAACTTCTAAGTTGGAAAATTAAACTAATCTAATTTCAACTTTCATATACTATCCAATATTTTTCTAACTTCAAAGTAATCTAACTTTTATATACAATTGAATGTTTTTCTAACTTCAACCGTCAAACATACTAAATTCAAGAATTTCAAAGTTGGAAAATGCAACTAATCTAACTTCTAACTTCTAATTATTTGTTAGTTCTATCTTCTAATACTCAATTCACAATCATATTTTAAAAAAACTCAATTAAGAAGAAAACCCTAAAATAAAAAATCCTTAATTTTCTACCTAACTAACAATAATCAAATATACAAATTAACAATTGAATAACACAATTCATCAAACTAAAATAATATACTAATTTATAACAAATCAAATATTACTAGAATTGAAAAAAAACTAAAATGAAACCCTAACATTAACAAGCTAAGGAAAAGAGGCAGTGAGGACGACGGGTGATGGCACCGATGGGGCAAGGCAGCGACAGGACTAATGCTCAAGGAGAGAAGGGCGACGGTGGCATGGGGTTGCGTGGGGCGGCGGCGGCGCAACAGTTTGATTTTAGAGAGAAGGGAGAGAAGAGAGAAGAGAGAGATGGGAAAATGGGGGGGGGGGGGNGGGGGGGGGGGGGGGGGGGAACCCGCTTTTTGGTTCAACATAATTTAAAAAAAGCGGCGGACAATGTCTCTTTGTCCGTTGCTTTTTTAGAAATATTTGACTAAAAAGCGACGGACTAAGAGACACTGTCCGTCGCTTTTTTAAAATGTTTGACTAGATATTTTGACCAAAAAGCAACAGACTAAGAGATGCCGTCCGTCGCTTTTTAAAATAACTAATTAATAAAATAAAATAAATTAAAAACAACGGACAACATGATTATTTTTAGTTTATAAATAATTATTTTTATTAAAAAGCGACGGACAGCGTCTCTATATATATTAAATAAATAATTATTAATTATATATATATATTTAGCGCAAAAATCCGCGAAAAAAAGCAACAGACTAAGAAATGCCGTCCGTCGCTTTTTGTAAAATAATTTTAAAAATAATTATTTTTATTAAAAAGTGACGGACAGTGTGGCAAATGACGTCGCTTTTTGGGGCGACGCAGTCCATCGCTTTTCTGTCCGTTGTTTTTTGGCAATTCTTTAGTAGCTCTTATATAACGTAACTTATGTTCATTCATTTTTGTATCACTTGTATTCAAGCTCTTGTATCACTTGTATAAAGATAGAGGCAGAGAAAATATATAATTAATACAAATACATCTAATAAAATAGAAGAAAAAAGTCTAATTACATACAACAAATACGTAGCACATGTTTGCGATGTTATGTCATATTAACCAAATTCGCATTCATATAATAGCCAATTGCTTGCATAAATAGGCAATTTCAATTGGAATCGAATTTTCCACAGTTAATCAATTTTCAAATAGCCACGTAACAATTGACCAAAACTGAAATTAATTTGATATCAAAATGTGTTTCGGATTGATTATTTTAAGCTTCTTCGACTAACAAAATAAAATCATGAATTGACTAAATATATAATAAAATATGTCATAATTACTCCCTCATATCCATTTGATCAAATTCATAAAATTATAAATTAACTAATAATATAGTTGATTTTTATATGCGTTTTAAAAAATTTAAATAGTTAATTATTATAATTATAATATATTTTTTAAAATTATTTTGTATTTAATTGATATATAATTAAACTTTTGGAATTCGAATGGTACAACCTAAATTAAACATTTATCTTTATTTTTAATTTTTTAAAAAAAATTATCCATTATCATTCTTAGTTATTTTTTTTTTTTAAATGATTCTTTCTTTTGATAAAAAATATGTCATTTCAATTTTTCATGGGATATGCTTAAGGTCAGAAAATTAAAGAGCATTTTGATATATTTAACATAATTCTAATTTAAGTTCATAAATTTTAAAAAATATATATTTTACTTTTTAAAATTCATTGTCAAATTAAATTACAGCATTTTATTAAATCAGAGAAGTTATTAGTTATTTATTTTTTTTGGTAATGTACTCATGAGTCATGAGTGAGAGAACAGAAAAGAAAATGGTGTATGCCACTACTGTCAGAGGGAAATAAAAGTAGTGAAATACCGATAAGGTGGATTTGAACTTAGGTCTCATATTTTTATGTTTCTCATAGGTGTGTTATTAATTAGTACTAGTTTTTCAAGTTAGATATATATGTTGATATGATTATTTTTGAACCGGGATAAGTGTGCGTGTGCTAGTGCACCGCTGGTACAATAAGAAGGATTGGAAATATGAGTGAGATAGTGGAAACATCTTCAGATATGGCTAAGCATATATTATATGATTGTGATTTGTGGGGAATGAATGAGAGGTTGCGTGTGAGCAAGCATAGTGGACACGTGTGATTCTTGGTGCTGCGTCAACCTCCACATGTCAACTGCTTAACACCCATTATCTCCCTATAAATGAGGACCCAAATTTTTTGGTTGCGTAGGTAGCAGTAATAATAAAGAAATTAATAAAATGGCGTCAGAGCAAGAAAAAAGGTCAGAACTCGATCGGAGGGCAAAGGAAGGAGAAACTGTAGTTCCTGGTGGTACTGGTGGCAAAAGTCTTGAAGCTCAAGAGCACCTTGCTGAGGGTATTCTTTATTTATATATATTTTTTTTTGATTTCCATATATATATATATAAATACTTTTTCCCAGGGAGGAGCCGAGGAGGGCAGACGAGGAAGGACCAGTTGGGAAGTGAAGGGTACCAGGAAATGGGACGCAAGGGAGGTCTAAGCACGGGAGACGAGTCTGGTGGTGAGCGTGCTCAACGTGAAGGGATCGAGATTGACGAGTCAAAGTATAAGACCAAGGGTTAAATAAATTACATATATAGTTTTTGCTCTCTCCCTTGCATGTGTTAATAAAGGGTCCTCTGTCCCTAGCTACTTCTGCAGTCCTTTTCTTTTTAGTTAATATATATATATATATATATGCTCGCTCTTCATGTTCATCGTTTGTCCATAGTTGCTTGGTGCTCCCTTTCTTATAGGGTACGTACAAAGAAGGAAACAAACACATTATTAATCTCCCTTATTTTGTTATCCCACCAAATAGGGAGATATTTTTAATAAAACAGTATTTACGTCACACAAAATTTGAATTATTTAAAAATTATAATCAAGTCATATTATTGATTCATGAATCTATTAAAAATAGATTTGAAATGTGTTATAGAAATTGAGATTATTGGACTTTATTAATTTACCTCTCTTACCTTATTTTATGTTTCAAATAATTTCCCTGATAATGGTGTGTGTTAAAAGACTCAAATTTAATGGCATAAATTTTCCCTTGGGATGGAAAGAGTGTGACCCAGATAGATGTACGACTACTTTGAGAAATCAAAAAGGGTAAAATCAAATAAATATTTTATATTAAGAAAATATTTGATCATTTATTGGTAATATATCAATTTTGATATAATTTTTCTAACTAATTTCAATTTTTTGAAATTAAAGAATTGTAGCAGATTTTCTGCTCATCTTTCTCTACAATTTTTTCTTTGTCCACCTTTTCTTTCCTAAGAAATTTTCATGATAAAAAACTTGTACAAAATTATGTGCTCAATCAGAAATTTCAAAACGATAATCATTATAAAGCTTTAAAATTCAAATTCATTAGTTTTATGAATTTGTGATTATTTTGGACAGGTTCTTACCATCTAGAATATTATGAAGTTTATGAAATTGTATTAAAATCATGAACAATATAATTTTATTTATAACACATCGAATATTTCACTTTCTTTAGTGATATTAATTAAAATAATTTACTTTATACTTTAGGTAACACACACTTTTATTATGAAGTTTATGAAATTGTATTAAAATCATGAACAATATATTTTTATTTATAACACATCGAATATTTCACTTTCTTTAGTGATATCAATTAAAATAATTTACTTTATACTTTAGGTAACACACTTTCTTTTTAGTGATATCAATTAAAATAATTTACTTTATACTTTGGGTAACACACATGTAATACATTTATAATACAGGCACAATATATTTATAATACATATTGCAAATATCGTTTTTTTTCTTAGTGATACAAGTTAAAATAATTTATAAAACATATATAATGCATGTAATTTTATTCATGAATAATACATTTATAATACAAATTGCACATTTCACTCTTTTCTTAATGATACCAATAACAATAATTTAGGCAACACACTAATAATACATTTATAAGACATATACAATACATGTTTAATATATATTGCAATTGTCACTCATTCTTTTAGTGATACAAATCAAAATAATTTGTAAGACACATATAATATAAGTTTTATTCATGAGCAATATATTTATAATACATATTGCAAACTTCACTCTCTTTCTTAGTGATATCAACCAAAAGATTTAAGTAACACACTTATATTACATTTATAACATATATACACTATATTTTTAATACATATGGCAAAATCACATGTTCTTAGTGAGACAAATCAAAATAATTTATAAAACATATATAATATATGTATTATTTATGAATAATATAAGTTCATTCAGGCTATAAATCATTATCTTGTCTTTCGTTAATTATGTTTTTCATTCATTCTTTAATTCTCTCTTTTAATTCAATTTTAATATTATGTAATACACTTTTAATGCAAATTTAATTCATTTTGCAGTTTATTGATTGATTTGTTACTATTAGATTACTTGTTTAATTCATCATTGATATAAGTATAATTTATTTTATAGATCATTGCCTGATTTTTATTAATTACGTTGTTTATTCAGGTTTAATTCTATTTTCTGATTCAACTTTAATAATTGTGTAATGTACTTCTAATATATGTTTAATTCATTTTGCAGTTATAGATGTCAGCATGAATAATCAAATTTTTTCTACTATGATTTACGCTAAGCGCTTTAGCTACTGCACTGCCCACTATATCTGCCCCAATCATCAAACAATCAACTTTTTTCCTTTGAAATTGATGATGATGAAAATGAGGTTTTCTTGGAATTACTGATTCTCTTGAAATTTTTTAATATTAATTTTGTGATTTGAATTTCTGGGTTTCATCATCTAATGGATCTAATAGAAGGATCGGGATTACAAATTTACCCTTTAACTCTATTTAGTGTACTCAATATTGTTTATCTTCAAAAACAACTAATTTGAAAGGAAAAACACTTTTTTAATTAATTCTATCTTATTTTTATAAATTGACAAATATTTTGGAAACAAACACTTTCAGCAATGTTAACAACCAACATGGACCAATACTATTTTGGTTAAAAAAAGAAAGACAATAATCCTATCTAAGAAGTGAAAAGGTATTTTTGTGTGGTCGATTTCAAATGATATATATTTAACTTTAAATAGTCATGATAAAAGTATATTGCTTTAGTTTCCGAGTATGTAATTTTATTTACATGTAGTTTCTTTATTATTTTATTCTTTTTGAATTTCTTAGGTTTATTGTCTTCAGAATGGTCTCATTGGTGATTGGACAATGTAAGTATCTCTCGTTTACATCAAACATGAAAGGTCAATATAATTTGTGTGGGGGTATATTTAGTAGATGAAAAACACCATAGATGAAAAATCCTACATCTGTCACTGAACACAACTCAATTCAACTCTTTTCCAAATAGTAGTCCACTTTTCATATCAAACAAGTCGAATATCACCTCTCATTTGCAAATCTTTTCAAGCACAAGGTGTAAAAGTGAGAGTTTTTGGTAGTCATACAAAAAGTGTATAGTAATCAGGAGAGAAATAACACATATATTAATGAGACCTAGCTATCACAACAGAAAAACATCCCAAAACCCCTTGTTGTTTGCGTAGAAAAAACATAATATGGAAAGAGCCATGAAAGAATGATTTACATTGACGTTCAACTCGCACCAAAACTGAAGCTATTTGTGACACAGTCACAGGACTAAAACCGACCAGAGGTGAAGGGCTTGGAACAACCCTGTTCCGGGAGGCTACCTGATTTTAGGAGGTCTTCTGTTTTCTTTATCCTCATGATCCAACGATTTGCATGTGCTCTGAGAAATGCAGGCTTTTGAAACAGATTTCAAGCATCGGTGTCTTGTGATTCCCTGTCAATTTTCTTAGTTGACATTTTTTACAGCCTGCAGTTTTATGCTTTACTTTGCTATAATAGAGCCTTAAATTACTCTTCTTTCACCAAAGACAATACTGGAATCCCTTTGGTTGAAAAACTTGAGCACTTCATCCGCAGCTCATCACCCACCTCAAAGTCCCTCTTCATACCAGGCTACACAAAAAAAAAGTAAAATTTCACTTGACTTGGAATTAGGATCTCCAAGTGAGATAAACGAAATTCTACTATGATGAATATCTAAAAGTCGTAAGATGCACAATAGACCCTACTGGGACCATCATAATATTTGCTAAGGCTTTTGTGAATACTATAAGGCTAAACAAGGAAAAGAGGGAAAGCAAGCAATGTACACCGATAGAAAGTAAAAATAAAGGAAGGGTAATTGATAAACAATAACTTGCCGAGCCGAGCAAGGACAAGATAGGAAAAGATACCAAACATTTTGACCACAACTTGCAACTAAGGGTTTCACATAAAGCAGACTTATTAATGTAATAAGTTGAAAATAACAGAGAAACTTTGAGACAGTAAAGTCAAACATACCTCAAAACGATACATTCCCCGAATTCCACCACCCAAATCAAGCACCAAACCAAGGGCACGAATTTGATGCACTTTTGCTGTTAATCTCATACCAAGCTTTAGTTTGTTTGCACTCATAGGGGTCTCAGACGTAGCATCATCCTTATCTGACCCAATCTAGGAATGCAGGCCTACTTCAGGAGTATGTTTCTGCTCACTTTCATCATCACTTATTAGGTCAAGAATGGCATCCTTGCCTCTTTTGGACTTCTTAGCACTTCTAGAAGAAAAACCGGATTCTAAAAGTGAGGACGGTATCCTTGTCTTCTTCTCAGATTTAGAAGCACTTTGAGATCCATTATCACCTTTCGAATTCAGAGCATCACTTTTTTCCTCCTCATCACACTCGGCCGCACTTCAGATTAGAACTGCTGGTGTAGCTGACTTCAAAGTTGAATCATTAGTTTCAGGTCCCACAGTAGCACCTTCGTTTTTTTGCTCATTGGATACATCCTCAATGGCAGCCCAAACATTGACCTCTTGACTAGTAGGTTCATCAACAGAAATGCCTGTCTTAGATTTAGGTCTAGGCAGGGTGGCTTTTAATGATAACTTAATATTGCCATGAACATCCTGTCCTATACACATTAAAGAAAGTTGCTTTCCCACAGATACCACATCTGAAACTCTGGAAACCTAATAGTAAAAAGACACAAATTAATCACAAAACAATAACATGGAAGGAGTAGCCACTCTAGCCTAAACCTCCATGCCTCAGACTTTGTTTCTCAAGTACAAAAAGGACAATTAACTATTTGACTTGTGTGTTTAACATAGCTTTAGAAACTATAAATCTATGCATGATTTACACAATTTTTACATATAGACATTAACCTTTCCTGAATGAAAAAAATTGAGAGGGACCATGGCAGACTGAAAGCAATATTCTAGTTAAATTTCAAAGTTCCAAAGAAAAACTATACACTTGCCCTTGAAAGCAATGATATACTATCCCAGAAGGTCATGATTATTTTCTGCAAATAGTCTCAAGCTCTATTTGCATGGTAGGGGTGAGCAATTGCAAATTAGTAAAGGTAATATCGACTCATGTAGAGTGGGTACTAATTACTATGACTGAGCGAGTTAAAAAAAACTAAGTTTTAAACTGCTAAGATCCCTGGCAGTATAAAGTTTTGATAGCAAGGGAGAGAGAGGAAAAAGAGAACCTACCGGGTCGTGTGACAATTCTGAAATATGTAAGAGGCCCTGTTGTCCACCATTAAACTCCACCAAAGGCGCCGTATTCTTTAACAGATACAACAATACATTTATATACGCCTCCAATCTCAATTTCACGTCCAATTATAAAATCAACCTGTCAGCAATAAATTGCAAAGGATGGAATTGGTTGGCTCAGAAACTTTTCAAGAACACTGAAGCCAAAGTGAAGTGAAAAACAAGGTATAGAAACATCTATACCAATTGAGGAGCTTTCACGACAAACCTTTTTTTTAATACCTATTTCACCATTCTGTCTTAGCTGTTCACCTTACTTCAGTAACATGATTGTGCTCAATCTCTAAGAAAAATGTTACATGCTAAAACAAGAGGCAGTTTTTCTCTAAATGGAATACAGTGACAAAAGCAGTTTTTTATCTAACCTACAGCAACTAAACAAGAGGGAAACACAAAATTACCTTCTCCTGTACTTTCTCCATCACCGACTGGTTGTTGGCAATTATAGTAAGTGTTCCATCACTAACCGAGATCCATGCACCTACATTATGAATCAGCAAGGAGAAATGAATGCAATCTTAGGAGTAACAAAGGAATCAGCTGGAGAAATTAAAAATGAAAACTGCAGTCTGGAAAGAACACCATCACAAAGTGTTTACATATGAAAATGCAGTGCTGTAAGACATGCATTATCTGTCCCTATGTGTGTGTATCCATTTGTTAGAGAGGTTAGAGTCCCACATTAGTTGGAAAACGGATTGGTCGTCTCCTTATATAGACTTGGGCAATCCTCTTTTCGTGAGGTAGCTTTGAGGTTGAGTCCGGACCAAGTGTCATATTTTTTACATGGTATCAGAGTCAGAGTCAGGTCCGCCCTGCTTGGGCCCCATGTAATGTTGTCAACACTCCAGTTGGCGGTGTGGGTGTGTGAGGGAGTGTTAAGAGTTCCATATTGGTTGGGGAATGGATTGGTGGTCTCCTTAAATGGTCTTGGGAATCCTTCCTCATGAGTGAGCAGTCTGAGGCTGAGTTGGGCACAAGTGTCATATCGTTACAAAACTTAACAAGGCAAAGCGGTAATGTGGATAAGCAATATGAAGCAAAGAAAAACCTGGTGTACAAATCAGCATATTAGAAGCCAAAAACAAGTATTCCTGCAACAAGTTTGAAGGGAAGAAAATTCTACTTAAAAAGTCAAGAACAGTTGACATTAGAGCTACACCAACGATCATACGCAAGAGAGGCACGAGGAAAAATACTATTAACCATGCCCTCATGTCAAAGATCCCCAAAGTAACCAGGTAAAAGTAACAAATAAGTCTAATGCAAACTGTTGACTGCACCTGTTTCATCTTCAATTTTCCTCTTCAAAGCACCAAGGACCAATCAAGCGACGAAGTGCATCATTGCTGTATTTTGATGTAACTGTATTTGAAGCAGTCATCAAAATATGTGCAAAAGAGACATGTCAAATGAAGCGGAACTAGGGAGTTTAGAGAAACATAAGATCAATGATTGAAGCTAATTACCTAGCCGAGGAGAATATATGTCATCCTGAATACGTGGAGCACTTATCTCACGCTCCATGTGCTCAAGGATTTGAAGCCTCCCTTTAAGTGCAGGATCTAGACTCTCACATCTGATATCCAAAGGAATTCCAGCAGGTTTAATATCTAATTGTATTGCAGTTACACCATTACGGGTACCAGCAATCTTAAAATCCATGTCACCCAGATGATCCTCCAGACCCTAGAGAGTTACTTAATCAAATAAGTAAAACTCACACCAAATTTAGAGAAAGATAGAGACCAGCCTCAGACAAAAGAAAATTAGGATATAACTTAAACCAATAAGCCAGAGGAAGAGCAGCAATATAGACTACATAAGTGGTGATTGTAAGTAAAGTTTTAAAGTTGATAACTCTTGTTTACATGATTTGCAGTTTTCAATAACATTAAAGTTTTATGAGCATATAGTTCTGGACTTCTGGTGTGAAGTAAAATCTATTCATGCAAGTGCAAGTAAGGCAAAAAGACAAGGTTCAGACGGGGGAAGACAAAGTTCAGAGTGGGGGCTTCTCAAGTCAAACAGATGCATAAACACACAAGACTAAGCAACAGCATGAACCAAATTGAGACACACAACAGTGAACTCCACAATCTAAGTTTATACCAAAACAAAGAATAGCAGGTTTTCATAAATTTGGTGAAATCCAAGAGGAACTAAAAGGTCATATGAAAAGTCTAGAATTTCATATTACAATCATAATCATGCAAGCAAGTGTTGGCTGAATAGTAGATACACCTCTTAAAGCCTAGGCCTTTAGTGACTGGATGATTTCGCAACTTTAAAGCACACTTTCAAGGTGACCAAATAAATTGATCTTGCTCCAGCCGCCGGTATAGAGCAATAGTTTATGAGTTTCCAGTTACTATCTTGAAAAAAAGATCCAAAATCCTAATACCCATTTTGAATACTGAATAAGGTAACTTTTACCACCAAGCCTACATGATTTGTACCGAAACTAATTTGTTTGTTTCTTCATCCCTTTGGGACATTCATTTAAAGACGCTTCTTTTCCCTCTTTTTGTCCCCCTCACTGAACTTCACAGAGCTAAGACAAACATTCAAAAAGATCGAAACAACAGTCCTCACCAAAATATCAGTCAATAAACGATAATCCTTGATTTCACCAGTTGATGGGTCAACTTCACTAACAAGCCCCATCAACAAACCTGCTACATGTTCTATTAGTGGAATGCCAGAATCCATCAAAGCCATGCTGCCTGCAGCAACCAAAAAAACAGGAAGTATGATGTTTGCATTTTGAAAGGAGAACTATAACTTACAAGCACAGACTTAGATCAGAGAAATCTTCTTAGTGCATAATGAAAGTGTGAAAACGTATGACTAATATTTGCCAGATTGAACAACCTTGAGATCGAGAAAATGGAGAAATTACCTCCACAGACAGTTGCCATTG
Source organism: Solanum stenotomum (assembly GCF_019186545.1). Taxonomy (NCBI): domain Eukaryota; kingdom Viridiplantae; phylum Streptophyta; class Magnoliopsida; order Solanales; family Solanaceae; genus Solanum; species Solanum stenotomum. The sequence goes on along the minus strand of NC_064289.1, from coordinate 25,351,713 downwards.
ATGTCGAGCCATCAGATGCCATGACTTCAGAATTGATTCGGACTGCATATGGAAAATCATCTTCAGGAGGTAATACAGCAAGCAGAGCCTTTTCAGCAAGAGTGCATGTAGAAGACTAACCATCCAGTATCAAGAAAATGATCCACAAATTACCCTGGAGATGCTATAATTAGAAAAAGGTAACATGAACATAAATTTGATGAGCAACAGATTTATCATCAAATGGCCGTCAATCTTCACCAAGCATATTAGATTGGGTGATTATAAACAAAATCAGAACTCAAATTACTGGATCCTGACCATGTGCAAAAATGTCTATAAGGTAGCCATATGGCAAGGCTCATCACATATGAATCCACAAGAGTTTGTGGCCAAAGAGTTAAATCGTCTTTTGAGTTAAGCATCATCAAAGCACGATTTTTGAAAGGAGCATAGTAAGGTAGGTAAGTCTAGCCTTCACAATTGCATTTTCATTCTTTTTTACTTTTTGGAGTTCGTAGCAAATGAACAGAAAGACCAAGAAACCCAAAAGATGATCCAAGTGGAGAGAGACTCAAAAACTAGAACCAGTTATTTTTTTTGAGAAGGAAAACTAGAACCAGACCCTTCGGGGTGGCCCAATGGTTTGGGCTTGGGACTTTCATGTTGAAGGTCTCAAGTTCGAAACCCCTTGCCAGCGAAACCAAAGGGTTTGCCTTCTGGGTCGAGCTCGCCGCACCAGGCTTGCCTAGTGCGGGTTACCTCTCCTATGTCATTTGCAAGTTATTGCATAGGAGCGGGGGTTTTACCCTGTGCGCATCCAAAGGGTAGCGGATGCGGGTTTTCCTTGTCATCAAAAAAAAAAACTAGAACCAGTTATACCAAACGATATAAATATTTATTAATCAAACATATAGAAGAATGCAGGTAACCCTGCCCCCTACTTTACGATATTGCGTGAGAGAGAAATAAGATCTTCTCTCTTTTTCCTTTAGCCAGTATTTGGTTTTTACATGAAATAAGGGAACAACAATAAAACAAGAAAAATAAGGCTAATGAGGAAAGGGAAGAGAGTACATTATCAACATTTCTCTTCCCTCGTTGCCTTGTTGGTACAAAATGGCATAAATGTTTCCACATATTGAGGTTGATTACAACTACAAATTGACATTCTAGTATTAAGGTCCATTTACAGCTTTCACTAACTTCAGAAGCAGACCATATTATAAACATGAGAACTAAATAGCTTACCATGACCAACTTCACACCTATTCAAGCCAGTTTGTTTTCCAACTTCATTTGTACAAAACGGTGGAAAACTATAATGCAGCATGAAACACTTGCTTGAAGGGCCGACCAGTGAATCCAAACGTTGAGCATCCCCAGGGGCTCCAAGGGTAACAGTGCAAAGGACCTGTATAAACATCTCAAAAGGGATAATGAATGGCAACAAGATCGCATATTAGCATGTGATGATAACCCTAAATCATAGTACATCCTGCGTTTTTAGTGAAAAATGAACATACTGACCTGAGTATCCCCTCTTGAAAAGATTGCAGATCCATGTAATACAGGTAAATTACCAGCTTCACAGTACAAAGGCCAAACTTCGTCAAGACGCCTTCCATCCACTCTAAGCCCTTCTGAAATGATCCTTCTGCGAACAACCTGATGTTGTCAGAAACTTGAGGAGGTTAACATCACGAAATGATATTAAAAGATCAAAACCTTACTTTATGATGTAAAAAGAAGCCCAAACAAATATTCCTTAAAATGCAGTAACTGAAGTATTGAAGTCTTTATTTAGAATATGTCGATGTTTGCTATTGGACTTATAAAGCCAAAAACACATGCAACCTACTATTAACCGATTAGGAGGGAAATACACATTATTTTGCCAAAGATCAAATGCATGAGGAAATAACCTAGAGGGCCAATCATTGATCATGTGTTCCTCTGCAATCAACAAAAGGAAAAGAAGAAACAAAATATTTTCTGTTTATTAATGATGTAAAAATAAAAACTCAAAATCAGAAGCACAAAAGATAAACTTCAGCATCTACAAGCATACCTGCTTCCTCACTGTATCAACTGTTTTTGGTAGAATTTTTAGGCCTTTCTCATCACCTTCTTCCTTAAGAGCTCTTTTAACGTCCTGTGTGATTTTTTCTAAAGCTTCTCCACACTCGAACTTTCCCTGCTGCCTTTATTAATAGACTATAGCATGAATAGTGAAAAATAGTGAAGTCCCTAAATTCATCTTGCAGTAAGAAAATACATACCTTTCCATAAGTAGGGTCTGTAAAAACAGCCTCTATAGGTTCGTTGGCCAGATTCTGAATCTTTTCAAATGTTTTTTCTGATACCATAGACAGCTTATACTCTTTCTTCTGCTTACCAGCTTTAGATGCGAGTCTAATTTGACGGTCAAGATACTTAACAGCCTGAATATTCAAAAAATCAAAATTACTGGTTTGGAGTAATGGAGCAGCAGTGACAAATTGATAACCAGCAATGTCTCACCTCTGGATGAGCAAGTCTCAAAGCAGCTTCCAAATCCTTTTCAGAAATTTCACGAGCTTGGACGTCTATCATCACAGTTTTATCCCTCGTACATGCATATACCAAGTTAAGATCACTGATGCTAAGCTGCATGACATCCAATAAGAAGACTTTAATCAAGGGACAGGACTTCAATTACTGGTGAACATAATTGGCATCAGTGACAACAATTAGCATAAGGCACATTGGCAGTTGGAGTTGCCGAGTAGCTTTTTGTTATATTCTCTTACTATGTAATTCTTCCTAATACTATGGAAGAGAAATGGCTTGCCTAGTATGCAAATTCTTGGAAATGTAAGCTAGTTATCCACTATTGACACCCAGCAGTGGCTACATAATCGAGAAACTACAACTTCTGCATGAGACCCAAAGCTCCATTTCAACCATCTTCTGTTAAGAGTGTAAACAAGTACAGCACCTAAGGATATGGCCTAAGTTCTCAAGATGCCAGGGTCATAACTGCCACCAGAATGAACGTCCACTTGCTGAAATTCAGAAGTCTTAATGTTATAAATTTATCCTGAGGATGCCAGCTGATATAAGATATTACCTCCTCCATGCTTGGATTTACAACAAATTGACCTGAAATCGTATTACTCCGATTGGCCCACCCCAAGGAATATCTGACAACATTAGAGCAGCAGATGCATTAGCTGCCAATATATCTGGATCTTGTTTCCCGTCAGACGAAAGCACATTTGCCATTACCTGGGGAGAATGTGAGTCAGCGAAGCTTATAACCGCCAAACAAACTATTACTATCAAATTAATTGCAATAACAAGACACCAGCTTACCAGGGCTGGCTCAATGCCTTTAAAAATGAGGCATCCTGCTTAGGCCCTGATGCAAGTCTACAGATATTACAAGTTAGTTAGTGGATGATGACCAATAGTTAATTGGGGTTCATTAGTTAGTTACAATTTTGTTATTCTGTTATAACAGTCAGTGTAGCAGTTGATTTTAGTTGTGGAATATATCCATATATACCATGTAAAGGATTAGAGTTGATTCATTGAATGATAATACATTTCTCCTTCTTCTAAAATTCTTTCTTTTCTAATATCTCAGTTTTTCGAGTTCAAAGCTCCTAGAATTGTTCTTCTTAATTGATGCTTAATTGACTGCCATTATGCATCAATTGGTATCAGAGCTAGTGATCCTTGGCATGACGGTGACCAATAGTAAGAATCAAGATATATCAGTGGAAGAAATGGATGATCGATTAGCCCAGATCCAAGATTAGTTGACGAAACTGATGGAAGGGATGATAGCATGAATGACAGGAATTCACAAACAGAAAAGGAATTGTATGAGATCAAGGACACCATTGGTCGATTGGGAATGAAGGGCAAAGAAAAGGGACTGGGAAGAACAAAATCTTCAACTGATAGGGCTTGTTCAACTTAATTCCAACATGAAATCAGACACAAGGAAAATCACAGCAATTCTGGTAATCTCTTTACTCGATTTTCTAGATTAGAATTCCCTAGATTTTCTGATTAAGATTTATGAACTTGGTTGTTTAAGGTGGACCAATTCTTTGCTATGGATGAGGCTGCATTCGATCAGAGGGTACGGATAGCTTCAATTCACCTGAACGGGAGGCAATTGCTTGGCATAGGTCGTATATGAGGTCAAGAAGTTGTGTAGCTGATCTTTCATGGATAGAATATATCTTGGCATTGAATAAAATATTTGGGGAAGAGTTTGAGGATTTCATGGAGGCTTTGAAGAGCCTGACTCAAACAGGCAAGGTGAAGGAATACCAAGCTGAGTTTGATAGATAATTAACAGGAGTAAATCTGTCAAATGAGAATACTATCAGCTGTTTTTTGGGTGGGTTAAAGCCAGAACTAAACAAATCTATTAGGATGTAGTCACCAAGAACATTACTACAGGCCTATAAACTTCCTAGGCTACAGGAGGATGTTATTGATGGACAAGCTAAGAAATGGGGTTTGAAACCTATGGTCAGGCCAGAATAGGGTCCAATTCTACCTACTCCTACTCATGTTAAACCACATTTCTCTCAAAAGCCATTGATACCAAATTCCACATATAGGAAACAAGTACAGGTCGCCAAACCTAAAAGATTCACTGGTAATGGCTTGGGAAGGAGGTTGACTGCTGCGGAGATGGATGAGAAAAGGGCTAAGGGCCTTTATTTTTCTGTGATGATAAATATGTGGTTGGTCACAAGTGTAGGTCCAAAAAACATTTTTTTCTAGTGGAGAGAAGATAAGGAGCTGGTTCAAGAAGAGGTAGTGCAGAGGTAGTGCAGGACCAAATACAGGAAGACAATGAGGAAGTTGATGAATGTATGACCATATCCTTACAAGCTTTCACAGGAGTGACAGGTTATCTGCTTTCATGAAAAGAAACCATTGCAGGTTTTAATTGATACTAGGAGCACGCATAATTTCATTGATCAAGAAATAGCCAAGAGATTAAGATGTCAGCCCACTACTATTAGTGTTGTTGATGGCAGGAAGGTGCAAACAACCTCAGTGTGCAAATATCTAATGTGGCTTTTGCAAGGTACTACATTTGCCTCTGTTTTCTTGTTGCTACCATTAGGTAATGTGGACATTGTCCTGGGGTAAAATGGTTGAATACCTTGGGTAGAGTCTTGTTTGATTTTCAGAATAGAACCATTGAATTCAGGTATCAAGGCAAGAAACATGTCTTGAGAGGAGCTAGTAGTCACCTGAAGTCAACAGGGGACAAATCAATAAATAAGGTTGATGTTGATGAGACTCAATTCTTCATGATGTCATTATTATTTGGTACACAAGATAAACAACAGTGCTACAACATTCATATTGATCAAGGTAACTTAGTTAAATCCAGCATTATCCTTATTAATTGACCAATATGCCAGCATATTTGAGATTCCTACTACACTACCACCTCATAAAAATTCTTTTGATCATCGCATACCACTGGTTGAGACTGCGAAACCCAGTGAACAAAAGACCTTACAGGTACTCAGTGGTCAAAAGAATATCATAGAGAAACTTGTACAGGAAATGATAGATCAAGGGGTCATACAACATAGTACTAGTCTTTATGCCTCACCAGTTGTGTTGGTTGGCAAAAAGGCTGGTAGTTGGAGGCTTTGTGTAGATTACAAAGAGCTGAACAACTTGACCGTTAAAGACAAGTTTCTCATACCCATTATAGAGGACCTATTGGATGAGTTAGGAGGTTCCATGGTATTTTCAAAGATTGCCTTAGAGCTTGATATCACCAACTGAGAATGTATGAAAGTGACATTCACAAAATTGCCTTTAAGACTCATGAAGGACACTATGAGTTTTTGGTAATGCCGTTTAGCTTAACTAATGCTTCGTCATTCTTCCAAAGTCTTATGAATTTAGTTTTCAAGCCACTATTGAGAAAAACAGTTTGTCTTTTTGATGACATACTTATTTACAGTTAAAGTATGGTCGATCACATTGAACATGTGAGGGTAGTCTTTGACCTAATGCAGAGATTCCAACTATATGCAAAAATGTCCAAATGTGCCTTTGGAGTACCTAAAGTGGAATATCTAGGTCACTTCATTAGTGGTGAGTGGGTGTCTACAGACCCCAAGAAGATTGTAGCAGTAGCACAATGGCCTATTCCCAACAATATCAAGCAGTTGAGGGGTTTCTTGGGACTTGCTGGATACTAGAGAAGATTCATACAAGGATTTGGATCCATTGATAAGCCATTGCATGACTTACTTAAGAAGGATGGATATTCTTGGACTGAGGATGCCACAACAACATTTGAGGAACTAAAGCAAGCCTTAATTTCTTCCACAGTATTGGCTATGCTTGATTACTCTAAACCTTTTGTGGTGGAAACTCATGCAACTGGGAAGGGAATTGGTGTTGTGCTAATACAGCAAGGCCACCCTATAGCCTATATTAGTAGGTCAATGGCTCTTAGACACCAAGCCATGTCTGTCTATGATAGGGAATTAATGGCACTTATATTTGCTGTCACTAAATGGTCTCACTATTTGATAGGAAGACCCTTCATTGTCAATTCTGATCTAAAAGACTTGAAGCACTTGTTGGAACAAAACCTCTACACTGACTTCCAGGTGGTTGGTATTTCCAAACTAATGGTTTTCTACTTCTCAATTGAATATAAGTAGGGTATACACAACAAAGTTGTTGATGCCTAATCAAGGAAGCCTGATGCCTGATGCCTGATGCTGAGTTATTAGCTATCTCCTTATTGACACCTAATGATTCTCTATATGAGCAGATCAAAGGAACCTGGTTAACTAATGCATCTTTGCAATCTCAGTCAGGATGTGAGGGACTTCATCAACAAATGTGATGTCTATCAGAGCACATGTATGATGTTTCAGCCTATTCATGTTTACTTCAACCTTTGCCTATTCCAGATGGAGTGTGGCCTGATGTGTGTTTAGACTTCATTGAAGGCTTACCTAAGTCTAATGGAAAGAATGTTATCTTGGTGGTGGTTGATAGGTTTAGTAAATATGGCCATTTCATGAGCCTACAACATCCTTATACTGCTCAGTCCGTAGCACAGTGCTTCTTGGACAATGTTTTTAAACTTCATGGCATGCCAGCTACATTGACAAGTGATAGAGATCCTGTGTTCCTTAGCAAATTTTGGCAAGAATTGTTTACAATACAAGGGGTTCTGTTACAGAGGAGTACTGCTTATCAAACTCAAACAAATGGACAAACAGAGGTTTTGAATAGAAAATTGGAAACTTATCTGAGATGTTTTTGTTCTGATAACCCTAAGGAGTGGTCTAGTTATTCACCACTTGCTGAGTGGTGGTATAATACTACTTACCACACTGCTATCAAATGCGCTCCTCATGAAGTTTTATATGGTCAGAAACCGCCCATTCACCTTCCTTACTTAGCAGGTGAGTCTTCATCTGATATGGTAGATAGATCATTGGCTACTAGAGAAACAATCATTCATCTTTTGAAGTTTTATATTCAGAGAGCCCAACAAAGAATGAAAGACTTGGCTGATAGACAGAGCTCTGATAGATGTTTTGAGGTAGGAGATTGGGTTTACCTTAAGCTGCAACCTTATAAGCAAGTTTCAGTTGTTGTTTTTTTTTTAAATAGGTAACTTTGTATTCACACAAAAGAACTCATCAAAATCGATGAGGTGTGATTTACAAACCCCCAGGGGGTGCCATCATACTCAAGTCCACAAAGACAAAACTAACTTTACAATTGGCTTTTAAACTACACAAGGCTATCTATTTCCCCCACTAAATTTTGCTTACACCAAAAATACAAAAGACTAAGACATCTCATCTTGATCTCCTCTGGGCTGCTAACCTTTCCTTCAAAACATCTCCCATTCATTTCCTTCTATAGTGTCCACCATATGCAAGCAGGGATATTTTTCCACCAATCTTCTTTTGATCCTCTCTTTTCGATTCCTTGCCAGTGTGTTAGGACCTCAAAAGTGGTTCTGGGCATTGTCCAGCTAACCCCGAGTATACAAACGAACATGTTCCACAGATTTGTAGTTATCTTGCAATGCAGAAACAAATGATCATTTACTTCAGTCTTCTGTCCGCACATGTAGCACTTTGAACAGATCTGTATACCTCTTCTTTGTAGCACTTCATGGGTGAGACAAGCTCTTCTAATTACCAACCAAGTGAAACATGCAACTTTTAAAGGAACCTTAATTTTCCAGATTAATTTCCTGGGCCAAACTGTTGTCAAGAAATTATTGGAATTCCTCTCCCAATAGCATGATTTAACTGTAAAAACCCCTCTGCTATGCAGTCTCCAAACTGGTTTGTCAAGCTCTGTGACAGTGCCTGGAAACAAGTTTAAAGCATGCAGTAGGTCTGCTACTCTTCCAACCTCCCAATCATTTAGAGCCCTTTTGAACATAAGGTCCCAACCTTGAGGGGTCCACATTTGCGCTATAGTGTCATTTTGCTGTAGACTGATAATGTATAGATCAGGACAAAGTATCCTCAGATTTACATCACCTAACCAGGTCTCGTTCCAGAAATTGGTTTTCAAACCATTCCCCACTCTGAAGGTCACCTTTGCACTGAAATCAGGCCATATTCTCCTGATGGTTTTCCATACAGAGCACCTAAAAGTGCCATTCACCTCTTCAGTTATTCAGTTGCTTTGTAGGCCATATTTCTCAGCAATAAACCTCCTCCATAATGCCATATCTTCACAACAGAATCTCCACAACCATTTTTGCAGTAGACTGGTGTTCTGAGTACTCAAATTCTTAATGCCCAGACCTCCTTGTGCTTTGCTCATTGTCACCTCTTCCCATTTAACCAGGTTGTATCCTTGCTTCTCTTTATTTCCTTGCCATAGGAAAACCCTTCTCAGCTTGTTGAGTTTCTTTCCAATATTTTTCGGTAGTGGAAAAAGACTTAGCATATAAGTCGGAAGTGCATCCAGAACTGATTTTATGAGAGTCAATCTACCTCCCAGGGATATATATTGACTTTTCCAACTTGTCAGCTTCCTTTCACTTCTCTCCAGAACTTCACTCCATACTTCCAATTTTTTGTTCTTGGCGCCCAAAGGCATCCCCAGGTATTTGGTGGGAAGGGAAGCTACTTGGCAGCCCAGGTTGTCGGCAGGGCCTTGCATGTCATTAACTTGATTAACCGAGAATAGGCAACTCTTCTGCCAGTTCACATGTAGTCCTGATATGCCTTCAAAAATGGTTAGTATTGCCCTCAAATGTCTAATTTGTGACACTTCTGCACCATAAAACACTAAAGAGTCGTCCGCATATAAAAGGTGTGTGACCTCCATATTATTGGCTCTATTTGTATGTGCACCAAAACCTCTTATCCACCCCATTTCATTAGCCTTTCTGACCATATAGTTGAGTCCCTTTATTGCTAGTAGAAATAAGAAAGGAGACATGGGATCTCCTTGTCTCAATCCCCTTTGTGATTGAAAAAAACCTTCAGGACTCCCATTTATAATGATTGAGAACTTCACTGTTAACACGCAAAACTTGATCCAATTCACCCATTTCCTCCCAAACCCTATTTCACTCAGAACTTTCCAGAGGTAGTTCCAGTTATAATGATTGAGAACTTCACTGTTGACACGCAAAAGTTGATCTAATTCACCCATTTCCTCCCAAACCCTATTTCACTCAGAACTTTCCAGAGGTAGTTCCAGTTGACATGATCATATGCCTTCTCTATATCCAATTTGCATAGGATACCTGGTATCTTTTGTTTTTCCCTGGAGTCCACCAACTCATTTGCCAATAAAGAGGGATCCATTATTTGTCTGTCCTTCAAAAAAGTCATTTGGTGCTCATTAATCAGTCTCCCCATCACTGTTTTCATCCTCTCGGTGATCAGCTTAGCGATGATTTTGTACATTCCACCAATTAAACTTGTTGGCATAAAATCATTGAGTTCCGCAACTCCGAGCTTCTTGGGGATTAATACCACAAAAGTGGCATTCAAGGATCTTTCAAACACTTCATTCTGATGGAAATTGTGGATTGTTTGTATCACATCTCTCTTTATGATCCCTCAACACTTCTTGAAAAAAAGCATAGTAAATCCATCTGGACCAGGGGCTTTGTCTCCATCGCACAATTTGAGAATGTGTACCACTTCCTCTTCTGAAAATGGTCTCTGCATCCATTCCTGCTTCTCTTGGCTTATTCTTGGGCAATTTGTCATCACAAATAATGGCCTCCAATTTTCTGATTCAGTGTATAGCTGCTTGTAGAACTCTGTTATATGATCTTTGATTTCTTTTGGATCTTTATTCTCATCCCCATTGATAATCAGCCTGTCAATGGTGTTGCACCTCCTATGAGCTGTTGCTACTCTTTGAAAGAACTTGGTATTATTATCACCTTGTTTCAGCCATAACACTTTGGACTTCTGTCTCCACCTGGACTCTTCATTCTTCGCTAATTCTTCTAGCTCGACTAGAATTGTTGCTCTAATCATCATCTCATCCTCTGTCAGCACCCTATCATTCTGGATCAGATCCATCTCAGCTAGCTCACTTAACAAGTTGTTCTTCTTGCTGTTAAGTTCCCCGAAAGTTGCACTGCTCCAATCTTTAAGTTTCTGTTTTAGCATCTTTAGCTTCGTACTGAATTTGAAATCTGGGCATCCTTCCACAACAAAACCATTCCACCAGTTTTGGACTAGATCTTTGAAACCTTCTACATTAAGCCACCAGTTCTCAAATTTGAAGTATGCCTTCCTCTGTTCCCAATCACCACATTGTAGCATAACTGGGTTGTGATCAGATATAACTCTAGGCATAATTTGTTGCCTTATGTTTCTAAATTGTACTTCCCATTCAATTGAATAGAGAAACCTGTTCAGTCTCGCAGCACTGTCGTGGTCAGCCCCTCTGTACCAGGTAAAGGTCCCACCATTTAGATGAGGGTCATGTAACTCCATATCCTCTATCCAACTCGAGAAATCAGCCATTACATTAGTTATTCTTCTACATCCTCTCTTTTCTACCATTGTTCTGACAGTGTTGAAGTCCCCACAGGTGACCCAGGGGCCTCCACATAGCTCCATAACTGCTGCAATTTCTTCCCAGCACTCCAGTTTCTCAGCTCTGGTGTGTGGAGCATATACTCCAGTAAGAAACCAACAAAAACCATCATGGACAACTTCAAATTTGTAAGTGATTAAGTATTTGCCTTCCTCCACACAACTACCTATCCATACTCTTGAGTCCCACATAATTAGTATCCCCCACTACTACCATCAGCTTCAGAATACCCACATTTCATCCATCTACTAGACCATAATTGTTTGGCTATCCCCTCTACATCTTTATTGATTTTTGTATCCTGAAGGCAATAAACATCAGCTCTCCATTTTAGAAGAGAGCTCTTAACCAGATTCCTTATTGAAATCTTGTTAATCCCTCTGACGTTCCATGATAAAATATTTACTTTCATTTAAGAGTTAGTGATAGGACTCTCCCTCTATTCCTTGCACCTTTGACCTCCTCGTTCAAATCTGACTGCAAGTTCTTCAACTCATTCTTGCCAATTCCTCTGTGACGAGGTGTTGACACTACACTGTTTGCCCCTTTCTTTTCCATCACACTCTTTCTTTCATCGAGCTTCATTAGTAATGCATGTGTTTCTTCCCTGAAACCTTCGAATGCCACTCCATAAGTTTTACTGAGCTCCAAGATATGTGACTTTACCCAACTGGATGCTTCAATCTCGCCATCTATATGGTACCCAGGTTTTTGTATGGAAATCGGCTCCGCATCGTGAATCTGTTGAATTTGCATGCCTCCTTCCACTAGTTCTTGTACCCCTGAAATATCCCCAAAATCCTTAGAATGATCAATCCCCTTTGCTTTGTTGTATAGTAGTTCAACAGCCTCTTTCGTCTTGTTTACCGACTCTCTATTTTTATGAGCAGAGATGTCGGTGTTTTCCACCGTACTCGAGGTTTCCCATTTGTTGTAAGCCTGTAAAAACTGTGTCGCTAATTCCTTGATGCCACTTAACCCTTCTAGAGATTCCCCTTGCTTATCACGTGCCAAGTCAAACTTTTTATTGACCAGGCCTCCCTCTTTATTTTGTTCTAGCCCCAATCTTAGAATTGGGCTTTGTTTTGAGTTGGGCTCGCCCCGACCCACTATTTTTTTTTACTTGGAGGACTGCCCACATGCCTCTGTCACAACACGTGCTCTACCAGCTATAGCAGTTACTTTTTGACTTTGTAGAGGATCCTCACCTTTACCCAGTGGTTTTCCACCTCGTGACCGTTGGGTAGTGACCTCGGTGTTCAGGTCTTCTCCGGCAAACACTCTTACCGGCGATTCTGTCGAAATTTGCATCGTGTGGCATATTTCGCCCCCATCGATGGTCACTTTTTTGGGTATGTCTGCTCCATCTCCTTTGATTCTAATTCTTGCCCATTTGAGATGATTCCTCAATTGGGTTTCCTCTTCCGTCTCTACCCACCCCTCGCAGAAATCTCCGATGACCTTGAAAATTTTTTGATCCCAAAAATGCAAAGGCAACCCTACAATTTTTACCCAAGTTGAATTTTTTTTACTCCTTCTGCATCTCGTACCTATTGTTGGATTCCACCATTGGAGGATAACTGGATTATTCCTCCACTCCCAATCTCCTTCAATCACTTGCTCTGTTGTGACCCTAAGTGCAAACTCAAATAGAAAGAACTCATTTCCTATTTCGTAGATGTTCAAGTTATGTGTTTGTTTCCACAGTCGATTTACCCATCCCCTGATTTCTGACAGGGTCACTGTTTCTCCGGCTCTAGGTTCAAATGCACCCACCAAACTTCTCTTTAGCACTTCACTGTACTCCTCTAGATCATCGTTGATAAAGATTGTATCCCCTTTTAAAGCTGCCTTCTCTTTTTCAGCAAGTTTTGAATCTTTATTAGCCCATTTAATGCTCCTTAGCACTGTAGCATATCGAATGTCTCTGCTCACCAGCCTGTGATTTCCCCTATTCATTAACTTTCTACGACTATTAATGAACCTTTCAACCTTTTCCACAAAGCTCAACCACCCTAAGTTAAAATTTAATTCAGGAATGATGATAACTTCCCTCCTCTTGCCTTTTACATTTATTAAACTGATGTAGCGCCCATATTTATTGTAGTTCCTCGAACAAAAAACTTCTGAGAAACCATCTTTTTCCTTCCATCTCTTCACCATATTCCCCCTTGTCAATGATGCCTCCCGTAAAATCTACACGATCCATTCCATTGACTTCTCATTAAAAGTCATTTTCGTAATAGATTTTCTATTTCTTTCTGTCCAATCGTACCATGCTCCCGCTGTACCAGGTGTTCTTGTGATGTCGTAGGACTTGAATCCAACTGCAAAGTAAATACTATCTTCCATTTGAAACTCGCCTGCAAGGACAGTGGGAAAGAAAAGAAAAGAGAAATGAAATCCGGTGATCAGAAGGATCACCAGAGGACGTAGGAGAGGAGGGTCCTACTGATTTAGACCATTCCTCGGTTATTGTGTCTGAGAGCTTTTTTTGTATATTTATCTCAGTTTAGTTGAGGTAAGGCAGGTTAGACCCTTTAAAAAGTTGGTTGCTAAGTATTTTGGTCCCTATCCTGTTGTTTCTAAGGTTGGAGTTGTTGCCTATAAATTACTTTTGCCAACTAATGTCCTAATTCATCATACATTTCACATCTCTCAGTTGAAGAAGTGTCATGAGGTCCCATATGTCATCAATCATCCACCTCTGTCTCACTTGTTCAGTCCATATTGCTCTAGGTCTAAAGGTGTGTTAGACAGGAGGCTTGTGCAAAGAGGCAACAAGGCTATGGTTCAAGTGCTTGTGAAGTAGACTGCTATTGATTCTTCTCAAGCTACTTGGGAGTACTTGTTTGACATTCAACATAGATTTCTTTCATTTCAGCCTTGAGGACAAGCCTGTACTTTGGTAGGGGGTATAGATGCAAGTCTACAGATATTACAAGTTAGTTAGTAGATGATGTCCAATAGTTAGTTACAACTCTTTTATTCTGTTATAACAGTCAGTGTAGCAGTTGATTTTAGTTGTGGAATATATCTATATATACCATGTAAAGGATTAGAGTTGATTCACTGAATGATAATACATTTCTCCTTCTAAAATTCTCTATCTTTTAATATCTCAGCTTTAAGCTTTGAATTAGATTCTCAGTTTTTCGAGTTCAAAGCTCCTAGAATTGTTCTTCTTAATTGATGTTTAATTGACGGTCATTGTGCATCATGCCCCAAAATTTGAAGGCCCAATTTTTTAGTAATAATAAAATTATTATAAGTCTTTTTTTAACAAAATAATATATTATATCTTTTAATTTATTTATCTTTATTTTAGTTCATTTTGAAACATTAAAAAATATTTCTGTATTTTTTGCCAATTTTTAAGTTTAACTTCCACATGATATGTTTAAGATTACAAGATTAAAAAATGTTTTGGTATATATATATATCTTTAGTTTAAGACCATAGAAAAAATACAATTTTTTAATTAAAAAGAAAGAAATAACTTTGCATCTCAAAAATAAATAAATAATTAAAAATTAGGGCTCCTGTTTATTTTTGGCTTCATGTGACTAACTAGCTTGAGCCAGCACTGTAACTTACCTGCACTTCGTGGTAAAATCCAGGTGGAAAAAGTGGCCTTATGGGCCGATCAATAAGACGACCACATAAAAGTTCACGTTCTTTTGGAGCACCTTCTCTCCTCATGTATGTTGTCGGAATAACACCTTGAGCAAATTGTTTCTCTTGGTAATCAACCTAAACAAACATTGTTAGCACTTACAACCATATAATGAAAAAAAGCTCACAACACTTATTTATATGTGTAAATAGGAAAATACAGACGATGCAAAAAGACATGAAAGAAAAAGGAAAATGAGAAGATGGAAAACATGATCATCATAAGTTATGTTTTGTTCGGCCATCAAACATTTTAGAAAGATTTCTGAAACTCCCAATTGAAAACACCAATAAGTCTATTCAGGGGAGTGATTAGGGCAAGGGCCGAAGTTGCACTTAGCAACAAAATTGAGAAAGTTGTAACTCCAGTGTTGCAAAAAACTCTGAGATTAATGAATGAGAAACGTAATTCTTTGGGAAACACAACTCAACGTACTGATTGGAATACCGATAGATCACTGGAGAGATGGGTAGAGCAAGGCCCGTCTCACCCAATGTTGGGACCCAGATCAATAAAATCCCAAAATTCTATCTACCAAAATCTTAAACAGAAAATGCGAGATATCTTGTCAGAATTTAATTCTATGAAATATAGAAAATAATGTAGATTGAAGTTGTGAAAAAAAATAATTTAATATGTAGTAACACATATTTCACTTCTCCAAAGCAGCACAAACTCCTCAAGTATTTCTGTTGTACTATAAATCTTAAACAGAAAATGTGAGAGTAGAAATTGTGAGATATCTTGTCTCTATGTTAGAGCTTGAAGTCAATTTTATAAAATCTAGAAAACAATGAAGATTAAAGTAGCAAAAAAAGAATTTCGGTGTGTTTTAGTGTTGTATAATTTCATAGCCTTCAAGTGAATACTAATAAAGCAATATAAAAAAGAATAAGTTTTTTTAAAAAAAATAAAGGAATTCAGAAATGTGATGAACATATTGTAAGAGGCAAAAATAACACGAAGTGCGTCGCCTTTAGATGAACCTAAGGGTGGCAACGGAACCGGGAGGTCCCGGTACCGGTTCCGGTCCGTTACCGGTTCCGGATAGTACCGGTTCCCTCCGGTATTGTGCCGGTCCAGGAGGGGTAACGGGACGGAAACCGGGATTTACCGGTCCGGTTAGTCCCGGTTCCGGTCTGGTTCAGAACATTTTATTTTTTTTTGTAATCTGAAATTTCAAATTTATAGCCGTTGAGAGCCGTTGGGCAACGGGTTTTGGGCCCCACCAACGGCTTTTTCACCCCATAACCCCATTTGACACCTCCCTACCCCCTAAACTTTTTTTAATACCTCAACCTTCTTAAAACTACATTTTCATCCTTTTTTTAAACTATAAATACCCCTAATCTTTCATTCTTTTCACTGACAAAAATATCTTCTAATCTCTCTACTCTCTACTCTCTAAATTCTCTTATTCTCGTTAAAATTACAAATTTAATCTTTGGAAATTGGAGCTTCAAAATTCAACTTTCAATTTTCGGCTTCCGGTCATACACGTCTACTTTTTTAAGTAGACGTTTGGTACATTCGTTCCAACTCACTTTTCATTTAGTTATTTATTTGTTTGCATTTAATTATTTATTTTGTGAGTAATTAATCTCTAGTCTCTACTTATTTAGTTATTTATTTGTTTAAAACTTTGCTAATCATTTTCGTATTATATATAATTTGCTCACTTTTTATATTTGAATATGGATTTCGGAAAAAACATTATTGAAAAGGGTAAAACAACCATAGTTAATTCATTCACTAATTTATCTAGCTCAAAATCCAAGAAAAATAAAAAAACCGGTAGTACTTCTCAATCTAAAACTAAAAAAACTTCTCAATTAAGAATAAATACGGATGATTATACGCATGTTGATGAAACTGTTTTTAATATTGATAGTAATAGTGGATTAGATCCTTATCATGAACATTTACAAAGAAGATTTGGTAATTTTGAAGAGGAATTACCTGAAGATGATGAACATGATGATGTTAATGCTTATGTTGATAGTTTTGATAATAATGTTGATGAATATGATGATGATGAAACTGAGCCACCGTCGGCTACTAGTCCCACTCCCAATCCCTCTTCCCCGGCTCCCGCTCCCTTTCGTTGTCCTGCTCCCATTCCCCCCGTGCATCCTAGGACTAAGGTAGAACGCGCTAAAAAATCAGTTGTGTGGCAATTTATGACTCAGAATGAAGATAAAACACAAGCTATTTGTAATAAATGTAAACATAGAATGAATCATAAAACTGTAGGAAAACAGGGTGGGACGGGACATTTGAGTAATCATTTAATGTCATGTTGTAAAAATGAATTTTTGCATGCTAAAGCTGTAGCCGAAGCTAAAAAAAATGGTACCACCCTTCCTGAAAATGTAGGAGTAGATGGCTCTAATATGGTCCAAACACAATTAAATCCTTCTAATGTTTCTGGTTCTAGTATACAACGGTCATATAGTAGAGAAAAAGATCTTGAAGAATTAGCTAAAATGATTGTTGTTATGGGTTTGCCATTTAGTTTTGCTGAAAATCCCGGTTTTATTCATTATATTCAAATTGTGTATAATCCACATTTTAAAGGTTTTACTAGAAATACAATTAAAAAGGCTATCTTTGATTATCAAGCTCAACATTTTCAATATCTTCGTTGTTTATTTTATTATAACAATTGTAAAATAGCTATTACTTCTGATATGGGCCGTAGTGTAAATGGTAATGATTATTTCACAATTACTGCGCATTGGATTGATGAAAATTGGACTTTGCAAAAAAGAATTTTAGGTTATAAATGTTGTGAAATGCATAAAACCGGTAGTTATATAGCTCAAACAATTATAGATGTTTTGCAAAACTATGGAATTTGTGATAAAATAAGTAGTGTCACATTAGATAATGCTTCTAATAATAGTAATGCTGTTGAAATACTAAAACCGTCTCTTTGCCCTATTTATATTGATGGTTTTCATATTAGGTGTGCTGCACACATATATAATTTGATTGTTAGAGATGGTATAGCAATATATGATGATGGTTGCACAAAAGTTGAAACTGCATGTCATTTTATTTTTAAATGTCAAGTTAAGTCTAGACGTAGAGATTTTGAAAATCGTTGTCGTGAATTTAATCTTCCACCTAGAAAAATTCCAAAATCAGTGTGTACAAGATGGAATTCTTTATTTGAAATGCTTGAAGTTGCTTATGAATATAGGAAACCTTTACAAATGGTTTGGAATGCTCATAATTCAAATATGACATATAGACTTGATGATAATGATTGGAATGACATAAAAGAACTTATAGAATTCTTAAAAGTTTTTTATTTAACTACAAAAA
Source organism: Solanum stenotomum (assembly GCF_019186545.1). Taxonomy (NCBI): domain Eukaryota; kingdom Viridiplantae; phylum Streptophyta; class Magnoliopsida; order Solanales; family Solanaceae; genus Solanum; species Solanum stenotomum. The sequence continues at coordinate 25,333,619 of NC_064289.1, read as the reverse complement.
AAATATCTGCACTTTATTATCCAACTATTTGCTCTGTTTTACCTAATATTTGTGCTATTTCTACTAAATTTTATAAATTCAAAAATAAACCAAGATTTGAAGAATCTGTTAAGAAAATGATTGAAAAATTTTAAAAATATTTTATTCATATTCTTCAAATTTATTTAACTGCTTGTTTGTTAAACCCACATTACAAAGATGAAGGTGCATCACGAATGGTTGATAAAATATATTTTAATTTGGGTATTGATAGTGAAGATGATGAAACACCTAGTTGTCAAGATGTTAAAGATAGTATAAAAATTGAAGCTAGAAAATTGTACGACTTGTATAATTCTAATATAAGGAATGTAGTACATAACGAAGAGCCTCAAAGTTCTAGGAGTAGATATAATAAGGAAGATGATATTGATGATATGATAGATTGTATTATTGAACTTTCTCATAATGATAGAAATGATTTTGATGCATATATTAATCAAAATACAGAACCTACTACTATTGATCTTCTAGAATGGTGGAGCAATCGCGGCCAAGGATTTCCAAAACTTCAACCGGTTGCTCGAGATGTGTTAGCTATTCAAGCATCTTCAGTAGCTTCGGAAGGCGTTTTTAGTGCAGCAAGATTTCAAATTGGAGAGCATAGATATTCATTAGCAGCAGATAGCTTGGAGATATCCGTACTATTTAGAGATTTGATTAATGGCGAGAGAAGGACTTATGGTCGTCCACCTTTACCGACCAAATTTGAAAATGACGTTGATGAAATAATGCAAGATTTTAGTGATGACAGCATTGATGCAATGGACGAACTAGCTAATCAACCAATTCCAGAGCATGTTACTAGAGAAATGTTAAATGATTTAAAAAAAGATTTCCTTGGTAGCATGAACTATTAAATTTAAATGTCTATTAGTATGAGTATAATAATTCGAGGTCTAATTCAAACAGAACCCTTCCTAGAAGGTGGCTGTGTAGATTAGATTTTTTAATACTCTACTAATATTTTGTAACTCAACTTGTACTATTTAATTAATATTAATAAAAGTATAGGCTATTCGCCTTAATTTTTTTTCATTATTGTCTTCAAAAGTTAAAATTTAACTTTTAAAGTGTGAAATTTAAACTTTTATAGTTTTAAAGTTTTAAATTTTCAAACTTTTAAAGTGTGAAATTTAAACTTTTATAGTTTTAAAGTTTGAATTTAAATTTTCAAACTTTCAAAATTTAAAGTATGAAATTTAAACTTTTATAGTTTTATAGTTTTAAAGTTTGAATTTAAATTTTCAAACTTTTAAAATTTAAAGTGTGAAATTTAAACTAGTTTTATAGTTTTAAAGTTTGAATTTAAATTTTCAAACTTTTAAAATTTAAAGTGTGAAATTTAAACTTTTATAGTTTTATAGTTTTAAAGTTTTAAAGTTTGAAATTTAAATTTAAATTTTCAAACTTTTAAAGTGTGAAATTTAAACGATTTATAGTTTTAAAGTTTGAACTATGAATTTAAATTTTCAAGCTTTTAAAGGGTGAAATTTAAACTTTTATAGTTTTAAAGTTTGAATTTAAATTTTCAAACTTTTATAGTTTTATAGTTTTATAGTTTTAAAGTTTGAATTTAAATTTTCAAAGTTTTAAATTGTGAAATTTAAACTTTTATACTTTTAAAAGTTTGAAAGTTTGTATTTAAAACTTTAAAAGTTAAATTTTTAAGTGTAATGTTCCTAATTTTTTAATTTTAATAAAAAAATTATAATTTATAACAGTTGGGACCCAGTTTCCGGTCCGGTCCAGTCCGGTCCGGTACCGGTCCGGGACGGGAACACTGATTTTTTTTCGGAATTACCGGTTCCGGTCCGTCCCGGTTCCGGTTCGGTTCCGGCCCGTGGTGCCCGGTTCCGTTCCGGTTCCGGTCCGTCCCGGTCCGGTAGTCTCGATTTCGGTCCGTCCCGGTCCGGTAGTCCCGATTCCGGTCCTGTTGCCAGCCATAAGATGAAGCGACAGTAGAGAGGACTTTTGCCTCTTCCATGGCTAAAATTACAGAGCCATTAGCAAACCTCGCAATCTTTCCAGTTTCTAAAGTAATTTTGCGTGATCCAATCTCAAATTCTTGAGAAAATGTCTCGAGAACCTTCGTTCCAGCAACAGGAATATATGTATTGGCCATTGACGGTGATGTAGACGGCGCAAAGCCAAGACGACCACTGCAGATTGTACGAAAACCAAATCTTCGCCATGTGAGAACGTACGGTAAGTTGCAGAGAAGTAGAGCTGTCAATATGGGCTAGCCCACCCCATCCTGGCTAATCCATACAGGCTTTGACATTTTACGGGCCAGGCCAGGCTAGCCCATTTTTTATGTGGGCCAGAAAATGGTCGGCCCAACCCACAAGTACGTGGGCTACAGGCTTGCCGGGCCAACCCACTTTTTTAAAAGTTATATATTTTTTTATAATTATTAAATTAAATTATAAATTATAATTTAAAAATATTATCATAAATATCGACAAAACAATATTACATGGTGTTAATATTACTACTTGTTAATCAAATCCACAAATAAAATTATCTTTATAATATTTATTAATTTTTTTTCAAGTAAAAGTATAAATATCTAAATAGAAATATTAACCTAACTATTTTGCAATGATCACAATAAAACACAAAAAATATGACAATATTCCAACCATAAAAATGTAAAAAATAAACTCCTTAAAAAATCATGAAACTTATGACGTATCTAACACTTCATGAAACCTATGGTGTATCTAACATTTCATGATCATCTTCATCAAGCATATCTGAATCAACTTGTGGGAAGGTTGTCTTAACATCTTCATTTTCATATGCAATTTATATGCATTTTCAATTAGTTAAATATTAAAATAACTAAATTGAGAATTATAATATTTAAATGTACACAAAAATATATTACTAGTTTGAGAAAAACCATGTAACCAGTTTCGAATAGCAACAAGTGTTTGGACATTTTCATGGTGGATGCAACTTCTATACTTAGTGATTTCCTAAAAAACTTTAAATAGATTTTGAGTTTGGATCTCTTTAATTTTAAATTTTAATATTATATTATATTTTTTAATTAATTTGTATTAGCCCACGGGCCGACCCTACCTATATTTCTCAAGCCCCACAAATCAGCAGACTTATTCAGGCCGGGCTAAAAAACCTTTTTTTTAAATGGGCTCCAAAATTTTTAGCCCAGCCCTATTAAATTTCGGGTTAGGCCAGACCGGCCCAACAGGCGTAGCCCATATTAACGGCTCTACAGAGAAATGGGTTTATTTTGTTTCTTACAGACGCCATTACAAAGTTGAAAGGACAAGTGGAAATTGAACGAAGGAAAAAAAAAAAAACTTGCGTAGGGTTTTTAAGGATTTTCTCCTAGTTGCAGTGGGGTTTTAGGAAACTCTATGAACCGGGTCTAGAGCTATCCCAAATTACCAAAAATTTGCATTTTCAGAAAATTAACAAAGAAATAAATATTGCAATACTAGCTACAATTTAATAAATAAAATAAAAGTCATACTAATAGATAAATGTGTCTTTTAACTTAATCTTATTTGACATTTATAACCTAGTATATACAAATAACCACTTAACGTTTATAAAATATTAAAATTAAACAAGTAGACATACATTAAAAAATAACTATTTAATATACAGTAAAACTTCTATAAATTAATACTTGGTAAATTAATAATCTCTCTAAAATAATATTTTCCTCCAGTCCTGACTTGGGCCAATGGAATTATCACCAATTTCGATAAGATAATAAGATAATATGTTTCAAGAAGATCCCTATATAAATATATGGTCTCATTAATATCATAAATTAATAACTCTTTAAAAGTACAAATATATCTAAAACAATTTAGTGAAATATGATTCTATTGTGTTCTGTTTTTTCTTAAAATTTAAATCTAGTTGAAACTCTCTCTAACATTTCTTATTGCATCCAAGAGCTCCGGTGTTGTCTTTTTGAATTGCACCATAAAATTGTAAAGAGTTGTAGATGCGATAAGTGTTTCTTTCCGCGTAACTGGTTCTAAAGGTATAGTATCATCTTCGACTTCATCATCAACATTGCTTTTTCCGATGGTATCCACAATTTTTTCTAAGCTCTGGACCGCTGAACATGTATCACTTTCACTCGGATAATCCAACAGGTTATTGACATCCATTTTATTGTGGTAACAGAGATCATTAATCATGACCTCGAGTTCATAAATGATTTTTTCACAAGTGGGTTCATTCAAATTCTCTGAGATTGCATCCCTTGAACGAATTTTACAGTGTCGAAAATAATTTGCTATTGTCTCTTGGTGAACATTTGTTGTCCAAGCAGGGATTACAAAACTGATAGCATCCAAAACATTAATCTTTGATGGATCAGTTTGTCCCACTTTATAGCCTTCTAATATCATACGATAAAATCTGTTATGGTAATACATCTTGAAAGCTCTTATTATCACAGCATCACAAGGTTGAAATTAGTAAGATATAATGATTTTGATGTATTCGTTGTACTTTATGTATAATATTTTTTTATGTGAAATCAATAAATATGATACATAAATTAGTAAGATATAATGATTTTGATATAATCAAAATTAACCTTCATTAAATCTCTAACCGTTCTTTAAATTAATAAATATTAATTTATCAATTAAATAATATCTCTTAAAAATAATAAAATTTCATGATCCCACCTATATTAATTTATAGAGGTTTTTCTGTATGTACAACTAACCACTTAATATTTAGGTAGATTATAAGATATACTATTTAAGTTGAATATAAGATATATCATTATTAATTATTTCAAAAAATAAAACCAACAATAAAATCCAAAATAGAGTTTACATTTTAAGCAAAAATAATCAATCTGTCTCTACACTAAAAATTTAGTAATTTTATCCGTTTTTATACTATGATTATAATCTAGTTATTAGAATTAAGTCATCTAGTTTTATTTTTTTGTTCTTGGTGTAACTCAAATACAAGGAAATCTAAAGTTATAATTAAAAATAAAAAGGTAAAGTTGAATATTATTTCCCTGTAGTTAACAAGTGAAATTTATAATTTTAAATTAACGCTCAACTAAATATAAAGACAAATACGAAATAATTTACTAAACATTAAAAATATTCAATTTAGAATAATACACCATTTTTTTCAATCGCCCCTCCAACAAATATATTTTTACCAAAATAAGCCATTACTAAAATTAATTCACCAAAGTTTTTTTTTTTTGAAATTTTACAAACTAGTATAAACATATTTCTTAGGCTATATTTTATTCAAAAATCTTTAATAAAAAAATGACGAAGTTCTGACGGAGTAAACAAACATAAATGTTACTGTCAGTAACATTTTATAATTCATTATTTTAAGTCATGTTTTACGATAAAAATATTACTCACAACAATATTTTACTAAAATACCTTGTATGAATAAAATGGTAAACCTCTTTCAATGGAGATTCTTCCTCCTATACAACTAGGAAAATTGTTCGCGCTTCGCGCGCCTATAAGAAATATTTATTGGACAATAATATATACTAATATTTATATTCATGTTAGTATCAGATATATAAACAATATTGATATTCTCTTCATATGTGATATGATACATTTTTTCATCTTTTTTAAATATATACAATTGATTTTTTTTTTTTTACATCTTTTAAGTGCAAACTATTTATATGTATATAGTAGAATAAATTATTTACCATGATGAAGTAAATGAAATAGAGATCATATTTTGAAATAACAATATATTGTATCATATTTTTTTACGATCCTCTTTACAAATTTTGATTTCGTAAAAATAACTTTTGAAGTTCTTCATTGTGTCTTTATTATTAGTTTTTTAAAAAAATTTAAACATTAATTAAAATATTAATATAAATTATGAAAAAGTTATAACAATATTTAAGAGTAGAAGTTACAAGTAAAATGAAGAGACATGAGTTATGAATTTTATTAGACATTAATTGCATTAATAATCATGTATTAATTTTATTTATAAAAATAAATAAATATGAAAATAAGGAATAGAAATACAATAATGAACAAAAAAATAAAATGATTGGTGACTGCATAAAAAATATAAATACATTTCAAACAAAAAAGAATAGTGACAAAAACAAATTGTTACATACAAAAAAAAAAAAGACATCATAGAATTTAATATTTTATTTTTAATTATTTTCTTGCAAGCATAATAAAAATGAAGCTCATTATCATCATAATTTATTTATTTTATAAATGAGATAACCAAAAAAAATAAAAATAGTAAAGAACCAAATGAGTAGCATTGCCAATACATGTAGTTAGTTAACTTATATAAACTAAAGTTTAAAAATTCTAGCAAAAGTAGCTACCTTACCAATACAAGTCAAAGTAACAAAAAAATTTCTAGCAAAAAATAATTCCTAATTATGCTTCAAAAATTGCTTTTCTTCTACTATCTTCCTTTGTAAGTAGATCTGTCATCATATTCTGTTCTCCATATGCCAACCTCTTCATTATATGCTACCAATTGAATAAAAAAACATAATTATGAATAAATAAAATATCATACCAATTGAAAGTGATTATACCAAAAGAAAAAAAAGAAATTTAAACTATATGTAATATATCTGTAAATGATTTTTTCATGAATTTTACTAACAATAAATAATAATCATCCCTTGAAATCTCACACATTGTAATCAAACTATATTATATTCATCAAATTGACTATTAAAGAGACAATCACATACTAACACATTGTTCATTATTACAAAGTTTTTTTCTATTAAATCATACTTGCTTGGAGAATGATAATACATACATAAATAAAATATTAACAAAGCATATCCAAATACATAAAAATAAAAAGAGACTTGAGAATGAAATATTTCTTACCTTTTATGTACTTCTTTTTCGTTACATGTTAGTTAATTCACAAACTAATATGATAAAGAAGAGCAAATATATTCTTGAATGTCAATTTTCATGAAATTAAATATGAATTTAGATAGGCAAAATGTAGAAAATGAAAAGAAAGACTTGGGAATGAAATATTTCTCACCTTCATGTACTTTTTTTTTTGTTAATCTTGAATGTGAATCTCCATGAAACTAAAAATGAATTTACATAGGCAAAATATAGGAATACAATAAGACATCATAAACTTACAAATTAATTTTTGGAGGTTATAGACATGAAAATTATGAGAGTCTTGAATATTATTAAAAATAAAAATTAAAGAGGTGTAGGTCATGGATAATTACTCCTTGTAAATAAATTAAATAATAAAGAGAAAAACACTTAAAATATTAAAATATATTATCATTTTATGATTTGACGTGAGGCTAATAAAGAAAAAAAAAATGTGAAGAGTCTTTGTTATAAATGTTACTCCATTAATAAAATAATTATTTATAATAAATTAAGTAATTTGATTTTATAATACAATAGTTAATTTAAATAAGAAAAAAATATCAAAAAAATGAGAAAAAAGACAAATACAAATGGAGGTCATAGAGAGGTGCCACATCACCTTGTCTATATTTCTCCTTTATTATATAT
>NC_064289.1:25319475-25325056 GCF_019186545.1 Solanum stenotomum | reverse complement strand
TTTAATGAAAAAAAATGACGAAGTTCTGACAGAGTAAACAAACATAAATATTACTGTCAGTAACATTTTATGATTCATTATTTTAAGGCATGTTTTACGATAAAAATATTACTCACAACAATATTTTACTAAAATACCTTGTATGAATAAAATGGTAAAGCTCTTTCAATGGAGATTCTTCCTCCTATACAATTAGGGAAATTATTCGCGCTTCGCGCGGCTATAAGAAATATTTATTGAACAATATTTATATTCATGTTAGTATCAGATATATAAACAATATTGATATTCTCTTCATATGTGATATGATACATTTTTTCATCTTTTTTAAATATATAAAATTGATTTTTTTTTACATCTTTTAAGTGCAAACTATGCATATGTATATAGTAGAATAAATTATTTACCATGGTGAAGTAAATGAAATAGAGATCATATTTTGAAATAACAATATATTGTATACATATTTTTTACGATCCTCTATACAAATTCTGATTTCGTAAAAATAAATTTTGAAGTTCTTCATTGTGTCTTTATTATTAGTTTTTTAATTTTTTAAACATTAATTAAAATATTAATAAAAATTATGAAAAAAAAAACATGAAAGAAGTTACAAGTAAAATGAAGAGACATGAGTTGTGAATTTTATTAGACATTAATTCCATTAATAATCATGTATCAATTTTATTTGTAAAAATAAATAAATAATAAATAAATGTGAAAATAAGGAATAGAAATACAATAATGAACAAAAAAATAAAATGATTGGTGACTGCATAAAAAATATAAATACATTTCAAACAAAAAATAATAGTGACGAAAACAGATTGTTACATACAAAAAAATGACATCATAGAATTTAATATTTTATTTTTAATTATTTTCTTGCAAGCATAATAAAAATGAAGCTCATTATCATCATAATTTATTTATTTTTTAAATGAGATAACCAAAAAAAATAAAAATAGTAAAGAACCAAATGAGCAGCATTGCCAATACATGTAGTTAGTTTACTTATATAAACTAAAGTTTAAAAAATTCTAGCAAAAGTAGCTACCTTACCAATACAAGTCAAAGTAACAAAAAAAATTCTAGCAACAAATAATTCCTAATTATGCTTCAAAAATTGTTTTTCTTCTACTATCTTTCTTTGTAAGTAGATCCACCATCATATTTTGTTCTCCATATGTCAACCTCTTCATTATATGCTACTGATTGAATAAAAAAAAACATAATTATGAATAAATAAAATATCATACCAATTGAAAGTGATTATACCAAAAGAAAGAAAGAAATCTAAACTATATGTAATATATCTGTAAATGATTTTTTCATGAATTGTACTAACAATAAATAATAATCATCTCTTGAAATCCCACACATATTTTAATCAAACTATATTATATTCATCAAATTGACTATTAAAGAGAACAATCACATACTAACAACACATTGTTCATTATTACAAAGTTTTTTTTATTAAATCATACTTGCTTGGAGAATGATAATACATACATAAATAAAATATTAAGAAAGCATATCCAAATAAATAAAAATAAAAAGAGACTTGAGAATGAAATATTTCTTACCTTTCATGTACTTCTTTTTCGTTACATGTTAGTTAATTCACAAACTAATATGATAAAGAAGAGAAAATATATTCTTGAATGTCAATTTTCATGAAATTAAATATGAATTTAGATGGGCAAAATGTAGAAAATGAAAAGAAAGACTTGGGAATGAAATATTTCTCACCTTTATGTATTTATTTTTTTTTGTTACATTTAGCTAATTCACAAACCAATATGATGAAGAAAGGAAAGAATAATCTTGAATGTGAATCTCCATGAAACTAAAAATGAATTTCCATAGGCAAAATATAGGAATATCATAAGACATCATAAACTTACAAATTAATTTTTGGAGCTTATAGACATGAAAATTATGAGAGTCTTGAATATTATCAAAAATAAAAATTAAAGAGAGGTAGGTCATGGATAATTACTCCTTGTAAATAAATTAAATAATAAAGAGAAAAACACTTAAAATATTAAAATATATTATCATTTTATGATTAGAAGTGAGGCTAACAAAGAAAAAAAATGTGAAGAGTCTTTGTTATAAATGTTACTCCATTAATAAAATAATTATTTATAATAAATTAAGTAATTTGATTTTATAATATAATAATTAATTTAAATAAGAAAAAAATGTCAAAAGAATGAGAAAAAACACAAATACAAATGAAGGTCATAGAGAGGTGTCACATCACCTTGTCTATGTTTCTCCTTTATTATATATATAGATTTATAATAGAAATTTTGGACAGTTAACAACTGAAATTACATGAAAGACAAATATATTTGTGTGTTAGTGGCAAAATTGGTTTAGATAACTAAAACTTAACGACAAACACAACATGAACAAGAGTATCAAAATAAACAATTGAAGCTACATGAACTATTAATAGCTTAAGTGTTTGCGTGAAAAAAGAACTCCTGATGCAATTGCAAGACCAAGAACAGTAAGGAAAAATAACTTCTTATAATCTACTACAATGTCAATTAATTGATGTAGCCATTTTTTTAGGAAAAAAAGTCTGAAATATATTTCAACTTTGACCGAAATTGCTGTAACAATCCGAAACTTTGGACAGGACCTATTACCCCCTTGCATTTTTTAATAATGTATTTTAAAGATATATAAATGTCCACGTGGACAAGTTACTATTTATAATGATGCAATAATTATTAAGTCCATGTGGGCACTTATATATCTTTAAAATAACTATTAAATAGTATATGGGGTAATAGGCCATGCCTAAAGTTTGGAATTGTTATAATAATTTCGGTCAAAGTTCAAATATATTTCAAACTTTTTTCCCTTCTTTTATAGTTGCTTTGTTTATTTATTATATCACATTTAATTCGGTAGCTTCTTTAAGTAGGATGAAGAGGAATATTAACTTCTTCAACTGATAGTCTAATTTTTAACAATCATAAAAAATTGATAGTCTAATATTTAACAATCACAAAAGACTGATAATTTAATATTTGAAAGGATGGTACCTAAGCTACAAGAAAAAATCTTCGAAAATTTCTTACTGTAGATTGAGCGTGAGGAAGAATCTCCATTGAAAAAGCTTGACCACTTTGTTTTAAGGGAAAAGGGTCAAATATGCCCCTAAACTATTCGAAAAGGTCTAGATATATCCCTGTTTAAAGTTTGGCTCACTCGTGTCGTCGCCGTCCAACTTTTCATCTAGATATGCCCTTATGGGAGTTAAATGCCAAATGAAATTGCCACGTCATTTTTACATTACCACGTGACATTTATATTAAAGGGAAAAGGGTCAAATATACCCCTAAACTATTCGAAAAGGTCTAGATATACCCCCTTTTAAATAAATTATCCGACCCGTTTTCAACAAACAAATTTCGGTAAATCCCGAAAATGAGTAATTGACTAATAAAAAATAGGAAAAATATAAAATTCACGCCAAAAATTTACAAATAAATATAGTAACATTAAATTCAACAATTTCAACAATTTTTTAAAATTTTTATTTTTTTTCGATAAATCCCTAAAATGAGTAATTGATTAATAAAAAATATGAAAAATATAACCTAAAAATTCAGCATAAAGTCATTTTCATATTTTTTATTAATCAATTACTCATTTTCGTGATTTATCGAAAAAAATAAAAATTTAAAAAAATTGTTGAAATTGTTGAATTTAAGATTACTATATTTAGGGAAAAGGGTCTGATATACCCTTCAACTTTATCAATTAGAGCTGATATACCCATCATTATGAAAGTGGTTCATATATGCCCCTTTACTATACAAATGGCTCACATATACCCTTTTTCTCTAACGGAAGTGAAAAAATTAATTTTAATTTAATATTATTATTATTTTTTAAAAAAATGTAATCCCATATGGGTATATTTAATCCTCCTCACACATAATTTTTTTTGACTTTTTTTGTTTCAACGACTAATTTAAAGTTATTATTTTGATGGTCAAATTTATTTATGTTTCACTAATTTTCTTGTAAACTTTATTATAGATGACCCAAATTTTTTCTAATACAAAAACTAAATAACAATATAGTCGAAAAAAATAGTTTTAAATTATAATATAGCCACAAAAAATTTAGTTTTAAAATTTTCTCTTTACACTAACGAACGAAAGAAAAAAAAATAAAATACGAATAAGAAACTCAAAAAATAATTTATGTATAAAAAAGATTAAAATATACCTTGAAATTCGCTAGAAGGATCATATATACCCCTACATGATTTTTTTTAAATTTAAAAGTCAAAAATATAAATTTAAAACTATTTTTTTCACTTCCGTTAAATTAAGGGTATATGTGAGCTCATTTTGTAACGGTAGGGCTATATGTGAGCCGTTTGTATAACGGTAAGGGTATATATGAGCCACTATCATAACGAGGGGCATATCAGCTCCAAATGATAAAGTTGAGGGGTATATCAGACTCTTTTCCCCTATATTTATTTGCCAATTTTTAGCGTTATTATTTTTTTTCATATTTTTCCTATTTTTTATTAGTCAATTACTCATTTTTGGGATTTACCATTTTTTTTGTTGAAAACGGGTCGGGTAATTTATTTAAAAGGGGGTATATCTAGACCTTTTCGAATAGTTTAGGGGTATATTTGATCCTTTTCCCTTTAATATAAATGCCACGGATAATGTAAAAATGACGTGGCAATTCCATTTGGCATTTAATGCCCATAAGGGCATATTTAGACGAAAAGTTGGACGACGAGGGCACGAGTGAGCCAAATTTTAAACGGGGGTATATCTAGACCTTTTCGATTAGTTTAGGGACATATTTGACCCTTTTCCCTTTGTTTAAACAAGGTGTTTCAATAACGTTTTACTGTGAGTAACTTTATAGCCATAAAACATCTCGATAACGAATTATAAAATGTTACTAAACGTTTTATATTTGTTTATATCGCAAAATATAGCCTAAAACGTTATTGAGAAATACATTTCATATTACAATCATCATCATGCAAGTGAGTGTTGGCTGAATAGTAGATGCAACTCTTAAAGCCTAGACCTTTAGTGACTGTATGATTTCATAACTTTAAAGCAGACTTTCAAGGTGACTAAATAAATTGATCTTACCCCAGTTGCCGGTATAGAGCAATAGTTTATGAGTTTCCAAATACTATTTTGAAAAAAAGATCTAAAATCCTAATATTCATTTTGAATACTAAACAAGGTAAATTTTACCATCAAGCCTACATGATATTTACCCAAACTAATTTATTTGTTTCTTCATCCCTTTGGAGCATTCATTAAGGGTGTGTTTGGTATGAAAGAATACATTTTCCGGAGAATGTTTTCCAATTTTCTCATATTTGGTTGGGCTAAATGTTTTGGAAAATGTTTTCCAAATCAACTCATTTTCCTCAAATTTAAGGAAAATGACTTTCCTTCTAAACTTAAGGAAAACATTTTCCAAAATTTTCTTCCAACTTCAAATTACAATTATTTTTTTTGTTGAAAAAATCAATTTATTTTGTCTCTACCCTCAAACC
>NC_064289.1:25311889-25318977 GCF_019186545.1 Solanum stenotomum | reverse complement strand
CCCCCCACCCCCCCAAAAAAATTTAAGTTTGTTTTTAAAAACTATTTTTAATTTCAAAAACTATTTTCTACTCTAGTAAAAATAAAAGATATTTCTCAAAAATATTTTTCATTTATAAATCAAACACTAAAATTCTTTTCCGGAAAATATTTTCTACTCACCAACCAAACATGAGAAAATAAGTCAAAAATCAACTTGTTTTCCGGGAAAACATTTTCTAGGAAAACATTTTCCTTCATACCAAACACACCCTAAAAGATGCTTCTTTTCCCTCTTTTTTTGACCCCTTCATTGAACTTCACAACATTCAGAAAGATCGAAACAACAGTCCTCACCAGAATACCAGTCAATAAATAATAATCCTTGATTTCACCGGTTGGTGGGTCAATTTCACTAACTAACCCCATCAACAAACCTGCTACATTTTCTCTTAGTGGAATGCCAGAATCCATTAAAGGCATGCTGCCTGCAACAACCAAATAAACAGGAAGTATGATGTTTGCACTTTGAAAGGAGAACTGTAACTTACAAGTACAGACTTAGATCAGAGAAATCTTTTTGGAGGGTGTTTGAATTGGTTTAAAAGTTGATCAAACCTACTTTAAGTTAGTTTTTTATTTTTGAAAGTGTTTGTCAATGTATAAAAATAATTTAAAATAAGTAAGAAATGAGTTAAAATAAGTTTGAAAATGTTTGGCAAGGTTAACAATAACTTAAAATAAGTTAAAAATCAAAAGTAAGTCTCCCCTATTTTTTATTTTTTGATTTAAAAGTCATTTAAGTTTGCCTAAAAGTAGAGTGAAAACTTCATTTAGGGGGTTGAAGCTCAAATTAAATTAGAAAAACTTTCTTTACCCTTATTTATAAATGGCAGTTTGAAAAGGTCGAACAATGGCAAATTTGTAATTTTCTTGATCTAAAAGTGACTCTACTCTGCTATGTAAAAACCATTTTCTTCATTCTTCACAGAGATTCTAGAATCCGCCATTCTCTCTCGCTCGCTCTTTTCCTTCTCCTTCTCAGGCATTCGTGGCTGCTCTTCGCTCAATCCTAATCATTGTTTTGAATTTCTCTGGTTCAACTCCAATTGATCTTCGGTGTTTCTGTATTTTGAATTATCGATAAGTTTTTCTTCTTTTTTTCCAGATTTTTCTTTTCTTAAATCTATACACTTCTGTGAAATGGACCTACAATGGTAGCTATTTTCATCTTTTTTTTAAAAAATTCTTAGGCGTGCATATCAACAATTGTATCTAATTTCCTCTTGCATGTTTGAGAATAAAGCTAAGTACATAGATGACTTGGGATTTTTTATGCACATAATGCAGCTAAGGAGATTTCTCTGGTGATAGTTTGGTCACTTTCATTTTTTCAGTAGTTTTAGTTAAGCTACTTTGACCTGTTTCGGGGTTAAAGGTAAAGTAGAGGAAGGAATTGAATATGCAGATTAAGTGTTTGGTGAAAGTCTTGATCTTCAGTATCAATTCTATATAAATTGCACGAGCATTTTCACGAAGTTACTTGTACAAAAGAGGTTCGCCTTTCAGGAAGGTAATTTTCTTTTCATTTTAATTTTATAGGAGTGAAAACAAAATAATGTATTGTACTTCATAGTTCATACTATGTACATTGATTTGTGGAATAAATTAAAATTACATCATGAGATTATTGAGGTTGCAAAAAACAAAAACTGCGAGGTTCTCATGTTGGTGGTACAACTAATACAATAGGTGACTCTACAATTGTGGATAAAATTTGATTTTGAGCACAACATGTGTTTCATCGAGATATTTGCTGGAAAAAAGGTGACCAAGCATGTCTTACAACAGTTACAAGTCACAACTAATACATTCAAATTTTAAGGCAATTGTCTAAGGTCCTAATTACACTGACTCTTTGGTGGAAATCCTATATAAATTGGAGGCTCAATCTGCCGCCTTCATTTCATGCAATTATATGTGGTGCCTGAACAACTGAATTACTTTTCTAAATATTTTTATTTGTAGTTTACTATGTTGGTATGTGTAAGTGCGATATTTATGATTGGTGTGCTATATTTGCTTGCATCTGTATTTTTCACTCTTGCTATCCTCAAACTTTATGTTAAAAAGAAAAATTAGATACGTAAATTAAAAACACTGCAGGTTGAAAAGTAATGTTCAGTTTATGCCTTTAGTGTTTCACATGTATTCTCTCCATTAACATTGGAATGTAATTTTTATTTATGCCTTTCGATGGAGATAACCCATTTCAGGGTAATTATTCTGTTTTAGTTGTGTATCCTCCGTCTCTTTGAGATCACCTAGGATAGTTATAACTATAAAATTATATTAATGCACATATATATATAAACAGTTGTACAACTAAGTACTAATGTATTAGGAAATATTTTCACAGTAGTAGTTGTTTCCATATTATACAATACACTTTTTCTTATGTACTTTTCTGTAACATCTTCGTATAAATGAATTTTTACTAGTTTCTTTCTATAACATCTAAGGTATTTGATCACATGTGTGGAAATCATTAACAAAATTTTGTTGCGTTTCTTTTTCAGCAGGTTTACCAAAATCTTCTGCTCCATCATTCAATAACTCAAAAAGTATGTTTTTATCGGATAACCTCAGTCTCTATCATTTATGTTTGTGTTCAAGAAATATATTTCAAATGTATAATATACTTATCTTCCAGTAGTGAGGTGCTTTATTACTTTCATTTTTCCGGTGAAATTTTATTTGAGTGAATGAGATCTTCTTAGAGTACTAAATGAAGGATACATTGTAGTACTCCACCGTATCTATTTGATCTATTTTAATTTTGATGAATGAATAGGCATCATGTGGTTTTGAGGTTTTCTTTCTCACGTTCATAGTAGGGTTCAGGTATGTTGTCTTGAAATGGATGTTTTGAGCCATATTTCAGTACATACCGATGTTATTTGAATTAGCAAAATTGCGATGTTATACTTTCTTTTCGAGCAAGCTCTCGCATCATATTTACTGTTCTGAGATGATTAAACTATGTCAAGAAAGTTGAAATGTTAACTCTATCTTCCCCATAGTAATTTTTCAGATATATGGCAGCTAAAATGTTTTTTGTTCCTTTCTGCTTCAATTAAGTAAGAACCTAGAGCCTAATGGCACAACACACAAAGTACCAACACAGACATTTGCATTTCTTTTGATCCAATGTTTTATAGGTAGTGTTGAACTACAACTCTTCATTTGATAAGATCTTCATTTGCTTGTGGATGGTTCAAGTTCAAACTTAGTAAAATGTACCTCTCCAATTTATCCCGATCTACAAGGGGATAATTGCTCTTCTTTTCTTTTTGGTGTTCAACATAAATTAGTTTCTTTTTGATATGTATAGAAACTCCTAAGAAATATTTAGCGAATATTTTCCTCGAAGAAAGTTGTGTTTTCTAGATGTTCTTTCAAAGATGTTAACTCATACAATGCTCCTATAGGAAAATTTGCATACTTCCATCGTTTCTGTATTCTGTTTTAGAAAATCAATGAACTGTGTCTCCATTTATAAAATACAAAATTGCAAAATATTTTATCATAGAGCACACATAATAAAATGTCAGAAACTACGATTGTTCAGCCTTTTCTTGGGTTCGTACAGTCGGGTTTCCCATATTCACACAAGGATTGGTGATTAATGATTCATACAGAGTTTTATGAAATATCATCCTAGATTAAATTTTACAGTAAAAACAAAATGCTAATGCTATACTACTTTTGCTACCATACTCACGAGATGACACATGATTTGATGACGATATTAGAAGTCCTTCGAATACATCTAAGCCCTGGACACCATTGTGCCATATCCACTGGTAAATAAACACGTGTACTACACATGTCCTTCTACCTCATCTGTTTTTCCATTATTTTGCTTCATTTTTTCATCTTTTCCATCATCTAATACTTTTGTACTTTTCATTCTCTCATACTCACTGTTGGCGAAGACTTTTAGAAATTGATGAAAAATTAGAGAAGAGTAATTCGAATCTTGAGCTGGTGCATCAATTTTGGTGATGAAATTTCACATTTGACTACCGAAATTGGAGGTAATTTTCATTCTAATTAAATTTCTGTAGTCTTGAATCCCACTATTCATTTACAACACATGTTATTAGCCTACTACTATGTGGCTCTCTGGCACACAATTCTGTCCTACACGGAAAAAGAACATGTATCTTTATCAAGAACTAACGAGAGGAACATTAAAAAGTCCAAATCGTTCTTCACAAGCGAGGTAGAAACGCTGGCAACTTCACACTATAGTCATCCTGCAATGAGTTTATTACTGCCTACATAAGGGGCTGCTCAAATGGTTTTAGACAAAGGCCATTTATGTTTCTCATTGGCAACAGTGATAGGTGAAATATCTTTCTGTATATTTTTATTTGCCTTGCTAAATGAACACTTTTAAGATTTTCTTTTTTTTGCCCTTTTAGAAGGAGGAGAAATATGGGTCCCATTTTGTTTAGTTTATATTGAATCCCTACGTACTGCACATATAATTCAATGATACCTTGACGTTGTTATCGCTTCTGCAGGGCGTACAACTGTTCAATCAACGATATGTACCAGCAATTTTTCCCTCTGATAAAATTGATAATACAATTGGATTCAAGTCAAAGTGGATTGTGGGATACTTCTGAAGTAGCAAGGTGAAGTTGTGTTAGCGCATGATTTTACAAGAAACTATTGAGTCTGTTATGATTAGGGGTGTTCATGGTTCGATTTGGATCGGTTATTAGTTAAAATTAAAACCAAATCAATTTAAATCGGTTTTAAAATTTTTAAAATCAAACCAAACCGAATAAAAAAAATAACCGTCGATTTGGTTATCGTCGATTTGGTTAGGTTTTTATCGGTTCAAAAGTAATAAGTTTGTTGAGGACA
This sequence comes from Solanum stenotomum, assembly GCF_019186545.1. Taxonomy (NCBI): domain Eukaryota; kingdom Viridiplantae; phylum Streptophyta; class Magnoliopsida; order Solanales; family Solanaceae; genus Solanum; species Solanum stenotomum. The sequence goes on along the minus strand of NC_064289.1, from coordinate 25,314,058 downwards.
TATGCATCTTGATAGATACAAACACTTAGTACATGAATAATTCACAAATAAGCTATTACACGAACAAAGTGATTCATTCAATGTACCAGGTTTTAGAAACTAAAAAAAAATCATTGTCAATAACATAAAGATGGTTCAATATTCTAGAGATCTCAACATCTTATCAATAGACTTTTCAATAAAATTACACCTTAAAATATTGAGAAATTACTTCTCAAAAAAATAATAATCAATATTTCATAGTTAAAACTAATCAATTACCATCTTCTTTAGCTTGGGCTTTAAATTATTCAATGTTGCGTTAGAAAAATTTATAAAGAACATAGAAAGTGTGATCTTTAAAGTAATGAATATTGAGGGATTTAGACTTAAGGTTATAATAGTTGGGCTAAAATTTAAGTGTTGGACTTCAAAATATAGTAAAATTAAAGACTTAGGTTAATTAAAATTTATCAAAATAATAATATTTTGTTTATAAATAATTATAAAATTTATATATATAACTTCTCGGTTTGGTTTGGTTATTTTTGCGGTTAATTTTTAGTAAAACCAAAACCAAACCAAATACTATCGGTTTTTCAAAATTTAAAATCAAACCTAACCAAATCAAACTAAATATCGGTTTTTTTAATCGAATTGCGGTTCGGTTTGATTTTATAACCATAGCCATGAACATCCCTAGTTATGATTGTAGAAGCATCCAAAAAACTCCAAATACAATTTTAATACTACAAGCTTTTGTGAAATGAAAATTTTCAACTAATCTGACCTTTCTGTCATGCTTCTATTTTCTCAATTATTGAGAAAGTAAAATGTTGAGCCCGGACTCAGCACGAACATCACCATCTAGTCACCGAAGATGAGAGGGTTCCACCATAAAGAAAATGAGGTGGGCTCAAAAAAGCTTATCATACATACAAAAGGTTATAATTTGTAAAAATGAGGAGGCAATCCAAAAATATAAGTTGAGTCCAAAAGTTTACTCTAGAAAATGCGGTAGGTTATAATGTAGGGGAAACTAAGCAAATACCCCATAAAAGCAAAATAATTACAAATATATATTCCTTTACATTCATACTCCAGTAAATAATTACATTATACACCTCCAACTAATTTCGTTTAACTGATACTAAATTAGTATCATATATTGTATTGATATCATTAAAGCTGATAATTTTGCTTTACTGATACTAAATCAGTATCGTATACTTGATTGGTATCATTAATGCTAATAATTTTGCTTAATTGATACTAAATTCATATATATATATATATATATGTATGTATGTATGTATTGGTATAATTAAGTTATTCAATATAATACCACTAGTTTAGGAGTTAATTACTTAGATATACTATAGTTTGCAATATTACATATCTTATCATATTTTAGTGTCTGTAGATACGTTCAGATACATGTATCTCGGATACATAGGGTCAAATTTAGGTATAATTTATTGTAGATACATTGTATCCAAATAGAGTCGCATGTATCTGGGATACATAATAAATCTCATTCGCCTCTCTCTCATCTCACTTGTCAGTCTCATATGTATCCGATATCCCATATACAAGCGAATCACGTATCTGGGATACATACAAATTTCACTCGCCTCCCTCCCCAATGTCGCTCGCTCTCTCCCTATTTTTATGTATCTGGTAGCAAAAAAAATACATGCATCTAAGTGCAAGACACATAGGAAACTATTAATTAGTGATAAAATATATAATATTTTTAAAATATAGATAATAACAGTAAATATGATAGTGAAATAGTCTAATTATATAGTTTTTCCCATCGATAAAGCTTGGCCACTTACACAAATCTAAATTGGTTTAAATGCATACATACAATCCAAATCATATGTTTTTTTTAATGAAAAATAAGTAAAGTAAGAGTTTAGAGAAAAAGACATAAAGTCATCACTGAAGTTGTCTCGGATTTTCAAAAAGACACCTTAACTTTGCAATCGTCCTATTACCCCACTAAATAATTTTGAACGGATATTATTATATCATTTTTCGATCAGCCCCAGATTTTAAGAAGCAAGTGCGTTCACACACCATTCATTACATGACACATGTTAATTTAATTAAAACTGTATTTTTTTTCATTTTAAGTTTTTTCTTTATCTGTTATTTTCTCTCTCTCCCCCCCCCCCCCCCCCC
>NC_064289.1:25281246-25311738 GCF_019186545.1 Solanum stenotomum | reverse complement strand
TCAACTTCTTTATAGAATTCATACTATTTTTTAGACTTTATTGAATTATTGATAACAAAATTAATTATTTTTCTAAGAAAATTTAAAATTTTCAAGGTATCATCAACTACTCATTTTCATAGAACTTTAAAATTAGAAATGATAATTTTAAAAGAATCAATGAATTCCCCAAAAATTGAAAGAACTTAATTGAAATCGGATAAAAAAAACTATATGATACTCCTAATCATCTTGAGATCTTATGGATTTATCAAATTGTTCGAAATGTAAGAAAATATCTAGATAAAGTTTAATCAAAGAGAGTAAAACTAATAGTAGTAAAAAAAAAGGAAGGTGAAGTTGTGGTAAAAGTGGTGACATTGAAAGTGAGAAGCTTCAATGGAGATGACAATAAATTTTTGAAGAAGAAAGAAGAAAGAAAGAGAAAAAATAAAAAGGAAAAAAAAGTTAAAATAATAAGAAAAATAAGAAAATATATTTTATAATAAAATACTTGTAAAAATAAAATTATATTAGTTATTTTAGGTTGTTCAATCTCTTTGAGAGAGTGCACACCACTCTCTATGTCAGGTGGACGAAAAATGATATAATAATATCTCTTCAAAATTGTTTAGTGGGTAATAGAATGGTTGCAAAATTAATGTGTCTTTTTAAAAATTCGAAACAACTTCAGTGATGACTTTATGTCTTTTCTCAAGAGTTTAAGTCTCACCTGCCTTATAATCGATATAGAAATCTCACTTGAATTGCTAAATTCTCTTCAAAGACCTTCAATAGCCTCAATCTATTCAATAACATATCTAAATGGGAAAAGACATAAAATCCCCCCTGAACTTGGCACGAAAACTTATTTTAGTACTTAAACTACACAGGCGTTTAAATACCCCCCTTAAAATTTTTGAAGTGATTTTTTTCCACCCTGAGACTACAACACCACTCTCACCCGCCACATCATTGCCACGTAAGCGTCACATCATAACCATGTAGGCACCATGTCATTAATTTTTATTTCTTTTTTACTTATTCACTATTTTTTCTTAAACACTTTTTAAAATTAATTATATCAATTGATTAATTTATAAATGCATACCCCCCCTCTCTTTCTTCTTCCTTGTTGTTCACCATTATTCCAACCTTCAATACTTTCTTTTCTTCTTCTTCTTCTTCTTCTTCACTATTCAATAATTTTTGGAAGTCACTTTAAAGAAAGAAATTCACATTATCTTTTTCGAACCCTCCCAACGAATTTACCTTCTTGGAGAAATGAGTAAATTCAAATTCAGCTTTTTTTAAGAAAGTTTCTAAATCAAAATGGGTCACTCAAAATTTAAGAAAGTTTACATTTGCCAAATCGATACCAATAATAGAGTGAAATCGACGTCAATAAAATGACATTGATATTGAATTTTACGGATTAGTAAAAGACTAGTGAAATGAAAATAATGAATAGAGGTGGGGAAGAAGATGGAGGAGGAGATGTTTCAATAGAAAAAGATGTGTATTGAGGAAGACAACAAAATAAAAAGAAAAGAAATTTAAAGAAATTAAAAAGGGGACCCACTAATTTCATTTACCTCTTAATAAGAAAATTTACATATTTTAAAGTTTTAATATATAAAAAAAAACTATTTAAATAATTTGTTAAATATTGGCCAATAAAAAAAGGTCATGTGTAAGGGCTTTAAAAATTCAGCTTTTTTTCCCTCTTTTTCACGCACTTTCAGGATAGTGCACTCACTCTCTCTGCCACATCATCCCTTAGGGGGTATTTTAATCACTTGAAAGATGTTAAGGAAGTATATAAACACCAGTGTAGTTTAAGTACTAAAGTAAGTTTTCGTGCCAAGTTCAGGGTTTTTTTTTATGTATTTTCCCTAACTAAATTAATCTAGAAAAACTAATCTCATAATTTTTGCCTTTAGGATATCTCGAGTCAGAGACATGAATTCTTGGTCAACTCAAACCTTCTTTCGGGTCAATAGTCCAAAATTTAAAACTCATGATTATATCAACACATTACCCATAAACCATGAAGTATAAATCTATAATCAAGTTTTAATCTTGAAGTCAATCTATGACTCAAATTTCAATTTTCCTAAATTTTAAAGTTAGGTCTAAGAGTATTTTAGCATTGCTATTAAAAATTGCTTATTTTTAGATGTGCTTTTTTAAAATAACTTTTCAGAAAAGTGCTATAAAAAAAACAATTTTTGTTTGACAAATTCATTTGAAAAATATTTTTGATTAGCAATTTGTGATTGACTAATTTTTTTTTTAAAAAAAGTATTTTTGATATTAAGATTATTTTATAGAGAAGCTATTTTAAACATCTAATACAGAAACTTTAATTACATTTTTATTCTAATTAATTAAAATGTACATAATCAATTTTTTAATCAATATTATACATAGATAAATATTGTTAAAAAATATTGAAAAGAAGAATCTTTTGCTAGTTTTTATCTATTTTTTTTTTTTTGGATTCAATCTTTAGCTATTATCCCTTTTTTTTGTTTTGTTATAGTACTCTAAAGTTTTAAAAAAATTCATATTAAAATAATACATGAATTAAGAAAATAAAATTTTGTTATTTATTATTATTTTTGGGAGGGCTGAAATTTTTAATTGTTACTTTTTCTCTTGCAAAAATATTGTTGTTACCTATTTTTAATTTTGTAGAATAATATATAAAATATAAATAATAATATAAAAGCATAAAATAAAAAAAATATTATATAAAAATAAAAAATAAAATTCTTAAATGAAACTTAACCAAACTTATGAGATATGTTAATTATTAATAAGGGATATATTGATAAATATGTATATATGTAAGCGATATTTTAGTCCTCAAAAAAATAATTTTCTAATTCTGTTTTTTAAAAAAAAACAAAAATCTTTAGCTTCTTCCCAATAACTACTTCTGCTTCCATTTAAAAACAATTTAAAGATTTACCAAACACTTAATATTTGTTTTAAAAAGTATTTTTTCTTAAAAAAAACACTTATGACCTTCCAACTGCAATGCCAAACAAACTCTAAATCTCAACATTTCACATCGATATTCATGGTTTAAAAGGTAAATACTAGTATCACCATCCAAATTCAATTTGTGAGTATAATAACAAATAGATTAATACTTACACTCTCATATACTAAATCTATTTGTATATATGCTACACACGCAAGGTGTTAGTCAATAAAAGAGCTCTACTCGAGCCTTAAAGCATCAAAACCAATGGATGCTACCCATGTGGCTGTTGGGGGTGCCACTTGTTCTGGTGGTCCGTACAAACTTGTCCGCGCACCTGCCATGTCCTCCCCCTTTTCTTATTATCCACGTCATTGGGATACAATCTCTTCCTAATCTTCTTCGAGTCTACCCTCGTTCTAGCATGAGGGTGTTCCTTCTGGGGCTGGTTGACATCGATCACTTATTAACTATAGGAGGGGTCTCCTCTTCACGTTGCCATGTGTTTGCGTCAAATTTATTCAATATAGATTTTTACATGTTCAAATGTTAATTTAAAATCATGATTTTCTATCTCATATCTAATCGCAAAATAAATATCATCCGAATCAACTGTAGAGAAAAATACACGGCCTGAAATTATTTGATGAATATTACACCATGATATAGATAATAGATTGATTGATGGATATTTCACTAGTAATAACGTAATTAACGTCAGCACCACTTGGTATATGTTAATGACATAGCCCCCACCACCAAAAAAAAGTTGATAAACGTAACATGCCATTAAGTTGATTGGAGTATATATACTTTTTCTGTGTTGATACTATTTAACTTGACATAAAATTTATTAAAAAGCATAAAGATTTATGAAATTTATGATTCAAAATAGATTTTAAGTATTTATGTTATTATAAACTATTGTATTAAGATAAAGAGAAATTTTAAGTTAAGTTACTTCTAATTATAAAACAAAATACTTTGTTTGTTCTATTTTGATTTTCCATGAATGTAAAGAAAATTCTTGAATGATTTTAAATTGAAGATATGCTAAATGTTTCTAAATGACTTTAATCTAATGGTATTAAAAATGTCATGTAAAGTGTTAGAATTAAAAAAAAAAAATGCTAAAATGAAAAAAAAAACACATTCTTTTCTAAATGAATTAAAAAGAAAATTAGAATAATAACTTAAAATTAAGGAAGTAATATTTTTTTATGAGACATATTTATAAAAAAAATATCACATAAATTAAATCAAAACTGAGGAATAATATTATAGATGCGCCACAATGAAAAAAGTTTTCTTGTTTATGAATTGACAGAAAGCCAAAAGAGCAACTTGTGAGTGTGACCGAGATATTAGTAACAGTCTGTTATCACCCACTTTGTGAGGAGTTGAAAAGATGATGTTTTTCTTATTAAGGAAAAAGTAAAATAGAAAGCTGAAAAATGCCTCAGATCAACACTTTGAAACATTGCCATTACGTATGAATTTTCCTTTTTTTTTTTGTCAGTAATGATAAAGGGTGAAATATAAAAGGTTACTATTAATTATATTAAAGAAAAGAATAAAAAAATATGGAAGATATATACCCTCAAATATCTCAATATGAATAGAGTTGTTATATATGTATATTGACATTTAATATTTAGATCTTAATTATTTAGCTGTTATAAGTAAGTATTTAGATAGAATATGAACGATAAATTTAACATTAATAGTCTTTCCTCATGAAGTTATGACCGTGATTGATGGACACTATTTAAATAAAATAATTTTAATTTTGATATTTGTACTTGAACTTGACTATGTGCATGATTAGAGCTGTCAATATGAGTTGACCCACTCCATCCAGGCTAATCCATACATGCTTGGAAATTTTAGGGGCCAGGCTGGGCTAGCCCATTTTTGATGTGGGCCAGAAAATGGTCGGCTCAGCCCACAAGTACGTGGGCTACGGGCTTTGCCGGACCAACCCTTTGTTTTTAATAGTATATATTTTTTATAATTTTTTAAATTAAATTATAATTTAAAAATATTATCATAAATATCGACAAGACAATATCACATGGTGTTAGTGTTACTACTTGTTAATCAAATCCACAAATAAAATTATCTTTATAGTATTTATTATGTTTGATTTCAAGTAATAGCATAAATAGCTAAATAGAACTATTAACCTAATTGTTTTCCAATGATCATAATATCACACAAAAACTATAACAACATTCCATAAGTTACGGCCTGTAACGACCCGGAAAATGATAGAGTGAAACTAGAGCCTCACATGTGAGTTTNAAATAGAATATTTATTAAATTTCACCTTGCTTGAATTTCAATAATAAAAAATACCGTATAAATTGACGGAAAGAATATGTATTTATGTAGGTGTTTATGGATGCTTTTCGTTTTTGAATTTCATGAAAATAGTATCAAAACTTATGTAATCGTTTGTCAAGATCATTGATGCTCTTTCCGTTATATTTTCTTTTTGAAGAGTATTTGATGGATTTAAGTGCTTTTGGAATTCTAAAATTGTTGAGAAGAATAAAAGAACAAATTAATTTTATACCTTCTTTGTTTTTCATATTAATAGTCTACTTTTCTTTTACAAATTTCTTAAGAAATCATAAATAAAATAATACTTTTACTGATTTACACCTAGTTATTATTTTTAACTTTATAAATTTTATTTACACTTTCAAAAAGAAATATTGTTATAATAAAATAGAAAACTTGTAATTAATTATATCTTTGTAAATTAACAAATAATTTTATCCAACTATTTTTAGTAATATAAATAATTAATTTCGAGATGAAAAAATAATATCAAAATGTTAGAAATAGAATAAATCAGGTAAAATTTTTTGAATTTCATATTTTCCTTGTATAAAATTATTAAAGTATGGAAGTAGAAAATTTGGAACAATGATTGGAAAAGAAAAACCAAAGAAAAAGAAGTAAAAAAAGTAAGAAAGAGAAAAAAATCATTGAAAAGAAGAGAAAGAAAAAGGAATTTGGGCCATTTTCTGAAATGGGGCCCAACTTTCCACTTGGCACAATATAAGTAGAGGCTCATACAAGTATTGTCGGCCACCTCATACTTGTGCCTCGTACATAATAAAATTTTTCGGTGAAATATAAAAGGTTACTATTAATTATATTAAAGAAAAGAATGAAAAAATATGGAAGATATATTCCCTCAAATATCTCAATATTAATAGAGTTGTTATATATGTATATTGACATTTAATGTTTAGATCTTAATTATTTAGCTGTTATAAGTAAGTATTTAGATAGAATATGAACGCAAAAAAGATAAATTTAACATTAATAGTCTTTCCTCATGAAGTTATGACCGTGATTGATGGATACTATTTAAATAAAATAATTTTAATTTTGATATTTGTACTTGAACTTGACCATGTGCAAGATTAGAGCTGTCAATATGGGTTGGCCCACCCCATCCGGGCTAATCAATACACGCTTTGAAATTTTAGGGGCCAGGCTGGGCTAGCCCATTTTTGGTGTGGGCCAAAAAATGGTCGGCTCAATCCACAAGTACGTGGGCTACGGGCTTTGCTGGACCAACCTTTTTTTTTAAAAGTATATATTTTTATAATTTTTTAAATTAAATTATAATTCAAAAATATTATCATAAATATCGACAAGACAATATTACATGGTGTTAGTGTTACTACTTGTTAATCAAATCCACAAATAAAATTATCTTTATAGTAGTTATTATGGTTGATTTCAAGTAAAAGCATAAATAGTTAAATAGAAATATTAACCTAATTGTTTTCCAATGATCATAATATAACACAAAAACTATAACAACATTCCATAAGTTACGGCCTATGTAGTGATTCCCTAGAAATTTTAGGTAATTTTTATTTTATGTAGTACATATTTTATAAACATAATTTGTATTTAAATTGTAACATTTCAAACTTTTAACAGATTTTGAGTTTAGACTCTTGTTATTTTTAGTACTCTATTTTATTTTTATTTTTTAATTAATTTTTATTTTGCCCACGGGCCGGCCCTATCCATATTTCTCAAGCCCCACAAATCGGCAGACTTATTCAGGCCAGGCTAAAAAGCCCTTTTTTTAAATGGGCTCCAAAAATCGTAACCCAGCCCTATCAAATCACGGGTAAGGCCAGGCCGGCCCTACAAGCCTAGCCTATATTGACGACTCTATGCATGATATTAATGATGATTATCATAAATATTTTAATATTTCATTTTATACATATATAATATATTTTTATATAAAATATTATGGCGAAATGGTCTGATGGACACTTGTACTTGTATATGATTGTATTATGGACCTTTCTACTTACCCCTTTGTCATCTGGACCCTTAAACTCATCCAAACTCAATATTTTAAGCACAATTTTTGATGCGGTATGGTGCGTGTTGCACAAACACGTACACGTTGGCTAAAAAGAAAAAAAATTTAATCCACGTATGAATATTATATTCCACGTAGCAAATGACTCATATGAACTAAGAATAGTCCAAACCTTTGCGACTTTTCCTCTCTGCGATTTGTCATCCTCCCCACAAATAGATAGGGCTGATGTGTCTTCATCTCAACCATTTGATGAAAATGAAAATAGGCATTTAAACCAAAATCAGTCCCCTATAATTGAAGAGCAGTCCCCTAGAATTGAAGAACAAGACTCTAGAGTTGAAGAACATTTTGATTTTGATTCACTCTATGATGTTGATGAAAATATTGATGATTTGAGTGATTTGGATAAGGAGTTGCTTCAAGCTAGGCAGTCTAACATTCAAGAACAAGTTAAAGAGAAGAATGATAGAGTAAATCTAGATGAGATACCATCTGGTCCTGTAGGTATATATGCTGGTTTTGAAGACATCTATAAGGAGAAGAGGGGGAGATTTGAAGGCAATTTGGGTGGTGATGACCCTTATTTTGATAGCTCAGATCCTGGTAGTGACGTTAGTGAAGATGAAGGGGATCTTATTGAGAATGATGAAGTGGTAGATCCAAAACCTAGGAAGGAAAGTACAAAGATCTACTTTGATCCAACTGCTAAAAAGGTTTTATTTCAATTGTATATGGTTTTTTTGAATCATATTGAGTTCAAGGAGGCACTGCAAACTTACTCTATTCAGAAGGGTGTTAATGTTAAGTTGAAACCTAATGAGAAGGAAATGATAAGGACAAAGTGTAAGAAAAAGGGTTGTCCTTGACATATTCTTGGAAGTATTGATGGTAACACCAAAAACTTCAGTGTTAAAACATATTTTTCTGTTCACAAGTGTTTTAAAAGAACAAGAATTCCAGGAAAAGAAGTGTTTATAAGCATCTATATTTATCTTGGTTCCTTAAAAAGTGGATGGAAAGAAGGATGTAGAAGGATTATTGGTTTAGATGGTGCATTTCTCAAAAGTGTATGTAAAGGTGAACTGTTATCTTGCATTTCCAAAGATGGAAATAATCAGATGTACCCTATAGCATTGACAATAGTTGATAAAGAAACCAAGGACACATGGTCTTGGTTTCTCAAGTGCATCAGACATGATTTGGAGCTTACATAAGGTGAATGACTAACAGTGATGTCTGATATGCAGAAGGTAATCTATATTATTTGTTAAATTTATTCTTTAATTTCTGGAGTAATTGATATTTAACATTGTTGTATGTCAAATGTTCTTTGTTTGACAGAGTCTTCATCTTGCACTTATTGATTTATTGTCAAATACTGAAATTAGATGGTGTGTTAGGCATATATGGGCAAACTGGAAGAAAGACTGGAGGGGTGAAGAAAGGAGAAGAAAATTCAGGCAGGTTGCCAGGGCATCATTTGAGGTACTTTTACAGTCCAAACTTGATGACCTGAGTGAGTTAAGAGAAGGCATTGTAGAAGCTTTGCTAAAGTATAACAAAGAAGTATGGTGTAGGACATTTTTTAAAGAACATAGCAAGGGTGATGTGGTTGAGAACAACATATGTGAGACTTTCAACAGTTGATTTTAGGTGCTAGGTTCAAATCAATAATCACTATGCTAGAGGAAATAAGAGTCAAAGTTATGGAAAGAATGAATCAAATAAGAGAATTTTCAGAAAAATAGATTACTAATGTATCACCAATGGCTATGGATATTCTTAGAAAAAATACTGAAATTGCAGATAATTGTGAGGTAAAGTTTAATGGTGATCTTGACTTTGAGATTCATGATCCACCATATAAACATGTTGTTGACTTAAAAAAAAAGGTGTGTAATTATAGGTCATGACAACTAAAGGGAGTTTCTTGTGTCCATACACTTACAACAATTCATTATAAGGATTGGGTTGTTGAATCATTTGTTGATCACTGATATAAGAAGGAAACATACCTGAAATCATATAATAGGTTTATTCAACCTATGACAAACATGAAGATGTGGCCAAAAAGCACAAGATCAACCATTAAACCACCTGAAATTACTGTCATGCCAGAAAGACCAGGAAAAAATAGGAGAAAGGATAGCGATGAGCCTGTTAAGAAGAAGTTTGGAAAGGCTACAAGGAAGGGAAGAAAAATGAAATGTTTTGTGTGTAAGACTTTTGGACATAACAAGAAAAGATGTCCATCTCTGGTAAGTTGTGCTTTAATGTCTCTGTTACTGAATTTTACTCTTGTTATACTTTTGACTTTAATATATGTTTGTAGAAATATGCTGGAACTTCAAATGTTGCTGCTGGAACAAGTATTGCAACTGCTGGAACAAATACTGTAACTTCAGATTTTATAAATGCTGAAATTGGAAGCCAATCAAGTGTAAATGCAGGTCCAAGTGCTATAAAGCCTACAAATGCTTCATCAAGTGGTGTGAGGCCTGCAATTGCCTTAGCATCTGGTGGAAAGCCTACCAGTGCTATATCAAGTGATGTGAGGCAATTAAGTACTCAACAATCAAATTCTAGTGTAGCTGGCCAAAAAAGAAAGATTAGCACAACTTTGAGAAGTGGTGCAACTCTTGAATATAAGAGATCAAGATAAAAAAAAAAAAGCAAAGACAGCTGGTTATGGTCTCTTATTTGGACCAGGTGGCAGTGTAACTGAGAGGGTATGCATTTTATCATTTAAACACATTTAATTGCTTTAATTGATATTAGTGCATCTTTAAGTTAATATTTTTGTTGTTCTCTCAGTTTGGAACTACTGATAAGGTGTTACATAGTGATACATTGTCAAGTTCAACTCCTACCAATATTGATCTTGTTTACAAACCCAATGGACTAAGGTGGAAGGGAAGAGTTGCAGTTACTCAAAGGCAGCTATGAGAGGAGAGTTACAGAAGCACTCAAGGCGCAACAGACACTTATGCCACACCAGGCACTCAAGGTACACATTAAATTTCACTTTGTTTAGCTTAATGGCTTGATCCCAACTAACTTTATTTTGATTAATGACTTGATCCCAACTGTTTTGGTTCTTCTACTAGGAAGACTTTGTTTTTGTATATAAATTTGTGTTAAGTTGCTATTGGGAAGACTTTGTTTTTCTATATGAATTTGTGTTTGAATGAAGTTGTTATTTAGATTTCCGAAGAAAATGCAGTCAACTATTGAGGCCAATGTATTTGTTATTCCATTTCATTATCAAATAACACTTAGTACAAATCAATATATCTTAAAAATAACAGCTAGAAACCAAATAACAACAATCACAATAACAGTGATATCAATACTAGTGTTTGATCCTTGTCTTTCTTGCTTTCCTTGTCTCGCTTGTCTTCCTTGCCGTGAACTCGTTGATGGATTGTTGATGTTGTATTGTTCTTAGCATGTTGAATCATTTGCATCAGCCCATCGGAAGAATCCACACCCATTACTGGATGAATATTTTTGGCAACCCCAAAATATTCTTCCAGGATTAGTTGGTGTTCTTGATGTCTTTAGTTCAACATATGTTCCATAGTAGCAATATCGAACCGTCATCGTGAAGAACAACAAAATCAAACCAACAAAAATACAATAGAATCACACAAAAAAAAAGAGATGAGTAGAACGAAGGAAAAATTAAAGGCGACAAAAATAAAAGAGAAAAAATTTGAAGAGACAGAATCGAGAAAAAGAGGAGAAAAAAAGCTCAAATTTATCCAACAATGGTGTTGAGTGAAAATAAGGAAGAAGAGATTGTCTTTCAAGGTCAAAATCTGACCATTATTGCCTTTTGAAGGTGTCTCACACTCTTGTTTTGTGTGTTTCACACGCTCTTTGTGGATTCTTTCCACATAGGATGCCATATCAAAAATTGTGTTTAAAATATTGGATTTGGATGGGTTCAAGGGTCCAGATGACAAAAAAGTAAGTAGAAGGGTCAAAACAAACATATACAAGTATAAGGGTCCACCAGACTATTTCGCCAAATATTATTACACATTATTTGAGTATGAATATCATAGAAATATAATTTTAAAAGGGTAACTTTTAGAAATCTCACTAGTTTAGGAGTTAATTACTTGAATACACACTAGTTTGCAACATTACAAATCTTACTATATTTTGACGCATCTAGATACGTCCAGATATATATATCTCGACGAAGGATCAAAATTAGGTGTAGTTTGTTCTAGATACAGTGTATCCAAGTGAATTTGCATGTATCTGAGATACATAAACAAATTTTATTCCCCTCGCTCCCATCTCGCTAGTCACTCCCCTATCTTGCTCACATATCTAGTATCCGATACATGCGAATACACCAAATACATGTGTATCTAATGATTCACATATATCTGGGATACATAGACAAATTTCGCTCACTTCCTTCTTGTTCTCGCTTGCCTCTCCCTCTATTTTAGTGTATTTAGTGGCAAAAATATATGTATCTAGAAAAAGAAAAAAAAGACTTGAAATTTGATATAAAATTATCATTAGTGAGATAAATGTATTTATTTCAAACTATAGAAAGTATTAGTAAATATGATAGAAATATTTGTATAATTAGCTAATTTTTCCACTTTACAAAGAGCGTATCGTAATACTCCTACAAGAAATGTCATTGTTGTTATTTTATATAAAATGTTATAAAAAAAAAATATAACATGAAAAATTAATTTTAGAGAAAATCAAATCTTCACAGTGAAATATAATTATAACAAATAACCGCAATAATGAAGTTTGATGATATATAATCTTGTTGAAATAATTGTGGGGTGTGGAATAAAGGGATTGTGCTCCCAAAAGTAGCCTGATTTTGGGACTCAATCTGATGTGATTGTGGTCAAATAATGAAGTTTTAGGTATATATATATATTCGAAGGAATCAAAACAGGACATGGAATGCTTTAATTGACCAGCCATTAGTGAAAGATCCTCAAAAACTATACTCTAAAATTACACTTATCATAAAACATTATCTACATTCCATGTTCATAAATCACAATAAAGCAACAAATATAAGATAGTTCATAGTAGTATTCTCTTTGTTCCTATTTACTGGTTCATTTTTTATTTAACACACCTATTAAGAAAATAATAATTGACATAGTGAGTTTACCATTTTACCTTTATTAATTGATAGAATTTCAAAATCAATTTATTCATTAAAAATATTCTACTTTTTTCAAAAATATTAACTCACCAAATAAATGGAAGGTACAATAGGTAAAAAATATTATCTTTTTTTAATTTGTCAAAAATAATAATAATATTAAAAAATAAGTAAAAAATTAAAATTGGACAAGTAATTAAGGAGATGCTGAGATAAATCTTTGATGCAAACATTGAATGGGAGTGAATAGAATTAGCCTGAGGGAGTGGACCCTACGTTTATTTCAATGATTGAATCCAATTTTGTTTTATCATCCCACAATAATATGATCAACCAAAAGGCCAAAATAATAAATGTGTTCGACTAGTCCTATAAATCATGAACTGGCTAGTGCTCAATAAAGCAAATAGCTGGAAGTCATATACAATTTGCTGTTGCTGAAACACACACTAGGATCGATGGCGCCAACCAAAGTTGGAAAATTAGGTATCGTCTTTATAGAAAAAGACACGAGGGTCCACATAATTTGCAACTAAGCCAACTAATTAATAAGACATGTTTTTGTGTGATTATATATTATTTCACATAAAATTTTAAAAAAATACTTTTAAACATACTAAGGAATTAATCTTTTTAAGATGGAACAAAAATGAATCATGAGTTGAAACAAAGAATTACTATTGGTTTAATTATTTATCTAAAATAAGATCAAGTAAAATTTGGGGCTTGGTTTGCACTTATCCATCTATGAAGCATAACGTATGGCTGGTAAGTGATAACATTCGAAAGGATGACAGCGTAGATATGTGTGATTCTGAATTATTAAAGACCTTGAGTTACAAAAACTGACTATTTATGAGATATAATAAATATTAGGATAAGCAAGTTTTACGTTAACTTATAGTAAATGATAACTTGATAATTTAAAATATAAATTAATATACTGTCAGAATTCACAACTTAAATATATAATCAGAATTTACAGCTTATCTATTGTGATGCAATAGATACATTGTTCTTCTCTTAATCAGCTATCACGGGTTGAAGCATTGGATATGAAAAAAAAATCTTTAATAGAGAGTGTCAGAGCGCTATCCAGAGTCGTAGGCACATGCAAGTTAGGATACCCTTCATTGAAAAAAATACCATATATACAAGTAGAATGATACACGAAGTGATTAAATAAAATATTTTAGACATCTTTGACACAATAGGTTGTTGTAGCCCAATAATTTTAGACCTTTTTAATGGATTTCAAACACCTTGAATGGGTTAGTGGTCGCGTGTTGAATTCTCACTAGCAACAATTTTTTACCTTTTGTTCATTAGGAACAATTTTTTACCTTTTTAAAAAGACCTTTTGTTGGGCAATTTCTGGACACCCTTCGTGAAATTTCTGGCTCCGCCACTGGTGCTATCCTCAAATGGGTTCCTATTCGACACGAATTTGAATTGTTCGAACTCCAATACAAATACCGAACAATAGATGGTGGAAAGAAAAAGAAAGATTCCTATTTTCGATGTGTTAGAAACTTGCCCAATGCCTACGGATGGCAATGGAGCGGGGCGGGAGTGGAGCGGGGCAGGTTATGGTGTTCGTGGGGCGGGGCTGTTAAATTAGGTCTTAGGCCTAACTCACACCCCAAAAGCTAGCTCAAAGGGAGGAGGATTGCCCAAGCCTTATAAGGAGTCCACCCATCTCATTAACCACCGATGTGGGACTTTTGTCATTCTTTAACAGGGGCGGGTTAAAGCTTTTGCGGGTGTGGGGCGGGGCGGGTTGAAATCTTAGCTGGTTTGCTCCGCAATCGCCCCATTGCCATCCCTGCCAATACCCACCGTCCACCGACTTTCTGAAAGCTCAAATAAGAAAACCAAAAGATATTAAGTGTGTTGCTCCTATTCAATTGGCAATTTGGCCTCCCAATCTTTTGGCAATTTCGCACCCATTGAAAGTGACATATATCTAACACCTCCCAATTGAAATGACACTCTATAACTATTCAACTTGTTCATAATAAGTGGATTCGTTAGAATTTTAACTAAAAAAAATTAAAATATAGACAAAAGAATTAAGGAAATTTAAAATCTATTACTATATCATAGTGACCTAGATGTTCGCCTTGTTGGGATCAAATCAAACTTTAAGACACGAAAATCATTGTCTTTATTCAATAATTATTATGTCAAATCATTAAGAAGATAAAAGTAGATTTAAAAGAGTACATGCAACCATGGGTATAATAGCTGTTTTCTGCGTTGCAGTTATTGATCTTCTATGCCAAATCAAGACATGAACCACTCTCTCTTTCTAATAACGGGATATTAGCAACTTTTTTTGGAAAAACTACATATAGCAAACATCAACATATATTTAAGATAAATAGCTATAATTTACTTATTTTATATTATATAGATATAATTAATTATGAAATAGCAAAGTTAATTAATTACACATGAATAATCATTTTTTTCAATTTTATATGTATATTAACAAATATTAAACAACAAAGTAATTAATACACACCTAATCAATTATGTTGGGCATGTTTTGCTGTGTTGGTTTTCATGTTTACCATCTTCAATGTTTTCTCTTTCAATATTCATATATCATCGATTTTTGTTTATTTTTTCAAAAATCCTTCTGATTGACTATCCTTTTGCATGATTGTAGGAGTGATTTTTGTGATTCATCTTCATTAAGTATATTTTAATTACATTTTTTCTTGTTTTTTTAAATATTATATTTGTATACATTTGTATGTTTCATCTATTTTCATAGGGTTTCGATTGGAGATTTTTTCCATTACAATGGTGGAAATCAGTTTGAGATAATCTTTTTGTGTGTGTTTGTGTCATTCAATTTCTACAGTTTCAATTAGAATTAACCAAAAGGAACTCCAAAACTTTTTACTCTAATGACAGACTAAACAAAGCACCATCTTTTGCTTTGTATTTGTAGTTATTTGTATATTGAATCAAAACACTATGTTTGTTCTGAATTTGTATTCATATATTTTGTATTCAAATGTAAATATTTGTATTCATCTGTATTTTGTATTCAAATGTAAATATTTGTATTCATCTTTATTTTGTATTCAAATGTAAATATTTGTATTCATCTTTATTTTGTATTCAAATGTAAATATTTGTATTCATCTGTATTTTGTATTCAAATGTGTATATATGTAAAACGTATTCATAAATGTATTCATTTGTATTTATATTCAAATGTAAGTACTAAATACATTATAAATGAAAGCAAATTAATAGTTATATAATTGTGTTTTCTCTATATTTGTATTCAAATATAAGTATCGAATACATTATAAAGTAAAGTCGATTGATTGTTATAAATTTAAATTCATTTATATCTGTATTCAAATATAGATTTTAAATACAACATAAATAAAGTCTACTTAACTATTATATTATTGTATTCATGTGTGTTTGTATTCAAGTGCAAGTATAAAATATAACATAACAAAAGACTAGTTGACTGTTACATAATTGTATTCATATGTATTTGTATTTATATACTATTTTCATCTACATGTCTTTATATATACAAAAATAATTTTGAGATATATTTTTTCAACATACAAGTGTTCTTGTTTTTCATTTTTTTTGTACAGAGTTTGCATCTTCGATTTTAATTTTTTGAATTTTCAAAATAAACAATGTTAGACTGTAACTTTAGACTACATATTCAAACTGGCAGATTTTTAGGAGTGATTTTAGTTGTTTAACATATCTAAAAATATCTTATTTAGTGCATTATAATTATAAATGTATTATTGTATAAATAATTTTTTTAAAAAATACAGCTACATATAAACATAAATTGTAGTCATTTTTGGTAAATAACATACTTATAACTATTGAACTTCAATAACCCTATAACTGTAGTCATTTTTGTAAGTTACTCAAATTTTTTTAGGTGTGATTAATTTGGGACTATAACCCTATATTTATTATAGTATAAGTTTGTATTTCCACGTAAGCCCATCATTAAGTTGGAAATTACAATTAAGTATGTACACATAAGATCTTATATTTTATGAGGCATCTTTTAGATCCATTAACTTTAAACCTTAGAAGATCACACTATTAATTTAGATAAATCTTTTTGTTGTTCATCCTATATTCCTAAGATACTTATAACAAAAACTTTGAATAACTTGATAAGAAACAACAAAAATTAAAGAGTATTTCAAAACTAGAAAATTAAAATCAGTGGAGAAAATAGAACCAAAAACAGATTAGAAACAATATAAAAAATATTTTTCTCAAAGAAGAAAATCTGCAGAATTCACAATGTCCCCTTAAGGAAATTATTCCCCTCAAGTACCAGCAGGATATATTCGATCTTACTCACCGGTGTATCGGTACCTATAACCACGGTGTCAGCGAACCACTCAACGACAGTAAAATACACTTAGAATACTAGATTTAGTAGTAGTAGAAGAAATCCAGAAAATTGGTTGTATTAAAATGAGAGGAAACCCCTCTATTTATAGGCAATAAAGGGTAGCGTCAAAAGGTTCTTATTGTGCCTTACCGGAAAGGTCACAACCCTTTGAAAAAGCCACAATCTTTCTGAAAGGTCACAATTTTTCATAAAAGTCACAACTTTTCATAAAGGTCACAACTCCTTATAAAAGTCACAACTTTTCATTAAAGTCACAATTCTTCATAAAAGTCTCATCTCTTCATTTTTCATTCACACCTTTTAAAACCCAACAATCCCCCACATGAATGAGGAATGACTCCAAGACAAAGAAACGGACAAGTATGTATACTTTACAAGCAAAAATTAATTGCATCTGAATAAATAGGTTTTTCTTTGAACTTTTCATAGTGAACATATGTCGGATATACTCGGTCAATGGGTAGATTTGTTATGTGATGATACAACGTTTTGTCTCACGTTGATAGGGTCTTCCTATACCTTGTCGGGGGTATAGAACCTAACTCACTAAGTGGATCCACTAGTCTATGCTAAAAGCATTAAGGAATCATCTAAAAAGTATGACCATTTTCTACCCATGCTGGCTACATGGTTTATGGGGACTGTGAGTTGTCTGAACTCTCCCCCATATCCCATATCGGTGCTCAATACTACTCCCAAAATATACTAGCTCATATGTTTAAAAACATAACTCTTTCTGTGGTTTGAGATTATTACTCAAAACCTAGCTTAAAAGCTCTCTTGAAAATCGGTGTTTCCTCTCTTGAAAATTGGTGTTTCCTCTCTTGTTTAAATGTGAAAACATTTTAACTCTTGGGAGTACTTAGTTCTCATATAATCTTTTGAACAAATGATCTTCACTCTTACTCTTACTCAACTCAATGCTCAAGTCTTTAAAACAAGTTTAGAAAAAATTGTAAAAGACTTCTCAAAATAAGGTTCATGCCGAATTATGGACATGAACGAAAGGTTTTCAATAATTATACATAGAACTCAATACTCGGAACACAAAAACTTCAATGATAATACTCATTTCAAGAATGCTCAACTCAGAGGGTTCATGCGGAATTATGGGCATGAACTACTCAACTCAAGGACTCAAAGATACTTCTCAGCTCAAGACTGCTCGACTTATAGGGTTTATGCGGAATTGTGTACATGAACTACTCAACTCAAAGACGTGCAATAGTCCCATGATTACGAATATAACCTCAAAAAGAGGTTAGGAACTCAATACTCAAGACTTTGAACTTTAAGATACTACTTCTCTCAAAGATACTCAACTTATGGAGTTTATGCGAAATTTATGGGCATGAACGACTTGATTCAAGGGTTTACATAACGATATGGAACTCGTGTATACGAATCTTCTAATTATCATACTTACTTCCTCAAAACTTAGCTCAAATCGATAGTTGATCTCAAAAGATTCACAATTGAACTCAAAGACTTTCTTGAACTCTACTCTTAACTCTTTCTTGAATTTGAATTATGAATTCAAGAGTTATGATTCATTATATGAAGAATCTCAATAACAATATAGAAATTCGATAATTAGAAATAGAACTTTTAAATTAAACACGAACTCAAGAACTCAAAATCAACTTATCTTAAGAATACTAAAATCTAGGGAAAGTATCCGAGATTACTCTTTTACTGATCTGAAAGTAGATGTAGGGCGTGAGGACAAACTAGTCCAACACTATGATAGCCTTACATACCTGGAAGAACAAGATTCTTGAAGAATCTTGAAGAAGAACTTTATTAGAAGCATTGAAACCCTAACTTGAAGGTAAACGATCAACAAAACCTTTCTTGAGATTCTTGAATTAGTTTCTTGAAATCTCTATAGACAAGAATTATGATTTTCATTAGTGATTTATAATTGTATGGAGGAATTTGAGTAAAAAAAAATGGAATTCCTGGAGACAGACTTACCTTGAAGAAGAATTTTGAAAAAGATTGAAAGAATCTTGAATGGAGTTTCCTACTTTGATTTTTCCTTAGGGTTTTACCCTAGGGTTTGAGAGAGAAGAGAACGATGGACTGAAAGATGAAAATATGATTGTTTTGAGCCTTTTATTAGTCAATAAATTAGTTTAGGGTTTTCTTGGATGTAAAAAAACAAAAAAAAAACCCTTTTTAATGTTTTTTCGTCGGCTAATTCGTAACAACACAGTATAGGTTACTAAAATAGTCATAACTTTTTACTCAGAAATTGGTGGCGGTGGAAAGTAGATTAAATTATCTTTAATTGGATAGGTTATTGTTTACGTAACTCTTTATATTATAAGAGATATGGTCGTTTGAAGTTGACTCAAGTAGAATCTTACATCAAACTTAATCGATAAGGAAACTTCAAGAACACTTATCAAGAACTTAAATCCTTGAATTTCAAGAATGAAATTACGCTGAAAATCATAATTAGAGTGTAGGTGAATGAACCCAACACTATGGAAGCTTATATACCTCTTAGGGATCAAACTCATGACAAAATTTGCAACAAAACTCAAGAACCTCGACGAATGCTTTAATCCTCTCCTCTTTTCTCTTCTTGAACTCTCAACTAAAACCCTAGGCGTATATTAGGATTATAAAACTGAACCTAATATGATTAGACCCTTAAAACCTTACTAAAAATGAATTAAATCTTATTTGGTAAGGAAAAGAACAAAATACCTCTCACTATTTTCGGATAACTTTCCTTAACTGGACAGCCTGACTTCAAATTGCATATCTCACTCATCCGACCTCAAAACTTAGAAAACTCGGTGGCGTTGGAAAGATAATTCAAAGACCTTTCATTAGCTATCTTGTAGACCACCTAATTCATCCTTTACTAAGAGTTATAGTAGTTTTAAGTTGACCTAAAACTCATAACTTAAGCATAAGTTGCAAAATTTCAAATTTTGCTATTTTCAATTTAGTTCTTTTTGGAACTCAAGGTTCTACATCTAGTGACCTTAACACTTAAGAAATTTTAAATTCCTTGGTAAAATCCTACTTACAACGAAGGATGGTTCAAGTCTTAGTTCAAAGGTGTTTTTTTCTGGGGTGGTACAAATGTATGTGATGACTATGTCAAGATCAACACCGCAATGTTATACTTGTCAAAGACTGTCATACTATGGTGGAGATGTAAATCACCTAATGCTGAGAGAGGTTTGTGCATTATAAGCACATGAGATCAGTTTAAAGTCGAGTTCAAGCAACAATTCTTCCCAAATAATGTCGTGTATGAGGAAAGGAAAAAATTTAGGGAGTTAAAGCACACATGGAGCATATAGGATTACGCCAAAGAGTTGACGACCCTTACGCTTCAAATCTCCAACCTCTCCAATGATGACTTGTTGTTCACTTTATGGATTAATTACATAATTGGGCTAAGGAACTGCAATGCCGCCAAGTCACTGATGTAGACTAAGCCATAGTGAGAACCTAGTGTTTGATGAATTTCATGAATGAAAAGTATGACAAAGACAAAGAGAATAAGTTAGAAAATGACATTGTTAATGGTAGAGGAGATTGTGGTAAAAGTAAGGAAGTACATCAACAATACCACAAGACTCAAGATACCCACAAGTTTTACAATAAAAAGTCAATTGATCATCAAAGCTACATGGAAAAGAAAGCACAGTCTGAGAGGAGAGATGGTACATATACAGAGGGTCATATATTTTCAAGGATTATCCCAAATTAAAGAGTCGTGGCGCTATGATGCGTGAACAGAAGAAGCAAACGCAAAGAGACAGTTCATTCACAACTCAATTAGGAGTGATTGGACTATGTGGAGTCATCACAAAGTTAGTTAGCCAAATTAACAAGAATAGAAATCAATACGTGGACCTTATCATCAATAATAAGCCTGCTTGTGCATTGGTTGACACCGGAGAAACTCATAATTTTATGTCAAAGGCCGCGACAAAGAGACTAGAGTTAAAGCTCGCTCCAACTAACTCTTGTGTTAAAACTGTGAATGCCGAGGCTCAAACTGCTCATGGTATTGCCAATGGTGTTGGAGTCAAATTGGGTGATTGGAAAGGTATAACAAACTTTACCATTACAAAGATGGATATCTATTATATTATTCAAGGGAAAAATTTCTTCACATAATGTCATACCTTGATCGGCCTCTACATTTATTGCCTCTGGGGAATGAGAAAAGGCTTGCATGGTGCCTACAGTAACTATACCACACAAGCAGAATCAAGCATAATTTCCGGCCATACAACTTGTGAAGGGGCTCAAGAAGGAGGAACCAATGTTCTTAAAAACCACTACAAGTTTTGTGTAACAACTCACTAATTTAAAGAACTAGAAAGAGTTAGAATTGGAAATATCCATTTTAGGAAAGAATGAAAAATCTAGAAATTTGTTACGTTATGTTAAGTTTGGGTTTTTGGTCAACTTCAAACGACCATAACTCCTAGATTAGGACGAGTTAGGTGTGCTTACAAATACCGTAGGAAAGATCTTGGAATTATCTTTCTAACGCCATTGAGTTTGCGTGATTCCGAGTTCGTGTAAGTGAGATATTCCCACTGGATGTTGGGCTGTTCAAATAAGGAAAATGTAATTCGGATTTTGGAAGGGTAGTTTGGTCTTTTCCTTACCAAATTACTTTATTTCATTCTTAGGAATTTATTTGGTGTCTAAACTGAACTTAGTCAGTTTATGCTTTTGAAAACTAAGTTAGGGTTTTGAGATAAAAGAAAAAAAGAGGAGAAGGAGCAAGAATCATCAAGTTCTTCAAGAATCGCTTGTAGATATCGTCAAGGGGTGATCCCTACGAGGTATGTGAGATCACGTAGTGTTGGTTTAGTTCACCCACGCGCCAATCATGATTCAATTCAGCAAAGTTGTATAGTTTTGAAAACAAATCCTCTGAGTTCTTGATGTTAATTAGTTTGGAATCCGGTGGGTTCTTGTTGTTGAAGTTTCTTGAGATTGATTCGTGTAATTAGGTGTGGTTTCGAGTTGGATCTTGCATATATTTATGATTTAGTTGTTCTTAAGTGTTTGGGGAAAGAACCAAGTTGATTTAGGGGGTTTAGAGTTGAAAAATGAGCAAGAAAAATCGTAGTACACCTGGGCAGGGGCCTGGGGCGCCTCCCCTCTCAGAGCCCCAAGAAGGGACCTCTGAAGTTTGGGTCTTGGGGCACCACGCCAGCCAGAGCGCCCCATCTTTGCTTCTGACGTTTTCCCTCTGGCACTCCACTTCACTCAGAGCGCCAGGGATGCTAGTTCTTCCCATTCTTCCCCTATCTTTTCGTACTAGTTCCTTAGAAACGTACCAATGTTTTCTAGTTGATTCCAACACTCTGAGGTACATCTAAATGTCATGAAATCATCCATAAACATCAGATCATGAACCTTGAATCCATAATTCATTTCAAGGAAAGTTAAGAGTCAAGTCAAGAGGCTAAGAGTTAAGTCAAGAGAAGTTCATAAAGTTTTTCAAAAGTCTTTCACAAATGTTTTAACTTTGTTTTAAGACTTAAGCTTTGAGTTGAGTAAAGAGTAAGAGTAAATTTAAATTCTTCAAAAAGAGCTTTTAAGCTAAGTTTTGAGTAATTATCTCAAACCAAAGAAAGAGTTTTTGTTTTAAAAACATATGAGCTAAGTATATTTTAGGAGTAGTATTGAGCACCGATATGGGAATGCGAGTTCATTATAACTCAAGTCTCCATAAACCATGTAGCCATCATGGGTAGAAAAAGATCATACTTTTTAGATGATTCCTTAAGTGCTTTTTAGCATAGACTTGTGGATCCACTTAGTTAAGGCGTTCTTTATGACGGCAAAGTATAAGACAGTTCTGGCAGCATGGGCAAGACGTTGTATCATCACTTAGGCTCATAGTGGTAGTTGTCGATTAGAAAAACTTCCACAGTATTATATTACTTAATATGTAATTGAGTTGCTATTGTATATTCTTTAATACATTGAGTTGTCACCTACTGTTTTAAATGCTTTGTATAAACTGCACTATTATTGTTGTTTTTACCTTGCATTTGAGTGAGTTATTCATGAGTTGAGTAAAACCATGGTAAGTGTTCCTTTCATATTCATTTCAAGCTTATGTCATGTTTAGTTTTCCCCTCGCATACTCGTACATTCAATGTACTGATGTCATTTGGCCTACATCTTTTAATAATACAGATACAGGTAACTAGGATCAGTATCCAGCGCCCCGTTGATCCAATTGAGCACTCAGAGTCAGTTGGTGAGCCTCATTGTTTTCCAGAGGACTCCTTTTACATTGTTTTCTAGTATTTCAGTTGTTAGGATGATCGGAGTCTTGTCCCGACATCCCTCTTAGTATTTAGAGGCTTCATAGATAGTTAGTTATGAGTCCTTTAGTCTTGTATTTAAGATGTTTTTCTATACGACTTGTGTTGCCATCTTGGCTAGTTTGAATGCTTCTTTTAAGACATTCTAAGTTATTCATTAGTTTCTTATTTGAGACTATTTCTTGTGCTTAAGTCTTCCGCTGAGTAAGTATGCCAGACTAAGGGTTCGCTTGGGGCCAACAATGGTTCTCGAGTGTCAATCTCACCCAGGGTGTAGGCTCGGGGCGTGACATTTTGGGGGAGGTAGAGACAAAAAACCATTGCCATGTTCCACTCTCATTAGAGGGGAAAGCGTCGAAGGAAGCTACATGAGAACGGTATGAATAATCATGGCTATTTAAAGGTAATACACAAAAGTTTATACAACTGTAATGCGGCGTGGTCATCGCAACATCAGGTGGAGTGAGTGTGATGACTAGCTATGTCATCATGCCACATAAGTACCACATGACACAAAGTTGTCCATATGGAGGCTTACAAAGGAAGAAGGTTAGTCCATAGTGGAAGGTTCTAGAGAAATGTGAGAATCTCCCGTGGTAGAACCTAGAATATCATAGAATTTATATGGAAGGTCCTTAGAAAATTCTAGGCATGTGGAGAGTTCTAGAAAAAGGACTACTTTGTAAATATGTAGGGACTTGTATAATAATAATAGTTTATATTTTAGCCCTTTATGAGTAGCATAAATAGAGGGGAATTCATTTGTAAATTCATCCAACAAAAATCAATCAAAGTGTTTTACATAGTTCTTTATAACAATCCTCTCGTGTTCTTTCTTCCATTCCCTTAGTGATTCTTAGAATTTTAGGCTGACTTGACATGGTAAAATCGTGAGCAAGTAGTGCAAGAAACTTAAACAATTTGTCAAGTGTTGTATGTGTGCTTAGTAAAAAACTAAATACGTGACATTCAGCTAAAAAGAGTTTCCGACAAAACCATAAAGAGTGAGAAATAAAAGTGTTGATTAGAGAAAATATTAGGGAAAAAGTGTGATGGTGTACATGAACATGAGGCATTTTGTGGGGAATATGGAATAAAGGGATATACAAAGAATAAACAGATTGTCCTACTAGTTTGTCCAACTTGATAAACAAACGAATTTAAATATACACACTATGAAAATATAAAAAAAGAATATTTATGCAATTAAATAAATTTATATATATATATAAGAAATATCTAGAAGAAGTAAAGAAGAAGATTCTTCTAAATATAAGTCATTACGCAAAATCAGATTCAGGTGCATAGTCATAACCATGTGTTTTAACATTCAAGGTTAAATCATCTAATATATTAGAATCAGTCAAAGATCACTGCAAATTGGGCTGAGCATTAAAATAAACTGGACCATAAGCCACCGTAGATTCTATCGAACCCATCAAGGATTGACGAAAATTTAAATTTCTTGCATCTCGTAGAGCAGCTAAGAAAGTCTCTGGTAACCCTTTAAGAGTTAAATGTTTAAAAGCAATTTGAACCATGCCAATATGCAAAAATTTATACTAAGATTTATATAATTCAATATCACGCTTATTTAATAAACGAATAGTTTGTTCGGACGAGTTTAGCGCCAAGGATTGTTCAGTTGTTTTAATCAACTGTTTATTATAAATCTTATCAAACCAACCATAATCATAAATGGTTTTTATATTAACTTTCGGAATAGTCCATTTGTTTAACAAATCAAGGTTTTGAGGTATATCTATCTCTTCTAGTCGAGTGCTTTTAATATCTTCTTGATCCATAAAAGAGAGAATATATCTATGCCGAAATTCTTCACATCAATTATATATATACCATGAAAGTTCCTAGGCTCTGAATTTATTTTCTTTTAAACACTATCATGCATATAACTTAAATCCTAAATAATAATAATAATAATAGATAATATTCTTTTCCTGGATAATGGTTTTATGAAGGAGTGGAATGTCAGCAATGGCGCGGCATCAATTTTAAATGAAGTTAAAGTAGAGAAATCCTTAAAGGAGACGAATGATTCCCATAATATTTTTAGTACTTACGCTTTTTGCGTGTTTATCTTAAAACATTAGTCTTATTTATTTTGAACTAATTTTAGGAATAATTTATTTGAGAAATTATGGTTTTATTTTTTAAATTTAAGTAGTATTATATATAAGTAAGGGAAAGTTATATATATATATATATATATATATATATATATATATAGCAATGACACTTTTTTCCATGACATTTTAAAAGTATAGCAATGATATATTAAGAAAATATTTATAATCTATAGCAATGACATTTTTTTTTCAATAGAACGGTCAATATGAGTTCAACGTCATTCCGTGATTTAATAAGATTGAGATAAAAATTTAAGAACTAATTTAAGAATATGACTTTTTAGTTCGACTCAAATCAATTAAACCTGTCAGCTCATTAGGCTTGAGAAAGGTTGGTCTAGGTCTCTAGGCTAGTCCATAAGTCAAATGAAATTAATTAATTAATTAAATTAGATCGATACATACATACTGACAACCTACAGGTTAAGTAGCTTCTACAATTTTAAAAACAACCACCAAACTGAAGTTAGGCTTTTTGAAATAAACAAATGGAAGCTAGGCGATGTCGATATTTTGGCCCCAAAAAATGAGCTTTCCTACCTTTAATTGATGCGGATTTTTTAATTATTATTATTTTTTTAAACAAAAACTAGCTTTTATATTCAAGAACTTACATCTTCAAAAGATGCATGTTGCGGAGATGAGTGTTGAGATGGATGTGTGAGTATATTAGGAGTGACAACAAGATTAGAAATGAGGTTACGTTATTCGGGAGAAGGTGGAAGTAATCCTTGTGGAGGACAAGATGAGAGAAGCGAGACTGAGATAATTTGAGCATGTGAAAAGAAGATGCACTAATGCCCCAGTGAGGATATGCAAGAGGCTGGTTGTAGGGGGTACAAGGAGGGGTAGAGGAGGTTCGAAAACAATTTATTTACCTCCACAAGATAATGGTAAGGTCTACGTACACTGTTGGAAAAAACAAATTTTATACCTCAATAGAAATATATCTTTCCATTAACATTTACAACAAACAATTGATTTTATAATTTAATTAGTCTTAATAGCTTTCCTTAGGAGAAAAGGTTGTGTTGACAAACATTAGCTTCCTATCCTTTTATAACTTTGATTATCCATTATATTTATACCTTTTCTAGTGTTGCAACTTGGTTCCTAAAACTATCGTTGCAACATTTGTTTTTATTCTTTATCGACATTAATCGTCCACATCTTAGTCATAATGTATATTCATGTGATATCTTATATCTATATATATACTCCAGGTTCTTTTTTGTAGCAACCCCTTTCAGTCTTTTTGGATAGATCAATGGTGAAAGATTTGAGTAAGAATTTTTAGGTTAGACCAAGATGAGGTCTAGGG
The DNA here is from genome assembly GCF_019186545.1 of Solanum stenotomum. Lineage (NCBI taxonomy): Eukaryota > Viridiplantae > Streptophyta > Magnoliopsida > Solanales > Solanaceae > Solanum > Solanum stenotomum. The sequence goes on along the minus strand of NC_064289.1, from coordinate 25,285,002 downwards.
CAATCCGGGAAGGGATTGGGATAATGTCTATGCTTGAGTTGAGTTTTCTAGTAGCTAAGATGTTAATAAGTCCGTAGGACCTTTCGAAAGTGAAGTCGGGTGAGTAGAACTCCTGATATTGATCCTATTGTCAATGAGTTAGTTTTGAACGTCAAGGTTCGAAGGTGTGTTGTGGAATGTGGACTTTTGGGGAGAATTTCAAGTTCTATCCTGTGCAAGCCGCTATAACGAGTGTCATACCGCTATAGTGGAAAAATTAATTCTCGCTATAGTAGGTGGTCCCGCTATGGCGGAGACGCTATAACGGGGTTAGTCGAGTTTCTGTGCAAAAAAGTCTCAAAACTTCTCATTATTCTGCAACTCGTTCTTGAGAGGAAGGGAAATTTAGCGATACTTTCCTCAAATTTTCCATCAATTTCTTTGGTAAAGGTAAGTTGATTACTCCCGTGACTTGTATTTTGATTCTTAAGCCTTAAAATCTAGGTTGCTACTCTTGGAAGGGTTTTGACTTGAATTAATGGTGGGGAAAATCCTAGTTTGAGTAGAATGATCATAAAATTGGCCTAGGGTTAGGATTAAGTAATAATTCGGGTTTAATTAGGTCATTGTCCATTGATTGTTGTGTGTTGTTGTTTTAGGCCAAGAACAAGCCAATACATTACAAAAAGGGAAGGCACAAGTTCTTTGGAGTATTCACACTTGTTTCTGTTGAGTTAATTCTATTGTTGAGTTAATTATTCTAACTTTATTAACTAAATGTAATGCAAAGAGACAAATGCAAAATACGTTTCAAAGGAGAAGATACATCCGTTCCAAAAACAAAAGTGGTGTAATTGCCTGTAATTCCATTAACCTTGACAATACATTTCTAAAAATTAAACTCTCCTACTTTCAACTCCTTCTCTTGCAATCCTATATAAGATGTGGCTTTGGTGAATAAAAGAGACACCACTACCAACACAAACAAAAAGAAGAGAAAAACATTTCCCTCTTTTCTTCTTATCTTATTCTTAGAATATTTTTTGGGCAATTGGTTTTGGCAACCTCCAAACTTTCAGTCACGAGTGCACGTGTTTGAGAGTAACTGTGGAACCTTGGGGAGCGACCGGCAACAACATTTTACACCGGAGTGAAGCCGAAATCGCTTTCAAGGCAGTGGCTTGCCGCGACACAGTGTTTGTGATAAGTTATTTATTACTTAATAATTCCAATCTAATATCAATATTGTAGTATTTTTCTCAACAATTTGAAAGTGATTTACTAATATACAATATTGATAAATGGCTATTTCTTTGAACACAACTTTTTTTGATTTGTCAAAACTTGAGCCTTTGGATGGAAATAATTTCAAACGATGGTCACAAAAACTTTTAATTTTCTTTGAACAATTAGATGTTAATTATGTTTTATTTAAAGAACCTTCTATGAATAGTTCTAATACCACTACTGATTCTAACAATGTTATGGTTGTTGAAGATGTTGTTAAAAAGAAGTTTGGAAAGGATAACAAAATTGTGAGAGGACATTTGCTAAATCATATGACTAATCCTTTATTTGATTTATTTTTAACCTATAAATCTGGCAAAGAAATATGGGATAGTTTGGAAAATAAATATGGTGCTGATGATGCAGGAAAGAAGAAATATGTTGTCGGTCAGTGGATTAAATTCCAAATGGTTGATAATAAGCCATTAATGGAACAAGTTCACGAATATGAGAACTTGATTGCTGATGTTCTCAACGAGGACATGAAGATGTGTGAGATATTTCAGGCTAATGTTCTGCTTGAAAAATTCCCACCATCTTGGAGTGATTATAGAAATCAATTAAAACATAAGAAAAATAATTTAACTGTCCAAGAACTTATTAGTCATATGAGGACTGAAGAGGCGAACCGTCTCAAAGATAAGATGGAAGAACTTTCTCTTAATTAAAGCTAATCTTGTTGAATCTTCTGGTACTTTTGTGAAAGACATGTTCAAAGGCAAACATAAGAAAGTCTCAAAAAAGGAACATATGAAGAAAAAAATCAATTCAACAAACCGGAGTCATATTCACAAATTTAAGGATCCTTGTTTTGTTTGTTGGAAAGTTGGTCACAGGGCTGCCAAGTGCTATCAAAGAAAAGGGCAGGACTCAAAGAAGGAAGGGCAAAGTGATGTCCAAGCTCATCTTGCCAATGGTAATGAAGTGATTGTTGCTGTAGTTGTTGAGGCAAATCGGGTGGTTAACAAAATTGATTGGGTGCTAGACACAGGCGCTTCAAGGTATTTTTGTGCCAATAAGAATTTATTAATGACTTTGAGGAGTTCACTGATGGCGAGTGTGTATATATCGGTAACTCCACTACTGCTATAGTAATGGGTAAAGGAAAAGTTTTACTTAAATTAACTTCTGGAAAGACATTATCCTAGAACAATATTTTGTATGTTCCCTCCCTTCGTAGAAACTTAGTTTCCGGAGCACTTCTCAACAAAGTAGGCCTTAAACTTGTTTTTGAAGTTGATAAAATAATTATTTCTCGTGGAGGAGACTTTGTTGGGAAGGGATATCTTAGTGGAGGATTATTTGTATTGAACATTGTTCAAGAGATTGTCAATAATGCAAGTATTTCAAATTTTGCTTATATTGTTGAGTCTATTAATTTGTGGCATGGTAGACTAGGTCATGTTAATAATATTGCTTCTATTAAAAGACTTAGAAAAATGGAATTAATTCCTATGATAAAAACTGATGATTTTCTAAATGTCCTCTGTGTGTAGAAGCAAAGCATGCCAAGAAACCTTTCAAATCTGTTATTCTAGTAGAAAGACCGAATTACTTGAACTAATACATTCAAATTTAGCAGATTTCAAGAACACTGTTAGCAAAGGCGGAAAAAATTATTACATTACTTTTGTTGATGACTTTTCTAAATACACTAAGGTAATCTTCTTAAGTCTAAAGATGAGGCTGAAAGCATGTTTTTGAATTTCAAAGCAGAAGTGGAAAATCAATTAGACAGAAAAATCAAGATATTTAGATCTGATAGGGGCAGTGAATATAGTACTTAAACTCTGGAAGATTTTTGTGAGAAAAATGGTATTCACTACTAAACAACTGCTAAAAAACGATGGAAGAAAAAGCGACGGACGGCGTCGCTCCAAAAAAGCGACGGACTAAGAGATGCCGTCCGTCGCTTTTTAATTAAAATAATAATTTTTAAAATTATTTTACAAAAAGCGACGGACTGCATCTCTTAGTTTGTCGCTTTTTATTAAAAATAATTATTTACAAATTAAACAATAACAACGCTGGCCGTCGTTTAAATTTATTTTATTTAATTGATTAATTTTTTAAAAAAGCGACAGACGGCATCTCTTAGTCTGTCGCTTTTTGGTCAAAATATCTAGACAAACATTTTTAAAAAGCGACGGACAGCGTCTCTTAGTCCGTCGCTTTTTAATTAATTTTTTTTTAATTTTTGTTAAAAGCGACGGACGGCATCGCTTAGTCCGTTGCTTTTTTTCGGGTATTTTTGCTAATTAATTATTTTATATAGATAGTGACGGAGTCCGTCGCTTTTTATTAATTTTAATTGTTTAATTATTTTTTAAATTAGCGACGGACAACATCTTTATGTCCGTCGCTTCTTGGTCAAAATATCTGGTCAAATATTTTAAGAAAGCGACGGACATAAAGACGTTGTCCGTCGCTTTTTTAAAAATATATGCACTAGCAGACGCGATTTTCTCCATTTCTCCATATAAAAAAAAA
>NC_064289.1:25254165-25274723 GCF_019186545.1 Solanum stenotomum | reverse complement strand
GCTCAAACAATTGTGGTTTGAAGGCGTTTTGACTTATGATATATCAACTAAGCATAATTTTATCATGCGTGCTTCTTTAATGTGGACTATTAATGATTTTCCTGCATACGGGATGTTGTCTGGTTGGATGACAGCTGGAAAGCTAGCATGTCCGTATTGCATGGAAATTAGTAAGGCATTCAATTTAAAGCATGACAGAAAAAATACATGGTTTGATTGTCATCGCCAGTTCTTGCCAATGGACCATGAGTTTAGAAAGATGAAAAATACATTTAGGAAAAATAAGGTTGAAAGTGACCCCCCACCTCCATTACTCACAGGGCATCAAATTTGGGAGAGAAATTCTCAATTACCTAAAGTTACAGAAGCTTCACCTTCTAGACTTCCTGGATATGGTGTTGAACATAATTGGACCAAACAAAGCATATTTTGGGAGTTGTCGTATTGGAAGGACAATTGCTACGAGATAATCTAGATGTGATGCACATTGAAAAAAATTACTTTGACAATTTGTTTAACACAGTGATGGATGTTAAGGGTAAGACAAAAGACAATCCAAAAGCTAGAATGGACATAAAGGAATATTGTAGGAGAAAAGAGTTATGGCTGCAGGAATTACAGAATGGTAAAATAGTTAAGCCCAAAGCCAACTTTTCATTCACATTGGATGAGAAACGTGAATTTATTGAGTGGGTTAAAAATTTGAGGATGCCAGAGGGCTATGCTTCGAATTTAGGAAAGCGGGCAGATATGAATGAAGGAAAATTGATAGGTATGAAAAGTCATGATTGTCATGTGTTCATGGAAACTTTAATTCCTATCGCTTTTAGCCATCTACCCGAAAGGATATGGAAACCAATCACAGAGATAAGTCTTTTTTTTAAAGATTTGTGTTCTGGAAAGTTGTTGGAGAGTAGTTTAGATAGGATGGAGGAATATATTCTTGTCACTACTACTAAGTTGGAGAAGATATTTCCATGTGGGTTTTTTTGATGTGATGGAGCATCTTCCAATTCACCTTGTACAAGAGGCCCACCTCGGAGGTCCGGTTCAAACAAGATGGATGTATCCATTTGAAATATTCACTAAGTTATATATATTCGCCAAGTCTTTTAAATATTAACATATATATACATATATGCATGCAGAAAAATTGATAGTTCGAAGCAAACGATTAAGCAAAGGGGAAGGATCGAAGGATCATTTGTTCAAGGTCATATTGGGAGAGAAACATGTGATTTTTATTCTTATTACTTTGGTCATGATGTGTCATGTAGGAGAAACAGGCCCAATCGCAATGATGAAGGCGATATTGATCCTTTATTTCCACCAATATCAATTTTTAATCAAAATGGTCGAGGATCTAAAAAGCGTAGAAAGTGAGGCTTCACTGATATGGAAATGCAATCAACTGTGACACATATTTTGCCTAATTGTCCAGAGATTCAATCATATGTCAAGTAAGTGTTAAAAATATGTTATTAAATTACATACTAATAAGTGATCATTAACTAACGAAATACTTGAATGTAAAATGATCAGCTTGTTCGTAAACACATAGGGTAATGAAGCCATCTATACAAAATTTTCCAAATGGCTGAGGAACTATGTAAGTGTGCAATCACTAAGTATTTAATAATATATTCATGTTATACTAAATTATATTACTTGAAATAACAATCGCGTAGGTTTATGATGAATACTCAAGTGTCCAACATTTGCAATTAGTGAAAGAAGTAGCCCTTGGACCTGAATCTGAAGTACTGGCAATGAATAAGTATTGTGTCAATGGTTTTAAGTTTCAAACTGAAGAAGTATCTAGGAACAAGAGAACAAATAATAGTGGTGTCTATAAACAAGGTGATGTTGATGGTACTGGTCAAACTATTGAATTTTATGGTGTCATTCAAGAGATTATTGAAGTGAGGTATTCAAGTTGGCTTAATAAGAAGATTGTATTGTTTCGGTGTGAGTGGTTTGACCCATCACATAGAGGCAGAAAGGTGGACCATCAACATAATATAATTGAAGTTAAGCACACCAGGAAATACAGAAGTTATGATCCTTTTATTATTGCACAACATGCTAAACAAGTGTATTACGCTTCATATCCATTACGTAGAGACAAAGCTGATTGGTGGGCTGTTATAAAAAGTAAGCCTGTGGGAAGAATTGAAATTGACAATGTCTTAGATGTGGCGTATCAAAATGATGTTGCAATTGTTCAACAACAAGTTGATGTTGAATTGGAAACCACACTACAACATCCTCAACACATATTAGAAGAAGTATCTGATGATGAGATATTGAGTGTTGAGGAAGAAATATCCAAGAATGAGGAAACTGAATCATTTGATGACAAAGAATAGGACGATAATGAAAATGAAACAACTGAGGAGGAAGAATGGGAGAATGATGGAATTGAAACAAGTGAGGAGGAATAGTGTAGAATGAAAGCTAGCTAGTACATATGTAAGTGTATTTTACTAATTTTATTTAATTTATGATTTTTATATATATTATACATGTAAATTTGCATACAGATGTCATCAGGCGGTGACGGTGATAGATATCGCGAGCATCATAGAGTTGGCCAGACTAAACAGGCTAAAGAGAAGAAGTCTAGGAGACCGATAGATCCTGAGGATATTGCAGGATCTATTTTTTCTGCACCAGAGCGCATCAGCCATAATACTTATTTATTTGCTGTTCCGTTCGGTACAGCGGATCCTCAGTAATATTATCCTAATTATCGTCGATCAGTCGGTGCTTCATCTACTTCACAGGCCTTGCCTTCACGACACTATGAGAACCTACCTTTACAGGCAATTCGTCGAGCACGACCCTTATCGGCAGGTAATCCATCTCCCACAGGTACATCTCTTCANATGATGAGATATTGAATGTTGAGGAAGAAATATCCGAGAATGAGGAAAATGAATCATTTGATGACAAAGAATGGGACGATAATGAAAATGAAACAACTGAGGAGGAAGAATGGGAGAATGATGGAATTGAAACAAGCGAGGAGGAATAGTGTAGAATGAAAGCTAGCTAGTACATATGTAAGAGTATTTTACTAATTTTATTTAATTTATGATTTTTATATATATTATACATGTAAATTTGCATACAGATGTCATCAGGCGGTGACGGTGATAGATATCGCGAGCATCATGGAGTTGGCCAGACTAAACAGGCTAAAAAGAAGAAGTCTAGGAGACGGATAGATCCTGAGGATATTGCAGGATCTATTTCTTCTGCACCAGAGCGCATTAGCCATAATACTCATTTATTTGCTGTTCCGTTTGGTACAGCGGATCCTTAGTAATATTATCTTAATTATCGTCGATCAGTCGGTGCTTCATCTACTTCACAGGCCTTGCCTTCACGACACTATGAGAACCAACCTTTACAGGCAATTCGTCGAGCACGACCCTTATCGGCAGGTAATCCATCTCCCATAGGTACATCTCCTCAGTTATTTGCCACGAGTCTTGGAGATTCTAGTAGTGAGCAGTTAGATGCTTTGGCCGGTACGCCTCCATTGACTCAGCGTTTTGTGCATCCTGATATATCACCCTTGTCTATAGCTGCACATAGTGCTACACCACATGATACGATGTCTGCTCTAGCTCCTGGCCAGAAGGACATACTTGGTAGAGTCATGATTGAGCCAGATGGATCATCGTAAGTTTGTTTTGTTATCTATTTGTTAGTTTATTTTATTTATTTCTTATACTTTAATATATTATTCATGAACAAACATATTTATTATGTGTTTTGCATGTGGCATCCTGCAAAGAATGCTGCCCGGGCTTTAAAAAAGTGTGTTAGAAAACTCTACACACAAGCTTATCACTCTTGGAGGGAGATTCCAAACAGTATACACCAGGCGATGTTTAATAACTTTAAGGTATATATTTTTTAGTTAAGTTTAGTATACTTTACTTTTTTTTACTATCGATTTAATTAACGTTATTCAATTTTTTTTCAGACTATGTGTACTTGGGAGTCAAGGTACAATTTAGTCATTGAGACCACATTTGAGAGGAAGACATCCACCAGACTGTCTAGCTGGCTAAAGAGCGTTCGGGATAGTGATGAACGTCCCGGTTGGATGTTGTCTCATGTTTTTGCTGAATTGGGTCAGTATTGGAACACATACAAGTTTAAGGCAATATTGGATCAAGCCAAAATGGCTAGAGGCAATCTTAAAGGTGGCTCATTGCACACCGGAGGTGCAAAGACGGTTGGAGCAGTTGCACGAGAGATGGTAAGTTCTAATTCAAACTTTTAAATAAATAATTAGTTGATACATATATATTGTTATAAATTTCAGTTTTTATTTATAGGAAAAAAAATTGGGACGCACTTCCATTGAACCAGAGGTTTTCAAAAAGACACATGTCAGGAAGAAAGAAAATGAGTCAGATCCGGATGTGTGGGTGGAGGAAAGGGCCGAACGAACTTTTGTAAGTTATTTAATATGAATAATATATATCAATAGTGAATATATTTATGATATGTGTATATATATTGATGTCAATATTTATATTTAATATGCAGAATGACTTTCAAAAGTACGTCCCTGAGAATCTAGATAGTTCGGTTCAATTGACACCTGAACTGTCCACTCAGATTTGGAAAGAAAAAGTGGTAGGGGGGACACACAAGGGTAGATGCTATGGTCTAGGCTCTCGCAACGATGTTATACGCCTTCAGTCAGGCTTAGAAGGTATTGGATCGTCACGTCAAGCTGAGGCACTTGATGATGTTCAGATTGCTGCTATGTCGGATCAAATAACTAAACTTGCAGCGGCACTAGCAGAGTCGGAGTAGAAAAGAGTAGTTGAACAACAAAGCATGAGTGAGACCGTTCAGCAAATCAAAGAACAAGTGATGAACCTCGCTCGTCGACCTACTACTTCGTCTCCCGATGACACCGACGACGAGAGTGATGAGGATGATTATGTAGATCTCACTCCCTAGTTTAGATCTCTGGACATTTATGAATTTTTTGAAATTTTAAAACGAATTTTAAAAAACTTTATAAGTCTTTAGTTTATGATTTAAATACTTTTGAATGTTATTTTAAATTTGTTATTTTATGTTTTGTTTAGACTGTTTATAATTGTGTGTGTTTGATTGGGCTGAATAGTGTAGAATTGAATTGAATTGAATTTGCAGGTGGGCAGCAGAAGCTAAGATCTGCTACTGTCAAAAATATTGAAGAAAAAGCGACGGACAGCGTGGTTTAGTCCATCGCTTTTTTGGGTTTTAATTTTTTTAAAACCCAGAAAAGCGACGGACAGCGTGGTTTTTTCCGTCGCTTTTTAAGGTTTTTTTTTAAAAAAATTCATAAAAGCGACAGACAGCGTAGATTTTTCCGTCGCTTTTTTGGGTTTTTAAAAATAAAATTTCCAGAAAAGCGACAGACAGTGTCCTCTTATTCGTCACTTTTCTGGGATTTTCAAAAAATAAATTTCCAGAAAAGCGACGGACTGCATCGCCCTTTAGAAATTTTTAAAAAATGAAAATTAAAATAAAACGACGGACTCCGTTGCTTTTTAAAAAAAATTCAAAAAAAAAAATAGTCGAAAAGCGACTCAGTCCGTCGCTAAAAGAGACGCAGTCCGTCTTTAAAATCGACGCAGTCCGTCACTTTTTAAAAAATGACGTTGTCCGTCGCTTTTTGAAAAGCGTCGAGCTAAAAAGCGACGAAAGTGACTGCGTCGCTTTTCCGTCGATTTTGACCAAAAAAGTGACGCAGTCCGTCGCTTTTGGCCATTGTTTTTTGACAATTTTTTAGTAGTGATTTTACGTGAGGTTAGTGCTTCCTATATACCCCAACAAAATGGTGTAGCCGAACGAAAAAATAGAACCCTTAAAGAAATGATGAATTCTATGCTTTTAAGCTCTGGTCTGTCTGACAACATATGGAGAGAAGCAGTCTTGTCTGCATGCTATATTCTTTGTAGAGTCCATCATAAAAAGTTAGACAAGACCTCATATTAGTTGTGGAAAGGATTTGCTCCTAACTTGAAATTTCTGAAAGTGTGGGGGTGTTTGGATATGGTTGGTCTACCTGATTTTAAACGTGTAAATGTTGGTTCTAAGATTTTTGATACTATCTTTATTGGTTATGCTCAAAATAGTGCTACATATAGATTTATGTCTCTAAGTGATCATTCTATTTGTGAATCTAGAGATGCAGAATTTTTTGAGCATATTTTTCCTTTGAAAAATAATATGCCAAGTGATGTGCAAAATAATGTTTCTGCATCTATGTTAAACAATTCTCATGTTGTGCCTTCTTCTAATGTTATTTCTAATGAGCAAGAAAATGAACTCAAAAGGAGTAAAAAACGTAGAAGTGAGACAAGTTTTGGTCCTGATTTTATCACTACTTTCTTATTTGAAAATTTTGATATTAATGTTTTAAATAATGAACTAGTGTCTATCTATTTAATAGAAGAAGACCCTAAGACTTATGATGAAGAAACGATATCAATAAATGTTATATTTTGGAAAGAGGCTATTAAGGTGAATTTGACTCTATAGTTTCTAATCACACTTGGGACTTGTATGATTTGCCTAAAGGTTGTAAATCCATAAGTAGCAAGTGGATATTTAAGAAGAAATTGAGACCTGATGGTACAATTGATAAATATAAGGCTAGACTTGTGATTAAGGGTTTTAACCAAAAGAAAGGTGTTGATTACTTTGATACATATTCTCTTGTGACTAAAATAGCGACCATTAGGACTCTTATTGCTTTAGCCGCTATTCATGATTTAGTGGTACATCAAATGGATGTCAAAACAACATTTCTAAATGGTGATTTAGAGGAAGAGATCTATATGACTCAACCAGAGGGTTTTGTGGTTTCAGGACAATAGGATAAAGTATGCAAATTGAGAAAGTCCTTATATGGACTAAAACAAACACCTAAGCAATGATATGAAAAATTTAATATCATAGTGGATAATGACTTTGTTGTGAATTTATCTGCTACCTGTGTTTACTCTAAGATGATAGGTTCAGATTGTGTCATTATATGTTTATATGTAGATGACATGTTAATATTTGGTCCTAATGTGAGTGTTATAAATGAGACCAAGAACTTTTTGTCATCTAAAATGAAATGAATGACCTTGGTGAAGCAGATGTGATTTTGGGAGTTAAAATCAAAAGAACTGCTAATGGTTTCTCTTTGTGTCAATCTCATTACATTGAAAAGATCTTGAAAAAATTTGATTGTTTTGATGTAGTTCCAGTGAGAACTCCTTATGATCCTAATATACACTTGAGGAAGAATAAAGAATCTAGTGTTTCTCAAACTAAATGTGTTGAAGTAATTGGGAGTGTAATGTTTCTCATGAACTATACTCGACCTGATATAGCTTATTCTATTAGTAGATTGAGTAGATATACTCATAATCCCAGTAATGAACACTGGAATGCTCTTCACCGCTTGCTAAGGTATTTGAGAGGTACTATGAATTGGTGTTTGCATTTTAATAAATTTCTTGCTATTTTAGAAGGTTTTTGTGATGCAAACTAGGTAACTGACAATGATGAAGTTAGCTCCACCAGTGGCTATGTTTTTACTTTGGGTGCATGTGCTATTTCGTGGAAGTCTTCCAAATAGACTTGTATAGCACGTTCTACCATGGAATCAGAATTCATTGCTCTCGAATTGGCAGGGCAAGAAGCTGAATGGCTGAGAAATCTTTTGGAGGATGTGCTATTGCGGGGAAGACAAGCTTCACCGGTCTCTCTTCATTGTTACTCACAGGCAGCAATTGAAATTTCCAAAAATAGTGTGTACAATGGAAAAAGGAGACATATTCGCACCAGACATGATGCGGTTAAACAATTGTTGAAATTGGGTGTTATTTCCTTGGAATATGTAAAGTCCGAAAGAAATTTGGCGGATCTTATGACCAAGGGCTTGACAAGGAAAATAATCCTTGAAACGTCGAGGGGGATGGGGCTAAATTCCATTGATTAAGGTAGTGTGGTGGACCTATTAGGCCTCAATATACACGACATTTTCTATCCCTATGGCGTGAGGCAGTGTTTTATAAGGTTGAACTTATTTTGCTTTTAATGATTCTATAGTCGTAAGGTGGTCTATTTGAGATGGACTTGATGGAATCACCTACGTGAGTGTAAAGATATGGTCGCCTTTTATGAAAGACTTGGGGTCGTCTTTCTAGAGCACTCATAAGACCCAAAGTGTGTGTGCATGACCATAAAAGCACTTTGTATCGTGGAGGTTGCTTAAATTTAAGGATATGGTATGTGTTATGGGGGTCTCAATTTATATCCGCTCCGTTCAAGAGTACTTCACTTTGTGGATAATAAGTTGTTGCCTCATATCACTACGTGTCAATTCAAATCGAAAGATATTGATACTTAAGTACATGCTCCTTCCTTTTGTCCAAAATTTATTCTTACCCTTTGTCTTTGCATTAGTTGGGGATTGTTGAGTTAACCCAAGATGTGTGTGCATGACCATAAAAGCACTTTGTATCGCGAAGGTTGCTTAAATTTAAGGATATGGTATGTGTTATGGGGGTCTCAATTTATATCCGCTCCGTTCAAGAGTACTTCACTTTGTGGATAATAAGTTGTTGCCTCATATCACTACGTGTCAATTCAAATCGAAAGATATTGATACTTAAGTACATGCTCCTTCCTTTTGTCCAAAATTTATTCTTACCCTTTGTCTTTGCATTAGTTGGGGATTGTTGAGTTAACCCAAGATGTGTGTGCATGACCATAAAAGCACTTTGTATCGCGAAGGTTGCTTAAATTTAAGGATATGGTATGTGTTATGGGGGTCTCAATTTATATCCGCTCAGTTCAAGAGTACTTCACTTTGTGGATAATAAGTTGTTGCCTCATATCACTACATGTCAATTCAAATCGAAAGATATTCACACTTAAGTACATGTTCCTTCCTTTAGTCCAAAATTTATTCTTACCCTTTGTCTTTGCATTAGTGGGGGATTGTTGAGTTAATTCTATTGTTGAGTTAATTATTCTAACTTTATTAACTAAATGTAATGCAACAAGACAAATGCAAAATACATTTCAAAGGAGAAGATACATCCGTTCCAAAACAAAAGTGGTGTAATGGCCTTTAATGTCATTAACCTTGACAATACGTTTCTAAAAATTAAACTCTCCTACTTTCAACTCCTTCTCTTGCAATCCTATATAAGATGTGGCTTTGGTGAATAAAAGAGACACCACTACCAACACAAACAAAAAGGAAGAGAAAAACATTTCCCTCTTTTCTTCTTACCTTATTCTTAGAATATTTTTTGGGCAATTGGTTTTGGCAACCTCCAAACTTTCAGCCACGAGTGCACGTATTTGAGAGTAATTGTGGAAACTTGGGGAGCAACCGGCTACAACGATTTGCACCGAAGTCTAACCAAAATCGCTTTCAAGGCAGTGGCTTGCCACGACACAATGTTTGTGATAAGTTATTTATTACTTTATAATTTCAATCTAATATCAATATTGTAGTATTTTTGCCAACAGTTTCAAGGTAGGTGATGGCGGTTTGTTTTCCTAGTTTATGATATATGTGCATGTCAACTATTTCTCTAATACTGCATGCATGATAGTACATGATTAGGGAGAAAGGAAAGAACATAATGTGAAATAAAAGATGATGTCAATCGCATGCAATGAATATGTTTACTTGGGTGTACAAGTATGATTGTTGTTCATTGTAGTTGTGATTATGTTGTGTGTTTGATTATTGAATCGGGTACCACATCGGTACATACTATTATTGGATTGGATACCACGTTGGTACATACTTTTGTTGGATCGGGTACCATGCCAGTATACTAACAATGAAATAGATACCACGCTGGTACACTAACAATTGTGTGTATGGGTTGCATGAGAGAACTGAAATGACTTATTGTGCTATGATGATTCATGTTTATTTGTGCACATGAATTCAGGTCGGGGACTGCAAGTCCAGGTTATTGTACTTATTTTTATGATTGTGTACTGTATGTTTTACTAATATTGTGGTTGCATGTTCATATCTTATATAATTGAAATTAACTGATGATCTACGAATACACTGTGATTGTGTACTGCTACTTTACTTACTCTTTGTTCAGTAGAGGACATATTCAGGTGGCTGCTTCGCGATCTCAACTATGAGACCTCCGATATCTGAATTCAAGGGTGAACCACTTCCGTCAGACTGCTATGGATTCTTCTTTATCTTCTTATTCCATTTGTTCGGGCTCAAACTCTTCAAGCTTATGTTTACATTGTGTTGAGGTTGTAACCCCTTATTTTAGATAATTAAAGTTTTGGTATTGAGACTTTCAGTTCTAGGGGTTACTTTCGCATTGTTGGTTAGTTGGTATGAATCTTGAGATGTTAGGGATAGACTTGGTAATTAGTTGGATTTTTAAAGTTTAAGGAACTTAGGATTGATCAGGGTTAACTTTAGATCAGGACGACCGAGGATTAGTGATTTGATAATTCAATAGGTATGAAATGTGATTTTTAGTCAATCACAAGGATCCAAATAAATCTAGAAGGCCCGTTGGCAATTTTGAAAATTGAGGTTGTTTCTTTTACCCTAGACTTCATAACTCGATTTTGGGAGCATGGGATCACTGTTCAAGGCTTTTCAAAAGGTAATTTTTTAGATTTCTATGTAAGATACGGTTATATCCTGCTAATTGCATATTTTCAGCTAATATCTATCTCTTAATTAGTGATTGAATCTATATTTTGAATTGAGAAAATTGAGGGATTTGTCCTAAAATGAGATTTATAAATTATATATTTCTTTGATTTGGAAATCGATTAATGGTCTACTTTGGCTGATTTTTGACATGTAAGTTCTTTATCTATAAGTAAATCAATTTTAAAAGAAATTTCTACATTCGACATTAGGTTTGGAATTGACTTTTTAATTTAATTTTTTAGTCGATTCTTTGTATGAAAATATGGATATCTACGGACTCGTATTCACCTAGATTACATATTTGGTTAGAGTTTGACGATTTAGTGGCTCTGAGATAGGGAAAATTAAAATTTGTTTTTTGAACCCCGTTTAGGGTGAGTTGAGACTTTCTTTTTGACTCTTTATGAAGTGTTAGTGTATTGATTTATTAAATAAAAGGGCAATGCATAATGGGGGTCTCATATAAATGAGATGACGAACATTTATGCAGATATTGGTGCCATGACATGAGTTATAATTTGTTTGGAATGATTTCATGGCTTGCGAACATGCGTCAAAAAATATGTGGCTTATCTTGATTTATATACATAATAACTGATAGCTTTACTCTCATATATGGATTCAGAGTCATATTGTAGTGATGTTTGTGATAATTGTTGTTCTATTTATGCATTGAACTGATATAAAGTTTCTTTACAAACTGAAAATTTTGAAAAGTGAGAAAGAAGTAACGATGAATTGATTTATTTTCCTGAGTTGTATGTATTTTGAATTTGTAATTGTATAAGTATTTGTTATTTTGGGATCAGTATTGCACGCTTACATTACATTTCATTGGGACCATAGTGCATGTCCGCACATAATATGCGCCTCACAATATATACATGGATCGAAATGATATGCCTACTTAGTATATAGACTGCATGAGTCCCCTATGAATTCCGATTGTGGGTATATAGACAACATATGCATTGCAATCATTTATTATCTTTATATGTCATCTATTGAGATACATAAAGTTTATGTGTTTAAGTTTTGAGAAGATGATTTATTTCTTACTTGATTTGGATTAGAGTCGTATTTTCTGTTGAATCAATTTTGTAGAGGTAATTTTAATTCTTGTGTTACGAAGGACAATGTAGAATCGACTTTCGCCATTGTTTCATAATAGTGCTCAATAGGTGAAATACATAAATTTCTTTTTTTCTTTACTTTATCGCTTTTTATCATATGGGTTTTGGACTTGACTGATACCAAAAAATCTCTCTTTTACGATTGAATTATTGGTTACGATTAGATTTGATTTGAGTAATCCGACCCATATGGCCACTTGATATCAAAATCAGGAAGAGCACACTGAAAATTTCTCCTGTCTGTGTATTTGGAATTTTCCATATGTCTAACCAATCATGAGCAGTGACATGCATAAAACAGTCTTTTCCAATTGTATTCTTTTTGTTTTCATCTTGATTTGATTTGCATTTCTTTGTAGATTAAAGTAAAATATTACCGTCGTTTAAATTTTGTTTATGCTATTTTTTTAGTCCATTTCTAAAGTAATGTATGCTTTTATATAATTTTTTAATTTCATCTTTCAATTTAACATATTTAAAAGGGAAAAAGGATAAATATACCCCTAAACTATCGTAAATAGTATGTAGATACTTTTCGTCATACTTTTGGGATATTGGTGTCCCTGCCGTCAAAAAACTAGAGCATATATGTCATTCACTCTAACGGAAGACTAAATAGGGACATGTGGCACAATCTTATTCGTCGATCCGATATTTAATAAATGTCGGGTCGGTGGATAAGATTATGACGCATGTATGTCCATTAGTATAAAAGATATATATGCTCTTGTTTTTGGACAGCAAGGGCACCAATGTCCCAAAAGTATGACATAGGGTATATCTGCATATCATTTACGATAGTTCGGGGGTATATTTATCCTTTTCCCCTATTTAAAATTATAACATTTAAAATAATTTTGATATACTTTTAATTTAAAGTCACAAAATTCAATAAGTTTCTTTTTTCAATTATAGAACATAGACAAATTAAAATTATTGTTTTATACATAAATCGCGCTAATTTGTAGAAACTCAGTTTAATTTCATGTTAATTATTTATTTTATAGAAGGAAACTTTTATCCCTTTAGGATCAGAGTATTCCTTATCACACTTGCTTACTCATAAATAAAAGGAATATTCAATTATGTGATTTATAGATTATAATAATGATAAGAAGTGTCTCTAAAGGCTATAGCAATATTGAATTCAATAACAATTAGTTATTATCGATAAAAAATTTAACACATTTTATTAATGTGTATATTAATTACTACTAAAAATTATTTTTATCATCGTAGCTAATAAATAAAATGTCAACACAAACTTTATTATGTGTGTGTCGTCACTGCTATTCTCATGAATTATTGAGTGGACCAGATGTATAAAAAAGGCCAAACACATACACAGCCCCTTAAACTTGGCCCCATTTTTCATTTTGACACTTCAACTTAGCCTTGTTCCATTTTAACCCTTGAACTCCATTTTTTCTGTTCCATTTTAACACAAAATACTATTTTTATGATTCTTTATTTTATATATATTCTTCAAATGCAACTTCTTATTTTAAATCGACACGTGTCAATTAATTTTAGTTAAAAAAATTAAAAATTAACAAAAAAATTTAAAAAATAGACGTGTGCCTGTTAATTTTCATAAAAAAATTAAACATTCGCAAACGAATATAAAAATTTTCAAATAATAATATTATTTTTTGAGATTTCTCTGTATTTTTGCATGAAAATAAATTGACGAAAGTTCTTTGATTTTCTTTCTTAAACATTCAATTAATTAAATAACAGTACTTATTTATTTTTTCTATCATCTAGGCTATCTAAATTTAACGCAAATACTCACTTTTAATTTTTAATATAAATCAATACGAATAAAAAAACTCATCTTCAATACGAGTAAAAAAAGACTCTTGTTCATTGCTAATAACACTACTAAAAAATGTTACCAACACAATTTCGTCGGTTATTTTTCACACAAAAATACATAACACTCTTAAAAAGAAATTATTATTTATTAAAATGAATTATTTTTTGTTAATTTTTATTTTTTTTAACTAAAATTAATTGACACGTGTCGATTTAAAATAAGAAGTTGCATTTGAAGAATATATATAAAATAAAGAAATCATAAAAATAATATTTCGTGTTAAAATGGAATAGAAAAAATGGAGTTCAAGGGTTAAAATAGAACAAGGCTAAGTTGGAGTGCCAAAATAAAAAATTGGGCCAAGTTTGAGGGGCTGTGTATGTGTTTGGCCTATAAAAAAAGACACATAATCCAATTTTGTTGTTACCATATTCCGATGATCCCATAATGCCAAATTATTAATATTGATTGATGTTTCCATATTGGGTCCAATAATTATCACATACTTGGAATATGACTGGCCAGGCTCAAACAGTTTGGATGTTCTTTCAAATCAAATTATTATGATACTATTCCACCTATCTAATCAACTTTAAAAAATTAAAATTGAATAGACTATTCAGATTATTACATCACACCTACTAAAGGTTGCTAGTAGACAAGATTCAAAGAATATGATGTTAATGAAGCACAGCCAAAGATAGAAAACTTATCCAAGTTTTGAAACATATGTTATTCCTGTTCTTACTATATTTAATTAGTTCATTTATATTTTACATATAATTTTGAAAGTTGTCTCCCTCAGTGAAAAAACCAACAAATACCCAAATCTATGCAATTTTAATGATCACTTGTTATACTTTTAGGGTCGGGTTGAATTGGCTTATGAGAAGTACTCCCTCCGTCTCATTTTATATGTCATTTTTTTACTTTGCACTTGCATTAAGAAATAATATAACTTTATCCTTCTACCCTTATTTAATGTTTTCTTAAGGCAACTTTATAGTAAATGATGAATACATTTTCAAGATTAATTAACTACTCTATCAAGGGTATAATAGACAAAATATGGTAATTTATGCATAAATTTTATAAAATGACAAGTATCGTGATCCAGCTATTTATAGAAAGGGATGACATATAAAATGAGATGGATGACATATAGAAAGAGATGACATTAAAAACTAGCTCGGATACATTATAAAATAAATCGGATACATAATATGTAGCTCGGATACATTAAATACTGACTCGGATACATTAAAGAAATAAGAGATTTTAGAGGTTTTTAGAAATAGAAGGGGATTTTGAAAATAAGCGAAACATAATACGTGTATTTCAGTAATTTTTCCTAATTTATAAGCCAAAAGTTAAAAGCCATAAGTAAATGATATCTTACTTTAAAAAACTTTTTTGGACTAAATGTGAATGCTTAAAAACACTTTTTAACATTTCCAAGACTTAAAAAATGCTTAAAACCCAAAAGCACCTAAAAATAAGCTAATTCAAACGGCCACTAAATTGATTTGTCATGAAGATCAGTGTTACGATTAGGGAAACTTGCACAAATAATTTTTTCAATGCCACCATTGATGTAATGATCCATCCTGTCGTTATGGGTGGGATACTGTAACGACCTATTCCCGTCGTTATAGAAAAGCCAACGGGGGGGAAATTTGGGGCCGGAAAACTTTCTTGTAGTATTTGGATTTTCCCAATCATGTCCAGATTTGGACGAAATCGAAGTCATTGAGGTGTAGGGAAATCTGGTAACAATCGGGTGAAGTAATTATTATTTTGATTACATGAGTAGTTAGATAACTCGTTAAGGAATCTGTATGACTTTACAAAATTGAATTCGGGCGAGTAGAACTCCCGAAATCAATCTTAGCGTAAAAGGTATTTACTGAACGTCGTGGGTTAGAGGTGTGTTGTGAAATGAGAATTTTGGAATTCTTGAAATAACTCTTTGTCTCGAGAATGCCGCTTTGGCGCTGGATTTTGCTTCTTTGGCGGGGCCGCTGTGGCGGGGTGGTGGTCGTTGTGGCGGGCCCGACGCGAATTAAATTCGTTAATAAACCCTTAAACGACCTCATTATGCATTTTTCGACTTTTTGAGCTAAGGAACGACTCACAGGCGACTCCTACTTATTTTTCACCATTCTTGAGGCTAAAGGTAAGCTTTTTACTCCCCAAATCCGTTCTTCGATCCGTAGAACGTAATAGAATGGGTAAATATTGATGGGGAAGACTTTTGTTATAGATTCTATGGTGGAAACAACTTTAATTTAGGTAATTAGGATCATGGGTATGATCTAGGGTTCATAGAATTGTTAGTAATCCGAGTAATTAGTGATTGTTTATTAATTTTCGTGTTATTATGATTGTTTGTAGACTAAAAACAAGTGGAACGAATCCGGAAAGAGAATGATCAAGTTTCTTAGGGTTTCAAGCTTGTTTCGAGGTAGATGATGGTTGTGATTCTATGATTGTGTGATGTATGCTTGTTGTTGCTTCTTTATGATACTTGTATATGTATGAATGTTGCAATGTTGATCACACTTGTTGTAAATGAGATAGAGAATTGAAGAATGCCATGAAATCATGACTTAAATGTATGATCTTGACGATATACTTGTGATTGTGATTGTGATTGTGGTGTGTGAATGAGATAGATTGCCACGTTCCGGCATAACTAACTTGGATCGGTTGCCACATTCTGGCATAACTATGGGATCGATTGCCACATTTCTGCATAAATATGGGATCGATTGTCACGTTCCGACATGCTAACTATTTGGGTTTGGGTTCCATGCGAGGACCAATGATTTGACATAAAATGTGAAGTTGTTTGTTGTTCGTAAATGTTGATGATATTGTATATGTTAATATGTATGCATGTGATTATAATGTTGTTTGACTTGTTTATGTTGCATTAGTGGGATAGCCGTGTGATCCTACCAGTATATTGTGGTTGTGTACTGATTCTGCACTTGCTCTTATTTTTGTTGAGTACAGTGCATCTTCAAGCGGCTATTGACAGACTTCGCTTAGGAGATCAGTGATTGTTCGAATTAAAGGGTGAACCAATTCTTCTAGGCTGCCATGGAATTCTCTTTTGTCTATGTCCACCATTTCCGGACTTAGACATTTGTTTTAGTTAGTTCATTAGTATGGGATTGTATCCCTTCTTGTTTAGACTTGGTTCATTGTTAGATGTTTTGGAACATTGACTTTCAGGTTTTAGGTTAATTCTTCTGCATTATTAGTTGTTAGATCTTTTGTTGAAGTTTATGAGAACTCCAGTTTTTAGCTATTATTTTTGCTTTCATATAATTAAATGTCTTAGTTTTGATTTAGTTGTTTGGTTTGAGTTATAGTAGTGGTTCTCCCACCGGAGAGTTAGTGTGGGTGCCAATCACGACGGTCAGGGTCGTGACAGCTAATCATAAAAGAAATTGGGCGAGAAAATTTTCGGGTTGAAGAGCTGAAAATTTTAGAGTAGGCTAGGCTCAGATGAATCTGAGTGAGGTGAAGTTTAGGGCAATCCGGAAAAGAATTGAGTAAAATGTCTAAGTTGAGCTAATTTTTCTTTTAGCTAAGACGTCAAGGAGTCCGACATTGAATTTGGGTGAGTAGAACTATCAATATTGAACTTGAATGTGTTGGGAAATGGCAAAACTGGAAGGATTCTCGAGTTTCTGTCTCGTGTCGACCGCTATAGTGGGTGACACACCACTATAGCAGTAGTCAAAGGCGGTCAACCCCGCTATAGTAGGCGGCTTCCGCTACGATAGCAGCGTTGAAGTGGGATTGAGTCGATATAGCAGAATATGTTGCTATTAATGCAGAAACTGTCAAAAAAATGTTCATTCTAACTCCAGAACATTTTGGGGGAGGGCAGAGGTAATTTGAGCGAATTTCCATCAGATTTCAACCAAAATTAAGTAATTTATTTTCCTAATTTAGTACTTCGATTTTTATACCTTAAAATTGATAGTTATGGGCCTTAGGGAGGGTTTGACTTGACCTAAGATGGAAAAATCTAGTGTAACAAGAAATAATGGTTGAGTGTAGAATCTTGAGTTTTGTTTGTAAATTGTTTATTCATTACTATTATATAAGAATAATTCATTAGTGTAACCTTCAAATTGATAGATCTAGGTGAACTATTGATGGGAAAGCACTGGGTTGGGTGGAATTATCATGGAATTAACCTGAAGTTTGGGACAAAGATATAATTTGAGGATAATAAGGCCATTTATGGTTGATTTAGTGTTTGTGTTTGTGTTATTGTTTTAGACCAAGATAATGCTAAAACTTTTAAAAGGGAAAGATTTGGGTCTAGTAAAACCAGTCGGGTTTGATTCGAGGTAGGTGATGACTGAGTTATTTCCAATTTACGTTATGTATGCATGTTAACTGTTTCGTTAGTATTGCCTGTACATTTCGTGTTCTAGGGATAAGGGAATGAATGTTAAGGATTTTCGGTTGTCATTCTCATGTAATGAATTGTTTTAAATACTTGTTTATTTTACAAGGGTGAGTTGTTTTTTTCATTGTGGTTGTGATTGTTGTAATGTCTATGACTTTCAATTTGCTCATGTACCATGCCTAAAATGAAATATCTATCGATTTGACTTGAGTACCATGCATGGTACATATTTGTATGCTTTTGTGTGTCGATCCCATGATTGAATCAAAATTTATTTCTTGTGACGTAATTATTACATATTGGTCGATGAGTAGTCGAATTAGTATGCAATATGTTTAAATGTTGAAGTGATTCTTGTGTAGATTGAGACTGCATGTTAAGCATTGTAGATGATGTCTTAGGATCCTTGGGTGTTCAAATTACTTGAAAGGTGTGGAATCACATATCTTCTAGTTGTTGTGATGTTGGACATGTCTTATGTGGTTGTTAAGTCATGTTGATGACTGAGATTCTTGTTTATATTCACTGACTTGGGTTATACATGAGTAATGATCTATAAGTTCTTTATCTCATTTGTATAATTTGTGGATACCTTTGTATAATTCGCGTGTTTTTATATAATTGAATAATATAAAGTCTGAAATTAGACAAATATAATAAAACTCGAAATAACGAATTGATACAAATATAAACATACGAACATTAAACAGTTATACAAATTACATTATATAAATTATACTATACAAAATTCTAAAACTACACGTTTATACAAACTTTAAAAAGTTATACAAAACAAGATTGAATGCATATGGAAATAAAACCGAAAAATCAAAGGAAATCATCATCATATACAAATACAAACCATCGTATACAAAATATATATCAAACGATGAATTGTTAGTCGCGAATTATATAAATATGGCAACTTATACAAACGTGACTAATTATACAAACTCAAAGTTAGCCCACGTAATTAATGATTAATATTAATCGCGAATGATAATTATAGCAAACTATATCTATAATGACTAATTAAATAGTATAAATTTACTTAACCACATAATTTTTCCTAATATAAACGCAGACACATGTTCCACAACTCCGTTCTTGTTACTTGTTACTCCCTCCGTTTCAAAAAGATTGGTCTGGTTTGACTTGGCACAAAATTTAAGAAATTAAAGAAGACTTTTGAATCTAGTGGTCCTAAATTAAAGTTATGTCAAATGTACAAAATTGCCCTTAATCTTGTGGTCTTAAACATGCCACGTGGAAAGCAAAAAGTAAAATGTTACCAAAAAAGGAAAGAGGTCATTTTTTTGAAACTGACTAAAAAGAAAAGGAGGTCATTCTTTGTGAAACGGAGGGAGTGGTTTTATTGGGAAGGTGGGGTTGGGGAATTAATGACAATAAAACAAAATTATAGATAGAAGTTTGTTTACATACATTAAAAACGAAGTGTGTAAATAGGTTATTTTAACCTTTTATAAGCTAACTTATTCCTAATTTTTTTTACTATAAAAAAAGTTAACTCAAGTTTGCTAAAAAAAAATCTACAAAAATGTTAAACTTTAACCATTGAAACTTAATAAAAGAAAGCGTTAGCTCAGGTTAAATTTCTTGCTAAGAAAAAAGAAGTTAAACTTTACCGTGGAAAATTTGAGCTAATTCTTTTTATTAAAAAAGTTATCTAACTTCTTATCGTTTTAACTTTTTTTTTTCTAATATATTTTATTACAAAGAAGTAAACAGAAGTGAACTTACTTATTTTGTAATAAAATTTAAAAAAAGTTAACTCATACTGTTTTCTTAATCAAATGTGTTACTATGAAAAACTTTACACTTCATTTTCTTAAATAAATATAAATTTATTATTTTATGAATAAAAATGACAATAAGAGCAATATATTTAGTTGTTAAAGAAAGGGAATGAACAAACATACATTAAGGGTGTGTTTGTATGAAGGAAAACATTTTCCGGAAAATGTTTTCCAATTTTCTCATGTTTGGTTGGGTTAAATGTTTTGGAAAATGTTTTTCAAATCAACTCATTTTCCTCAAATTTAAGAAAAATGACTTCCCTTCAAAACTTAAGGAAAACATTTTCCAAACCTCTCTTCCAACTTCAAATTACAATTACTTTTTTGTTGAAAAATTCAATTTATTCTGTCTCTACCCTCAAACCAGCCCCCCAACCACCCCCAAAAATAATAATTTTAAATCTTATTTTTAAATTCAATTTTTTTACCCCACCTTCACCCCTACCCCCACCCCTTCCCAAAAAAATATTAAAAATTGTTTTTAAAAGATATTTTTAATTTCAATTTTTTATTTTTTTACCCCCACCCACTACCCTCGCCCCCCATCTGCCCCCCTATCAGCCCCCAACTCCCTTCAAAAAATAATAATTTAAGTTTGTTTTTAAAAAAT
>NC_064289.1:25225467-25253629 GCF_019186545.1 Solanum stenotomum | reverse complement strand
AAAAAAAAATTTAAGTTCGTTTTTAAAAAATACTTTCAACTTCAAAATTTTATTTTTTCACCCCAACCCACCCCACCCACCCCCTACCAGCCCCCACTCCCCAAAGAAAATTTAAGTTTATTTTTAAAAAATATTTTCAATTTCAAAAATTATTTTCTACTCTAGTTAAAATAAAAGATATTTCTCAAAAATATTTTTCATTCATAAGTCAAACACTAAAAATTTTTTCCGAAAAATATTTTCTACTCACCAACCAAACATGAGAAAATAAGTCAAAAATCAACTTGTTTTCTAGGAAAACATTTTCCTTCATACCAAACACACCCTAAAAGAAAATTTGCAATGACATGTGCACAAAGTGTATAGCGCACATTTTTAGTACCTTATGTAAATTTAATTTAATTTTCTTTTAAATAAAATATAAAAAAACATATATGAAACATAATTTTATTGATAAACATCGTATCATGGGTACAAATCTGTTATTCTTCGATGATGCCGTTTATGAAATATTTCTCAAACTAGGATCATTTGGACTTTATTCCCATAAAAGGATTTGTGTCTCTTGTTGTAGTATTTTGATTATTAAGAAGACTTTGACATATAATCTACGCGTCTACGCGATATTTGAGATCTTAATCTTTATAAATATCCAAGAGTTTATGAGGTATTTTGAAATGACTCTTCAAAGAAATAAAGTAAGGTTTAGACTAAGTAGTCTCCAAGAATCAATTGAAAATATCTTGTAGAATCTCAATTGAAATTGGACAGTCTCTAATAGAGTCGCACTAAAAATTTTGATGTTTATACTTAAATGGAAAAATCAACTTATTCTTGTATAGCAAATAAAAAAGTGTGTAATAAATAAAAATTATACTCTCTTTTTTTGGCCATTAGGATAAGAAATACCAAGAGTAAGTTATGAAGGAATAGAGCATATGCCTTCCTATTACCTATGTAGTGGGAAAAGCATGATGTGAAGCTATCCTAAGCAAGCAAAGATTCCTTCTTAAATATATTGTTCCTCCTATTCTCAGACAAAAATTATATATTTTTATATATAGTTAAAATTATTTTTTATGTATTTATATTTATATATATATTATATAGATTTTGAATCTCTTTTAACTATTTTATATGTTTAATTATTTAAACCTCATAATAAAAATTCTGATTCCATCGTTAATAATAAGATTTGCCTTTCAATGAAATTGTTTCCACCGTCATTCGTTGAAAACAAGAAGCAATACCAAATTGAAAAATATACACATTTTGTAAACAGCCATTCAATATGCTTTTTATTGCAAACCAATACATAATTAGACAATCTATTGAGTAGAAAGGTATATCCAATTATCATTGGCCCCTTCTTTAACTCAATCACAACAACAAATACTAACAGAACACAAATCCCAACTTAAAAATTAAAAACAAACCAAATCAAACCAAACAGCAACAGAATCCCAAACCAGCCGCGTTAATCTTACATCCTACTAGACACAAGATACAACGCCAGCACAAATCGGGTCGTTTCTTATAGAGCCAATACAAGACCCGGAACAGATTTTCCGACCCGATTAGGTAAGCTACTCTCCCAAACAGATGGGCAATGCAGAGTCGTAATTGAGGAAATATCCGATTTCCCAAAACGGGTGACAGTAAGTGAGGTATTGAAATACTCCCTAACCTGGGTAATTACCCCATCCGTAACAGTCCAGGCGTGAACCCAAGTAATAGATCGGGTAGGGTCACAACCTTCAACGAGAACAACGGAACCGAATACGTCAATGGTCTTATGAAGGAATTGAAAAGAGGCGTTATCGAATTTAGCAGTACCGGTGAGTATTTGCATCAAAAATTGATGAGAAGGAGGACCATGGAACCACCACTCGAGGTCGGAGGCCAGGAGTTTCTGGACCTGAACGACGTCGTGTGAGCTCAAGGCTTCATATAGGGCGAGCACCACCCCTTTGTTTGTTGTTTCCTCCAGAGTTAACTGAGAGTTAGCCAGTTCAGTAAAACAGAAGATGATATTATTAGCTATGAAGATGAGAGAAGAAGGTATGGTAATGGTAGGTAATGAAGAAGAAGGTGTGATGTGGGGAATATATATATAGGGACGTTCGAAGGGTAGTTTGGAAATTATAGGTGAAGTGTAGGGTGAATTTAGGTTTAAAGGGCACATGATATTTACGCGCCATTCCAGTGCTCGGGGATTACGTGATGGTATATGTATATTCGGATGAGAAGAGGCGTTTTATTTAGGTAGGGCCCATTATAGATGACGTCATATCTAAAGTTTCAAGCATACCTTTTTTGACCTTGCAACTTACAAACACCATATGAGTTATGACAGAACAATACTTTTAATTTTAACTTCATTCAAACTCGACTAACTTTTGAGTTTTGACCAGTTGGCTCACAATTTTAGCCCACATAAATTTAAAAAAAATCATAGTTGTGAAGATTAATAAAAAAAAAATTAATTCTCATATTATTTTACTAAATAAAAAAATATATTTCAACAAGATATTAAAATATTTTAACGATATTACATTGTAGACATTAAAAATTTATGGGATTCTACAAGACGTGTTCAATTCTAATTTGGATTGTATTTGACTTCAATTAGAATTTTTAGAGGATACTCTAACCCTAAACCAAACTAGCTTATGCTTTTATAAAGAGTATTATTATGAGTAAATTTTAGGAATAATAAAAATAAATAAAAAAACATATTAGCTCTCTATAGCTACAGTTTTGTTATATGCACTCAATGGTCAAATTATGTTTGTTATGGAGCATCTGATTTGTAAAAATCACGGCGATTTGTATAAATCGGGCATTAATTCATCTGTGTCTATGAAAATTGTGTTTGTATATGTATATGTTCTCTGTGTTAGGCTAAAGTGGTGAGCGAGATTGGGAGAGAGAGAAGAGAGGGCAGAGAGTGGAGAGAGGTGATATATATATATTTATATATATCAGTTAGATAATTGTATATATGTAACTACTATGTATATGTATCAATGATTGCGTTTGTATATATGTATAAAATTTGAATTCATATACAAATGAATCGACTTAAAACATTTGTATTTATATATCAAATCTCTCTCTCGCTTTATACAAACACAAATTATACATTGTATTTTGTATAATTTGTGTTTGTATAAAGCAAGATATAGAGAGAAAGACAAAGGAGAACTTGACAGGGGAAAATTTGTATTTGTATAATTA
Source organism: Solanum stenotomum (assembly GCF_019186545.1). NCBI lineage: Eukaryota > Viridiplantae > Streptophyta > Magnoliopsida > Solanales > Solanaceae > Solanum > Solanum stenotomum. The sequence continues at coordinate 25,250,389 of NC_064289.1, read as the reverse complement.
TAAGTGTATAGGACTGAGAGATATGTATTTGTATATACAGTCTCTCTCGTTTTATACAAACACAAATTATAATTGTATAAAGTGAGATATGTATTTGTATATTTGTTTGTATAAAGTGAGAGAGACAAGTTAGAGATGACTGAAAAAATGAGAGTGGCGAGTGAGATTCCAAAGAGAGGGCAGAGATGTGAATGGCAAGAAGTTTTCTGCGGATTGGAACTGAATGAAACTGTAGCTATAACATTATTTTGAATTAATAGTTTGTTATAATGCACAATTTTCCCTATTATATATCCGTTAAAAGGCATCTTGTTAATCCTCAAATTCATAGAATACTCACAAAGATCAATGAAAATAAAATAAATCATAAAATATCCCATAAACTCTTGGGTATTTAAAAAGATCAAAATCTTGAATATCTTATACATTCTTGGATATTCTCAAATAGATCATGAAGATGTCAAATGTTGTCTTTCTCAAATAGATCTCGAATATTCTGTAAATTCATCGAATATTCACAAAGATCAATGGAGATCAAATAAATCTGAAAGTATCCCATAAACTCTGACTATTTATAAAGATCAAGATCTCAAATATCTCATACATTGTTGGATATTCTCAAATAGATCATGAAGATATCCAATATTGTCTTTCTAAAAAAGATCTCAAATATTTTGCAAATTCATGGAATATTCACAAAGATCAATAAAGATAAATTTCAAATCATCATAGTTCAAGAAATACGCCTCTAACGACCCTCAAATTATGGAGATCAAAAGTATAAATCATCCTAGTTCGAGAAATACACTAATGGTCCTCAAATTATGAAGATCAAGTCCAAATCATCCTAGTTCGAGAAATACACCACGAACGACCCTTGAATCAAGGAGAAATTCAAATCATCCTAGTTTGAGAAATATATCACTAACGGCCCTCAAATCATGGATAAATCTTATGAGAGAAGAATCAAGGGAGGAATAAACTTGAACTAATTTGATTTATCAATAAAATATTCTCATTTCTTCAGATTTTATTTATGATTGATTTATCTTCCAAATATTTAGGAACCGTTTGGCCATAGATTTTCCAAGTAAAATTTGGGGGAAATTTGATAAATAGTGTTTGTCCATATAATTTTCCATTATTTGACAAATAATTTTGGCAAATAACTCAAATTTCCAAATACTAGAAAAAAAATAGTATTTGGGTCAAATCTCATTATTTGGGAACTTTTAAAAATTTAAATTCTACACCGAACTTTTATCTTTTACAAAAATACCCTCTATAGTAGTTGTTTGCGTTGTATTACATATTTTTTTACGTGAACACCAAAACAGTGATGAAATATTCAGTGATGATATGGTTGTTGATGAAAATAACGAACAATCAGCTTAGGGTAATAAAGTCATGTGCTTCGTCTACTTCACCATGTATGGAATGATGCTTGTTGCACTCATTCCGAACTACCACATTGCTCCAATGTCATGGACACAACTTGTTATTTGCTGCAACGAAGATCCAATTGACTTGTTACGGAAGTCATGAATCTTGTTACGTCGACGTTTCTATCTTGCAATGTAATACAAACCTATGGTTAATTTTGATAGTGAAATTTCACCCAAATTCTCACTCAAATAATATTTGCTAAACATATTTGAAAATGCTAGCTTAAATTTTGTTGCAAACATACGTATTAATGTATTTTTCTAATAAATGAATATTTGTGATAACACATTTTCAAATAAATAAAGAACACTAGTGAAAGAAGTGAAGCTTCCCAAACATCTTGTAGCCTCATATTCATAAATGTGGTGTGCTTCACACTTATGAACAAGACTCTACTTAACGTAACTTGTAAAATATCCTAGGACATTTTCTAAAATCTAATGCTCTAATTACTAGTTTGTCACGACTTAAAGTACACCCTAGATATGACATGAAGAATAGGAACCCGCGCAATTCTAAACAAATCAGTTGACATAAACATGACGTAATAAAATACAATTTATGAGATATAGTCAATATAAGTCTCGAATCATAAGATGACATTAATGATATTAATTGAGTACATAAAAAATGCATGAAAAACTACTAAGTGTGACATAAGTCTTATACTATGATAGATGTGACTAGGACAAACTCCTAAGTCAAGAACATAATTCAAAACTGAAAAGACAACAAAGCTCAATAAAACTATCCATGACTTTGTCCTAGAATCATGAGGACTCACCAATCCAAATGATGAAAGCTGAGCAATCCCAATCTAAGCACGTCCTGGAGGAGAAGTATTGTACCATATATTATGAGACAATATAGACATAAATATGCATTAGTACAGTAAATGTACTAAGTATGGGAAAATATGTTTAAATATAAACATGATATCATCATGAGTTTGAAACGTGAATATGTAAAACCAAGTAAAGACATGAGAAAGTTTAAAAGTCAATTTCGTAAAGGTGTACGAGGTCAATGCATCTTAAAATCATAAAGAAAGCTTTCATAAAAACCTTTTAGAAAAAACGTAGTTCATTTATGGGATATTTACCGTTAATCGGCAACAAGACCAGTTAGCTATAACATAGAATTCAGCATGATCCTCACACTAAAAAGGGGAGTCTACTTGTCAAGGTAGAACTTCGTCTCATTCATTAGTGCTACGGTGGATCGACTAACTAGGTCATTTAAGACAATCATATGGGGGCACATAGTTTGAGACAAAGAGATTGCTTCTAGATACCTGACCTCTATTAATAGGAGAGCCTTCATCTCAATGTCCTATCAGTGCTAAGTAAATCCCAACAGAAAAGACATAATCATAATCATCTCAAAATACTTGGAAAGACACAATTAAGACTACAAATCCAATCATAAGTCATAATAGAGTAACTCCTTTAAAAATCATGATTTCATAAAACCTTCATAATAGACACCTACCTTTCTAAGCATCTAAATTATGATTTCTTTCAATGATTAGAAAACTTTTCACAAATCTTTATAAATTATCTTAAAAGCATCATTTAGTCATAAATCATTCTTTTCATAAAACATGCATAAATCATTAATCAAATTCATGATCATAGTTCATAAGTTCATAAGCATTGTTCATAATTCATGTTCTTAAAGTAGGCATAGACATGTGTCCAAATGAAATCAATTTAAAATCATGTGGTTTAATCAAATCATGCATAATAAGATTGAATATAAAAAATTGAATCATAATAATTAGAACCCATAGAGATTTGCATGAACCCTAATGAAATTGGGTGAAATCAACTTAGGAAATTGAGAATCTTTTGGGACCCAATGGATGAATTAGGGATCCATAGGTGAATTTTAACATACATTGATAATATAAGCCCTAAGAATTCAAAGAGAATGAGACCTTGAAGCTTGAAACCCTAACTTTCATTTTGAGACATCTTGAAAGAATTTGAAGAAGAAGACTTGAGGGATTTTGAAAGTTCGAGTGAATGGGAGGGAATATGTTAGGTTTTGAAGAGTAAAAATGATTATAGAGATAGTTATAGTGCCAAAATAATGTAGTTTAGGGGTTAAATGGATAGGAAAAGACCAAAAGATTCCTTAATCAAAATTTGTCGGATAGGATCTACGACTTTCACCTACTTTCTATGGACCATACTGGTCAGTCGTAAATCACTTACTAGGACTCAATATGTATGATTGATTCCACGAGACCTTCCTACGGTTCGTCCAACATTTGCGACAATTGAAGTTAGAATATCTACTGTGATTTCCTAGATTGAGTGTATATCAAAAAGGGTCATGATACGACTATCACAATAGCAACAATGCTTAATTGGTCAAGTTATTAAGTGTGTTAAAATTGTGGGAAACCTGTGCATATAAGGAGGAAATCAGCGTGGTTGTGGAGGTCGGGGAAATGGTAGTATAGGTAGGGCAGTGCCGCTAGGCAAAGAGGTTCCCGTCAAGATGACAAGGCTCAATTTTATGCCTTTTCGGGCAAGACCAAGGCTGAGGTTTTTGATGCAGTGATCATATGTGCTATTCTTGTCTGTGGTCAGATGGCTACTGACTTGTTTGATCCGGGTTCTACTTATTCATATGTGTTAGTTCAGTTTGCCTTGGAAATTTGATATGATTTGTGATGTACTTGATGCCCACATCCATGTTTCTACCCCAGTTGGAGAGTCTGTCATAGTCACCCATGTGTATCGTGATTGTCTTGTTTTTTTATGGGTTTTCATACTTTAGCTGACTTGGTTATTTTGGATATGACTGACTTTGATGTAATCTTAGGCATGACTTGGTTGTCCCCCTATTTTGATGTGCTTAATTGTAATGCTAAGTCTGTGACTATAGAGATCCCGGTAGGAAAAGAGTTAGAGTGGGAAGGGGTATACAAGCGTAAGCTAGCTAAGATTGTATCCTCCATTCGGGCTAGGAAACTGGTGGGGCAGGGATGTTTGGCATATTTGGCTCATATTCTGGATGTTGAGGTTGAGTCTCCCTCTATTGAGTCTATTCCGATATTGACTGAATTTAAGAAAGTGTTTCCTACTGATTTTCCTGGTATGCCTCTAGATAGAGACATAGATTTCTGCATTGATTTGGAACCTGGTACCCACCCCATTTCCATCCCTCTGTATCTCATGGCTTCGGTAGAATTGAGAGAGCTTAAAGCTCAAATCCAGGAGCTTCTTGATAAAGGTTTCATTTGTCCTAGTGCTTCTCTGTGCGGTGCTCCTGTCTTGTGTGTTAAGAAGGAGGATTGTAGTATGAGGACTGTTGATTTTATCTTAAGACATAAATGAGTAGATTGATATCGGAATGACAAGCTTATGGATAAAGAAAGTCTCATTGAGTATACTTGGGTAAAGAAAATTGAAGATTTTAGTAAGAAAGTGTGTATAAAATTGGGCTAGTCCTTTGAATTTGATGAGAATACCTGAGTTTGAGGTGTCATGTCGATTAAAAGGTTGACTTCGTGGTGATAGTCAGGGCTGACTGAGCATAATGATTCGTGATGGATTGTGATTGGATGCAACCATATAATAAGATTATGGGTAAGTAAATTTTGTATAGTAATTACGACTTGTGAGTATCTAAGATTGTGGTTTTCTCATATTTGGTGAGTAACGTGATTGTATTGAAGATTTTAAGAGATAGTGGGACACCTCTCGAATATAATTTAAAAGAACTAGAGTCATAATGAAGAAAAATAGTGGGATGTAGTACAACCTTTAGAGAGAGGCAAGAGCAAGAATACTTTATTTAATTGCAAAGGATAAAGATGTATCTTCAGAGGGATAGATAATTGGGTTCAGAGACACGAGATTTCATCCGTTTTGTTGTGTCTATGGTAATAGTGTCACAGGTCCATCAGATTGGTTAAAAACTATGGAGAAAAACTTGAGAAATGAGTGTAGAGACATTAGCTCGAGTGTGATGATGAGTGCTTTTGTTATGTTTGAGTTTAGTAATGAGTACAATTGAATTTTTAGCGAAGAATGTTGTAAGATCGATGGAGAGACAATCAATGCTAAGCAAAGATCCATGAATTCATAAAAATCTTCAAGGTATAAGCTAATGTTGATAGATCAGGGGATTGTGTTTTACGGTTGAATTTACAATTCAATTTTTTCATTGTAAGTCTACATTTGTGGTGATATATTCTGTCAAGATACGAATTTGTAAGGTGAGAAATGATCAATTGTATCAGGTATTGAGCATGTGAAAGGACTTACACCTGGTGTGAGTCGTAAAGCTTATTACTTTTGATTGTTAAAGTACCTAAGAAAGGTTTTCATTTAAAAGTGTTGGTTTAGAGTAAGGTAAATAGTTGGAGTATTCATGATGGTTGCTAGTATTAAGAGTGTGGACTTCAGTGGAATGATGTGGAGAGTATGTGGAGTCAACTCAATGGAAATGACTGGTATCGACTCTTCAAAAGAAAACCTTTAGTGCTATTCCGTGAAATTCTTATGTTACCATCTATTTCTTTTTTCACATGGTGGTGAGTAGGTTTCACTAGCCATACTCACGTGTGTTTTCACTTTTGTGGATGGATTCCTAGTGGTGGATCAATGGTACCAATTCTGCGATGTTCTCTTGGTTGATTTGGTTATTTCAGATGACATATTTGGTGTTGTCTTGAAGTTGTTAAAGTATTTCAGTGGTTCTACATGTACCACCTTGCTTATGAGAATTCATGGAAGAGCTACCATGCGTAATTATAGTTGTCCGACAATCTTAATATTTATCTTGTCATCGAGGTAATGTAACGATTATGTGCGGTTGAATGCGGAGATCATTGGGTCCAATTCTACTGTTCTTAAGGGTAATCTACAATTACAATTGCTAAAGCTAACATTTCTATAATGTTGTTAGGGGGTTTGTATGCTTGGGCATACCCATTAATGAGTATCAGATGTTTAAAGACCAAATTTTTATAACTTAAATCATGGAAATTTATGTTTAGAGATGGAGATGTTGATAAAAACTATGATTATTGGGTATTATGAATGTGCGTTGGTTGGTTCAGGTTCACTTCTAATTGTAGCGAGTATTGATTTGGAATTTTATCATGCTTAAGTGCTAAAGGATTCATCTGGATGATTGTGTCAGGGTCCTTGATAACATGTTGCAGACGTGTGTACGATCAACTTTGGTGGTTGTTGGGAATCGCTTTTGTTATTAGTTGAGTTTACATACAATAATATTTATCATTCGAGTATTGAGATGACTTCATAAGGAATTGTATGGGAGGATGTGTAGGTATTCAATTGGTTGGTTTGAGGTTGAAGATGTGAAACCCTTAAGGGGTCGATTTGGTGAAATATGCTCAAGATAAGGTGAGAAGCATCCAAGCTAAGCTTCTAGCAGTCCAGAGTCGACAGAAAAAGTATGCAGACCGTAAGGTGAGGGACATGGCCTTACAGGCTGGTGAACAAGAAGAAGGACATGCGAGACAACTATCCCCAGCTATTCGACTATTGAGATACTACTCTACTCTTGTTTTAGCCCTTTTCTCCTAGTTTGTCACTCGGGGACGAGTGATGGATCAATTGGTATCTATTATGACGACCTGATTCCGTCATTATGGAAAAGTCAAAGGGAAAAAATTTTGGGCTGGAAAACTTTTTAGTATTAACTTGAGAATTCCTAGCCTAGTCCAAATTTGGACGAAATTGAAGGCAATGAAGTCTAGGGAGATCTGGTAATGAATCAGAGATCTAATTATGAATTTGATCATATGATTAGATATCTACGAGTTTAAGGAACCCGTATTTACGAAATCGAATTCGAGCGAGTAGAACTCCTGAAACTGATTTTAGCGTGAACGAGTAGTTTTTTAGTGTTATGGGTTAAAAGTGTGTTATGAAATATGGGTTTGAAACTCTTAATTCGACTTTCTGTTTTCGTGCAATCCTCTAGGGCAGGATTATTCCCTCCAGGGCGGAGCCGCTGTGGCGAGATGGGGGCCGCCGTAGCTGGCCAGTCGCGCTTAAGTCTAAAAATAAACCCCAAAAATGTTATGTTCTGCAAGTTTCATTCTTGAGAACTAGGAGACGACCTCAAGTGATTTCTTGACAGTTTCCCATGACTTTTGGTGCTAAAGGTAGGGATTTTACTCCCATAATCCATTTTTTGATCTGTAGAACTTAGATTTATGGATAATTATTGATGGGGGAGGGTTTTGACCTGAAAACTAATGGTGGAAAAAGCCCTAAATTGGGTATTAGGATCTTGGGTTTGACCTAGGGTTGATAATTTCGATTGTAATTCGGGTAATTAGGCCTCATTTATTGATCCGTACATTAATTTGTTATTTTTAGACCACGAGCAAGCGAAACGAATTTAGAAGGGGAAGATTCAAGTTCCTTAGAGGATTCAAGCTTGGTTTCGAGGTAGATGATAGTTTGATTTCATGTTTGTGTGATGTATGTGGGTAATTGCTTCATTGTAATGCATGTATGTATGTGAATGTAGCACTATTGATCAAAGCTAATGTAAATGAGTATGAATGGACGATTGTATGCCATGAATCAACACTTGATTGTATGATTATGAGAATGTCATTGTGTTTATGATTGTGGTATGATGATTGGATCGGGTGTCATGTTCCGACACACTAACTGGGATCAGGTGCCACGTTCTGACACATATATTGGATCGGATGTCACGTACCGACATACATATTGGAACGGGTGTCACGTTTTGACACACTAACTTGGATCGGCTGTCACGATCTGGCACACTAACAGTTTGGGTATGGGTTTCATGAGAGGACCATTGAATTGGGTTCCGTGAGAGGACCATCGAATTGTGTTGTGTATCTACTTGTGATGATTACGTTTATATCTAACGGTGATTGATATTGAAAGATTGTTTGTTGCTTTAAAATGATAACCAATGTGTTTACTTTATGTGCATGTCATGTTAACTTTGTGGCGACTGCTTATATATGTTGCGCTTACTGGAATAGTCGTGTGATCCTACCAGTACACTGTGGTTATGTATTAATATTGCACTTGCTCGTTCTTTGTTGAGTACAAGGCATCTTCAGGCGGCTATTGATAGACCTCAGCTAGGAGATCAGTGATCGAGACCGAATTTCAATGGTGAGCCAGTTCTTTCAGGCTGCCACGAAATCCTTCATTTTGTTTAGTCCATTCTCTTCGGACTCAAACTATTGTTAGATGTTTCTTATGCTTAGTTTTGGGTTGTACCCATTTCCTTTGACTTGTTGAATTTAGATGTTTTGGTACAATGACTTTCAGGTTCTAAGGGTTGAACTTCCGCATTAGTTTGGTTAGATTTTTGTTAAAATCTTTGGAGTTTATGAGAACTCTATATAATTTATGCATTTAAACCTGCTTATGTATCTTTAAATGCTTAGTTTTTTGCTAAGTTGTTAGTCGGGTTATAGTAATGGTTCTTCCACCGGAGGGTTAGTGTGAGTGTCAATCACGACGGTCTGGGTTGTGACAGATAGTCAATCATTAATACTTATTTAAGTAATGTCAAGATACTATCAAAGCAAATGACTCAACACCTGAAATATGTGTGATTTTATTTAATAAGAAGAGTACAATATTATATGAAGACGATATTGCTTGCATAACTCAATTGAACAAAGAATATATGGGAGAAAACAAAATAAAATATATTTGTCAAAATTTATTTTAGGCACGATTTTTAATAATATATATATATATACAAGATTGGAATATGTAATCTTTGAGAAATAATACTATGTTTTCATCAGGAAGAGTAACATTACGCATTACACTCTTTTTTTCTTAGCCAAGTTTTGTCCCATAAGATTTTTCTGAAAATTTTTTAACATCGCAGTAAACAATGTGTATTAAAAAGATATATACTCTTTTTCGTTCATTGAAATTTTTTTCTCATGTGATTTTCTCTAGTTAAGTTTTAATGAAGCACATTATCGATCAAAACATAGACATCCAAGGGGGTATTATGAAACTTATTATGGATGTCCGTTACTCAAGAAATAAATCCTCCACTACTCTTCCCTATAATAATATTAACTTTCATACCTCCATCACCTTTCCCTTTGATCTTTACCCATAGTATTTTACACGGTTATTAAGAAATCATTTATACATTGAATATAAAGTTGATTAATCTATTAGTGATTTCTTAATAATCGTGTAAAATAGAAAGTGATCATCTAGTATGGGATGGATGGAGTAACTTTCATGGTTTTATGACTAACCTTTTGTATGCCTCTATATATTAGCACTACAAATAAACGCATGTAAATTCATATTATAGATACTTGAAGATTTGAACAGCACTTAAGAATTTTTTTAAAAAAACTCTCATATCTTGTCCCTCTCATTTCTTGTTTACTTTCTTTCTTCATATTGGTACGCTTTTATCTTCTTATTTTATGATATATAATAATATTTTAAAATTATATACGTGTAATCTTTTGACAAAGGAATGACAATTGATATTGTTAAACAAGAGTTGTTCCATCATTGCTACACTTTTTTCAACTGCTGAAAAATAGTTTTTAGTACTACCCAAAAATTCTTATTTTTCTTCATTACAATTTGACTAAACACATTAAATTTTTAATACTTTTTGACTTCCCAAAAGCTTGATCATATAGATTTTAAAGCTCTAGGTTGGCCAAGATACCAATTGTGAGCTAATTAATCCTAACTCTTAAGTTCTTATAGAAAATTCCAAAGTAGCTAAATTAAAAATTGTCAAAAATATGTGGACGCCTACTAGTAGCACTTGCAAGTTTGGCCTTGCTATATCAACTTGAATTGCATGTTGTGATTATTCAATTCAAAGCTTGGAGTCTAGAAATTGGACGTAAGTCATGTTTGGGTAAGAGAAATACATTTGAATTCAAAACTAATATTTGAGCCATTCCTTGCAGTTATTATTATTATTGTGTCCAATATAGATCTGGCATTAAATATAAATTTTTGTCACCAAAAGTAAACAACTAGTGACGAATTTCAGGTTATAGCTAATAATTTTGTAGCTATATATCATATTTATTGTATTGTGTCATGTCCCCTCATGATGTGTGTTTCTTAATACCCTTTAATTTGTTGACTACTTAAACATGAGTTTTGCATGGAATGACTCTAATTATTTGTAGATCGAGTATAAAGAAAGATGTTATATGCAAGCATCGTCCATATGTTAGTATAAATATTATAATTTTTTCAATATAATAAACTCAGCGAGTATCTATTTATTTTTTATAATAAAATAAAGAGATTTATATAGATTTGTTTTAGCCCAAATCAACTCATGATAAGAGTGACAGACACGAACACACCTAGGCAAATAGTTTTGAATATGTATTATTTTTTAATTTATTATACAATAAATCCTTTTTTTTTAATACAATAAGAGTCAAATGTATAGCTGGATATAGAGGAAGAAAAGAACAATTTATCTTACTATTCATAGTATTCAATTGATCTTTATCCAAAAGAGCTTTATGTTACTATTCAACTCATATCGAGATAAACAAATTTAATTTGATTGAATTGAATCATAACCATCATTGAACAAACCCATTTTAATCAATTCAAATTGGCACTAAAATTGATGTCCCTGTATCTGTCAGACTGTCACATTCTAAGTAACCTTTTAAAAAAATTATTATCATTAATATTAGAATAATAATAATAATAATAATAATAATAATAATAATAATAATGCATTAATCCATCTTCATTTGTCTACAAAACTAAAAATAGTTATTTATAGATTTGTTCAGTTTGAAAAATCAAGAAATAATTTATCCTTTTGTGTATATTTTATTTTACCCTTACTATTAAATATTATTCAATATCTAATATATTTCTCAAAATATTAAATTTAATATATTTAAAAGATGATGTAATAATAAAATTAGATTGATGTCTAACTTAAGCATCAGAAGGNATATATATATATATATATATATATATATATATATATATATATATATAATTTTTAAAATATTAAAATTGGAAATTTTATCAGAAAACAGAAAAGATATTTAAGAAAATACTTAAATTGAGACGAAATATTTGATAAGTGTTGGCCACGTTTCAATTGGAGTCCCAAATAATTAACTAAAGAGAGCATGAAAGTCCACAATGTGGAAAGCTGAACGACATATCACTTCCTTATAATGTTTAATGATGGGTTACAAATGTCGTTTCATACAATATTAAAATACTTAAATAGATATTTAACAACATAATTTGATGGCTCATGAAGCGCTTTGACAAGGATGTATACAATAGGATGTATAAATCCCAATAATCATCCACTAATACTATTTGAAGATGTTTAACAATATTTATCCATCTTATAAAATTAATGGATAATTTTATACTTATAGTTTTAATTTATTCTTATCATTGTTACATTTTTCAAGATATCGTATTTATTATATTCAACGGGTGATATAGTAAAATTACCCTTCTATTTCTCATTTCCTAAGAAGTGTGTAAAGTCAATAATGGACAGGTATTGTTGAACAGAGGGAGTAAGTTGTAATATAATATTAGATCGTAAAAAGAGAATTATTGAAAGCACTCTTAGACTTGACACAAAGTATTATTTTCATCTTTGAACTATTGACAGCCTAAAAAATATCTATTTACTTGACTAACTGAATTTAAATACACCCCCATTCTTGCAGCATGAGTGAAATAGACCCCTAAATTCTCGCTAAGTTTACAGGTGTTTTTCAACACTTCTCTCAATTTTTATTAAGAGTTTCATGCTCCTATAAGAGATTGTGACCACTTGCTATGTCTTGTTGTAAATCAAACATGAAACTAAATCTAGTTAGTTTGTGGAAAAAAAATTAGTTAGTCAAGTAGAGAGGTGTTCTTAAGGCTGTCAATATTTCATGAATGAAACAAATAATTTGTACCAAATCCAGGGGTGTTTTCAACACTTTTCATTGTGGACTCATATAAGGATGTTGAATAGACAGTTGATGTCTTAGACTCGTATCTTTCGTCGCAACTGATTCGATAAGCTACGTGTTCGTTGCACAAAGAACTGCATTCAGTCCCCCAAACTTACTTACTCGTGGCAACCTTCTGGTCGTCAAACAACCTATAACTCTAGTCACTACTCCTTTGGGGTTAGAAAGTAAGCCCCACAACCCAAAGTGACGAAGAACAAATAGAATTTGCTACAGAAGCTGGCTAATGGGGGTATTCCTGCGAATGAGAACATAGTAATAAAGAATGTAATAGCCAATATAGGATTCGTTTAAGCTAGAGAACCCAAATCAGTTATATATTTGACACGGGGGATAATTCAACAAGAAGATTCAAACCAGACCCTTGAGATAACAACCCATACCATATAATAACCCTACAGAGCCAAAATGAAAGGCCGTCATCCATCATAGGCTAGCGTAACATACAATAATGTGAAATCCAGAAAGGGAAGGAGCAATGAATGCCAAATATCAAGCAAATCGAAAAAGTGAGTTTCCATGGAGTGTGTCTAGTATTTCCCTTTAATCTAGAAGCACTTAGTGAGCCTTCAACAATGCCCTTCCTGGCCTCTTCTTTGAGTTGACCGAAGGCGGCGGGTGGACGAACATTTTGCAATAAAGAATGTTCTCCTACTCACAAGGACTGACTCTTGTTGGTGCGATCAACCACAAAAAGTCAGTAATAAAGAATATGTACTCCTCGCTCCCACTATGGTTCGATACGATATGGTTTGATTGGTCCAGCCTTTAGAAACTATCTTCTCTTTAGGCTCACGTATGTTAAGGAATTCGCCTCGTCCACTGTTTCCACACTATATTTCATTTAAAATTATTATTTTTTATCAAAAAAAAAACTTATTTCTTCATTAACCCACTTGCACCCCACCCCTGCCCCGCCCCACCCCACCCCACATCCCTAGCCCAATTTCTCTTCTTCTCCAACACTCTTCCCACCCCTAACCCTAAACTTTCTTCTCTTGTTCTTCAACAAAATCACTCACCATACCCATTCTTTTCTTTTCTTTGAAATCACTCACCATACACTTTCTTTTTCTTCTTCAACCTACTCTCCTCGTTGCAACAAATCAAAACCCCTCCATTAATTTTTTTTTGATCCCTCATTCTCCTAAATTTGTAGTCTTTTTTTATTTTAAAAGTTGATACCATTGTTTGTGTTAGTTAGATTCAAAGAGGAGGTATGATATGCATTAACATAAAGGGTGATAGCGGTATTGAGAAAGTTGAAAACTCCATTGATAAGTTTGAGAAAGCTTGAAGAACAACAAATGGGTCTTATGAATTTGTGAAATAATTTAAATTTGTGATTGAGGCTCGTTGGATTTGTGTTAGTAAACTTGTAGTTGAAATTTCAAGTCAAATAATAAAGAATTTCATCTATTTGGCATGAATTTGGTGCTCAAATTGTAAGAATATATGAAGGTTGAAGAACATGACTATTTAAAAAATTTCAGAATGTACAAAAGTTAAATATTTGATTTTTTTTTATTTTCTTAATATTTTATTTCTGATGTGTCATTGAAAAATGACATGGAATTACATGTGTAAGAGGTTGTATTACACACACAAAGATCTGATGAGAAAAATATTTAAAATATAGTGTTTTAACGAGTTTAAGGGTTTAGTTGACAAAATGTTAAGTAGGAGGGTTTGGAATACAAACGCATACAAGTATAAGGGTTCATCAGACCATTTTGTCTTTGTTTTATATTAAGGAACATGATTATTTATTTATTAATAACTCTTATATTGCTAATACATCCTACTAAACGATCCAAAGTATCCAAATTTCCTTTTTAAGCTCCGTATTAATAAATTGAGTATCTTCATGTTCTTTTTATAAATAAATGCTTGTAATTATATATTAATACAATCTTCCAAATACACATAATTTTATATAAAAACACTAGTCTGATAAATCAATAATAGTAGAAACTAGTTCTTCCTTAATATAATTTCCTCACATGGCATGAACAACCTCTTCACGTTGATATGAATCCTTCTTAAAAAAAATTAAAATTATTTTGTTTTACGAGATGTTAACTTATGATAAGTTTAATTATTTTGTAAAAATAGAAATCATAAACTTAAAAATTCTACCTTTTAAATGAATTTGAATTTTGAAAAATTTAAGTTTTGTTCAAATATCATATATAAACAAAAATTTCAAATCATCACTTCAAATTTAAAATCTAAATTGCATGGCCAAAGGACCCTTAATTTTGTCAAATAAAGTTACTATATACTTGTACCGGTAAAAAAAAATTAGAAATTCAATAAAATCTTTCTTATAAAAATGACTATCTTCTACATAAAATAGAAGTGAAAATTCACCAACAAATAAAAAAAGTGAGTGAACAAACACCAAAAGATGTGTTAATGAATAGTCAAAGGGACATGCCAATCAATGGCGAAGCGACGTATATTTGAAGAGTGTCGATCAACACCCCTTCATCAAAAAATTATATTGTGTAACTAGATAAAAAGAAATTATGTATATTTATTACACTCCTTGATTTTTAGGCAATTTGACTTCTTCATATTTTGACACCCCTTAATAGAAATTTTGAGTCCGCTACTGATACCGATCAAAGACATCACCTCAAAAGAATAGCAAGTAGAATTGGAATTAGGAATATATTACTAGAAAACGTCATCTCAGGAAAGCTTCTGCATTATCTTATCAAAAGATGTCTATTTGCATTTGTTGCAAGGCATATCACTGTGTTTAATTAATTATTTTCACTTAAGCATACATGTCTTCAGAAAATTATAGAATAACAACGGTATTAGCTTACGACAAAAACTCAAAAAGGTAAATGGAACAACAACAAATAATATTAAGTTGATGAAAAGGGAAGTTCCATGTATACTACCTACTCCCTAAACTAATAATGGACACAAAAAAGAAAAATGGAGTTTCATTATGAATCCTCAACTCACTTAAACAAACAAACAAACAAACAGAAAGGGAAGCCAATATTGAAATAAAAAAATGTTACATTGCTTATAATATATAGTATTATACACTGTGAAAGTGGAATTATTAAGGTTCCTTTTCCACATTTATGGCCAATATTGAACCTTTCATTAACTTCAGAAGCCAATAAGTGAAGTTTCTGGTCTTTGAAAGAGACAATTAACATGCCATGAGCCAGAATTACTGGAAAAGTTAGATTGCTTGGTGTAATAATTAATCCACAATGCATTATGATATCTTTTTAGTGCTCAATACATCAAAGGGTGTGATGGCTTAGTAAAAATTCCTCCACCCTTAACAAGAGGTTTCAGTTTGAGCGCTAAGAATGAAAATCTTTCCCGTTATTAGGTCCCGGAATGAATTCTGATTGATTTGAGCCAATAGACGAATACATGATATATTTAAAACTTTATCAAAATTGAAAAAAAAAAAACATTTTTTATATAATATAATAAATATTATATCTAAATACATGATTAGTACTTAATAGAATATATCCCAACAATCTTCCACTTAGTTTTTAATCATGACAATTGTTAGAATAAACCATATCTAAACGTATGGTTAATGGTATATACCCCAAACATATACAACATCTTGTACTAGAACTGATGATGGATGACAAATAGAGCATTATATTTTTACTCAAGCAGTGGAGCAGTTGGAAACGTTGTCCTAGTGCAATATACATGCAAGTTTCATTGAGGTCAAATTTCAAGCTGCCCTCTAAGATAGCGATGAGGCATATCTGGAACTTGACCTAGGGACAGTGGTATAGATACTTTTTATCTATACAGAGACAAAAAGAAGCTTCAAGACTAATCAATTTAGAAATAGTCATCACAAGCACTGGAATAGAATTTGGAACTTCCAAAGAAGGTGCTCTTGATTTCCAACACATACTAAAAGATGTTTCTAAGAGAAACCCGCTGTTAGCTTTCTTTCTCTTTTTTTGTGTTTTCTACAGATCCATTGTAGACTGAAAATCTTCACAATTGAATATAATATATCTAACAGTTAACTCCTCTATCAATGGAGGGGCTTCAGTTTCAGTTTTTCTAAACACAATGCCAGTTATATTTCTATTATCGCCAAGAAGTGTGTACATGCTAGGTATTCATTGATATCTTCAGTGTCATTTACAAACAACAAACTATAAGCGAGATTCTCCAGATACAACACACATTCTAAGCACAGAAAACTAAAGATTAACATAAGCCTCTCCTATCATGAGCATGTATAATGTGTATTCTTAAACTTTTCTCCGTTGTCATTCTAGCATAGGTTACTATTTACCACTTAACAAGTTAAGGTAAATATACATGTTATTCCGGCAAGACAATAGATTCAAACAAACTGCTTTATAGCACTAACTTTTTAAGGCAAGGAAGAAACTTAAGCCACATATACAAGTAGCTTTGTATTGACTATATGACATTTTCACCAACCACTTATACGACATATTATATGAAGAATAACATACAGTAAAACAACTATCTGGCATAGAGCATCGGCAAATACCCTGCAACAAAATAAATATGGATGTCTGCAATTAATACTAAGGCAATAAGTATAATGGGTCAGCACTCAGCCATGTAGTTTATTGCGATATGCAGCCAGATTAGTAATATGATCTAGTAAATCTGCTTTTTTACAAAAGATGGACCCAATACAATACCAACTTGAGGAGTGATGTTGAAAGTTGAGAATCATTAATAAAATTGCATAGAATATGTTAATCAAGTTGATTAAGTTATGCTACCAAGTAGAATTTTACCATGGCATCAAAGATCTACAATCTTAGAAGAGACTTACATCACTTTCGTCAAGTCGCAGGTGACCTTATGCTGCTTGTCTGACCAAAGTGTTCCTTTCTTTTCATAAGTTCACAATTAACAAGTTTTATTTCTTTTGGGTCACCGTTCAAAGCAGCACCGTTCTTATTTCTGTTTTGAGTGTTTCAATGGTACCATGCGTCTTTTTAGCAATTATTCCTCATCACTGTCTCTTTCAAGTTTCAACTACTATTCTGACCATTTTCCAATTACTTTTCAAGAAAGCATTCCTAAAACTTCTTAATCTCTTCTTTTTCGTCATGGATCATGGTCTAGGTATTGAGTGTTTCATCTGAACATTGAATTCTAACTCGGCAACTTTTTAGTTTCTTATCATTCTATGTTGATGTTGTTAACATTTGCTTCACAATACCTCTTTCAGCTGATGAGAATAGATTCTTTCTACTACAAGAAACACTTTCTTATGATGTGCAATTACCAGAGATTTTCCAGAGGGAAGAGTGTTGGCACTGCTTTTCTTTTCAGTGAAAGTTCACTATTCCAGTGACACAATTCAAACAATTGTTTACACTTCCAATGATGTTTAGTATTTCTTGTTGTTAAGCATCCCACATTGGTAGTGGGATGGGCAATTGGTCTTCTTATGTAGACTTGGCCAACCCTCCCCTCTTGAGATAGCTATTGAGGTTGAGTTAGGCCCAAGTGCTATATCTATCATGGTACCAGAGAGCTAGGTCCATCCAAATTCATGTTCACCACCGATGTTGATCTTGATCCACGCACTAGTCTTCCAGCCCTAGGCATGACGGGGGGTGCTAAGTATCCCACATGGGTAGTGAGATGGGCAATTGGTCCCCTTACATGTACTTGCACAATCCTTCCCTCTTGAGAGCTAGCTTTTTGAGGTTGAATTAGGCTTTGGTGCTATATCTATCACTTGTTTCCAAAATATACAAAAACCTATTCCCAATCTTGAGCTTTAACGGTAGGTTATATTTTAAGAGAATTACTAACAAGTAAAGTGTAGAATATTCTCAATGATTGTGTAATTAATTAAGTGGATATTCTCAAAAACCTCCTGTTTCTTTCAAAATAGAATATTTTTGTCATGATGACTGAGAAAAATTCCTTGTAAGGAACGATAAATCATTCAACCAATAATGCCTCAATCCTAAACTAGTTGAGATCAGTTATATAAAACAATTATATCCATTCCCATCTATTCAGGTCCATCTTGTTCTAAATTTGCATATAAGGAGCATCCTAGACAATTATATTTCCAAAAAGAAGTCGAGAAAATATATTAATGAGCTAAAATTGACTGCAGATGCAATACCCGCAAATTTTAATTGCCATGAATTTTCTCAATCACTAAAGATACAGATCAGATAGTACATTCACTGAAAAATGCTCAATAGCGGATGGTTAGTTAGCAGAGGAGAAGGGTCTGATCTACTTGAAGCAAGAGATTCCTCCTAGTTATTCAGATACCATTTCTCATTACCTATGATTTTATCATGTATTAACATTAGTTCGAATAGAGCATTGTACAAAATCTAGTCAAAGTTCATCTCCATAAAATTAGATCAAGTTTGGTATGTTCAGATAAGTCAGTTAGAATCTCAAGATCGGGCAGGGCTCTAAAAGTAAAAAGGATACTGAAGGACTAAATATCAGATCTAACTCTCGAACAATTCAGTATGCTACAATTGAGATGAGACATCAAAAACTGGACACTTTGACATTTTTCAATGAAGAAATTGTTTTGAGTCCAGGAAAACTCATTACAGCCCATTAAGTCGCTAAAGAAGTCACTCATACTTCCTTATCAAAAAAGAAGTAAAGTAATTAATATTCAATAATGACAAATACATCACAAATTCAAGTGATACTAATAGTTAAAAGACATTGGAAAATATGAGTCCTTGGAACATTACCTCAGAGTAGAAGAATAGAAGCTGCCGTGGCATATCAGCAACATTATGCATATTAGAGAACTAACATATAAGATAGTAAAAAAAGATAAACTAAATTTATTTGAGTTATGTTGTAGTCCCTTTGTTCTAAATTAGTTGTCATGGCTTGCCTTTTTGTCTGTCCCATATTACTTGACCATTCCTTTAAACACCAAGCCTTCCCTTCTCTCACAACTCTTAACGTTTGTTGTGCTAATACTCTCTCCACTCTGATCTATATGAGTTCTTTCCATTTGGAATATTGCGAAATATTTGACATCATTCCACTAATTAAAATTACTTTATACAACTTTCAGAACTTTTAAGAGTTTTAACTTATTTAACTATTTGAATATTAACTTCGATAGGACGCTTTCTATTTAAACTAATCTTTCGCCTATTACTTCAAATTGACATTATAATTTTGTATTTGGTCAAACAAGCCATATAGAATAAAATGGGAGTACTATTTTAGTACTTTATAATATCATAATGTTGAGAGAAATCTTCTTCACTAATTCAGCATATCAAAGTCAATCTTCTCAAGCAAGTCTTTTTTCAAAAACTCCTCACTTTCAGTATTGCTCTTCACCTCCATCAAACGAAGGTCCTTCTTATAAGGATTGAGAAAAGAAAGGGGCCAATTATCTTCCCAACAACTCTAATAAGGTGGTACCATAAGGGAGATCAGGAAGTAAGACTTGTATACCAGATTCGAGAGTAACAACAACTCCTCCTAAGTCCCAAACAAGAGTAAACCGAAAGAATTTTTTGTAGAATGGGATTTCTCATCATCATAATGCCTTATTAAGTGAAAAGATCTTTCACCTAAGTGACCAACTAAAAGCGGGCCTCATTGATCAAAATAAGTTAAACGGGCTGCCTAGAAGCATAAAAACACTGACTAAAAATGTCTAAGAATCAGAGTACTGCAACAATATTACAGAGAATAATATATCCAAACATGATGATCACAACCAGCACTTGTACAACATATTTAAAATGTAGAAATACAACATACCTATAGCTAAAATGAAAATTGGGCAGGCAAGCTTACAGTTTATGGTTCAGGTTGTCACAACACTGCAAAACTGTTGTGCTACGCATCTTCTCTTTGTATAACTGAAGGAGTAGGTGGTATCATTATCGCATTTTGACCTCTTGTATGAGACTTGTCTTCCACGAAGGGTTGCTGTCTATCAGGACTATGAACTTCAGCTGCAAATCTGCTGGGGTTTGGGGTGCTGCTTTTTATTATTGGAAAGGAAGAGGAGTTGTTTGCAAGAGGAGAACCTGAAGTATTATATAGCCCATCTTCACGAGGCAATGGTGATATACTTTCATCTAGTTTCCTACAAAATTTATCTTCCACGATGTCATAGGAATTTCCGGTCCTTACTTCCTGAGCAAGAGAGCACCAACAGCAGAAAAGCCATAGTGCACAGTCAGCAACAGAAGGTTTACCACAACAATTATTGTAAGGAGGCAAATTGTATCTTTTTCTCATCTGAATCCTCCAAAAACCACCGTATAGTAACCCGAACAGACAAAGAAAAATCCCAGTAACTCCTAATATCCCCCTGACAGTATCACTGTCAATATTAACAGCAGCCAAATTGAAGATCCAGAAAGGAGCCATACAGAACAGAAGAAAAGTTGCAATATGAACATACATATTTCCAAACCCAAGTCTCTCCATATTCCAACCAAAAACACAAAAACTGCAGAACAAAGAGAGATATGCCAAAGAAATATCATCCCAAAAATCAAGAATGCCTCCACTCCATTGTGGTCTAGTTTCAACAAGTCTCCCTTCATCTAATGCAAAAGAAAATCTCTTTTCCAATGCTTTTCTTCTCAGTTGGCTAGCACTGCTGCTCTCGGTAGCTGTTGTTCGAAGTTGTGCTTCCTCGTCTAACTCAGTATCATAATCTTTTCCTAGAGGGCTGAGCATACAGTAAACTCCAGCAATGGCAGGTGCACCAATTGCAACTGAGATACATATTCCTACCCCAATAGCTGGTCTTTCTGACCTCTTGTAACCCAAATTAAGCCCACACAGAGCATATTGAGCAAAACAGTTGAGATTAAGTAATGCGACAACCACCATCATGTGTGTCCATTCATGGGGCTTATAAGTTCCATTTTTGCAGTAAACCTTTCTCAGCCTGGAAATGTCTTCTGGCCTCCATCGCATTAAAAGAACAAAGTGATATAGCCTTTGCGGGTGCTGGTATAGACACATGAGAGTAAACAATGCATTAAGAATTTGGTTATTCACTTCAAACCATGTATCTCTCATAGATTTCTTAGGGATGGCATGGTTCAACATCCCCGTCATCACAAGAAACAAAATTGCACCAGAAACAGCTACACATACAATCCAGATAAAAAGTACAATATTCAGCGGATTTCTGAACCACTCTTTGCACATTTTCCTAATAGCTGGCCAATCCAATTTCCGTGAAAGTAGTCTAGTAATACGTTGACGGAGATGAAGGCTGCCAGAAGAAGGTACAGTTCGAGAAAAATCATCTCTTTGATCAGCTATCTGTTGAAACTTTGCGGATGGAGAACCCAAATTACCAAAGTTGAGGAACTTTAGCCTTTTGGGAATAGCAAGAGTACTACCCTGGAAATGGCTCTGAGAATTTTCATTACTTACAAGTCCCCTTTGAGATGTTGAAACATGCAGAGGTACATGAGTCTTAACTTGACCACCCATAGGTTCCTCAACAATACCATGATGTTCACCATTGCCAGCAGATGTCATTTCAATGTTTATTGGATTCACAGTCAAAATATTAAACTTTACAGATCATTATCTTCAGCTTTTCCTCTTCAATGGGGGCGAACAAAATAAGCATCTATATCTGTAAATTAAGAAAGCTACATCAATAATCAAATGCTTCCACATTTCTGGTACAAAAAAAAAAATCTGGCAAGTTACAAGACCAAGCAAACAGGTTAACAAAACTAAAACACATAAAAACCCTACAAACTTGTCATAAAATAAGCTAAATGAATTTCCTTAAAATTCACTCAACACACACCATAGGCATATAGAAACTAAACTAAAAATAATAGCAATAAGTCCGCGAATCTTAATAGCCCAGTTGATTGACTACATGAACTTTCACCTGATTGTTCGATTCCCCTAATTTTTTTCCAAAAAAAAAAAAAAAGACAAACCAAATAAAACATGAGCAAATGAGGGGACTGGCCAAAGCAGGTAGAGAAATAACTAATAAGACAAAGAAGTCAACATACCATGAAGACAGCATAGAGATGAGAGTTATCTGAATAAAAAATTGAAGTTTTAATTTTCTGGGTTGTACTCCATTAACCTAAGCTTCAATTCAATTTTAACAATAAGCATCTTTAGAATTATTTCAATTTTTCTGGGTTTACTTCATATGAAGGAACAGGGATATGCCAAAAGCGACCCAAAGAGAAGATAAACAATACAAAAGCCAAATGAGTAGTACTATACAAGCAGAAAAATGAAAAGCATCAAAGCTACTTACCGATCAGAAAAGGAAAAAGAGGAAAGCGCTCACCTTGTTCAAATATCTTTCCCTTACATGTGACACAAACATTGATCCATTTTTATATTTTTTTTTTAACTAAATGATTTAACATATTTAATACTCCAATGTTTTTATAGGCTTAGTTTAGAATTAATTGCCAAAAATATATTGAACAATAATATTTTTACGAGCTTGTTTCATATTTTAATTATTCACTTTTTCTAACTGAATTACTATGATAGTTCCAATAAAAAAGAAAAAATATTTGGTACTCCTCTATTCTTAATTACTTGTTCAATTTTTCTTTTTTACTTGTCTATTTTGACAAATCAAGAAAGGACAATATTTTTTTATCTATTATACTTTTAATTAATTAATTTTGAAAGAGGTAGAACTTTTTGAAAATCTTAATTTTTTAACTCATTCATTTCATAATTAATAGGGATAAAATAATAAATTCACTATGTCAATCATTATTTTTTTCTTAATAAATATGTCAATTCAAAAGTGAACAAGTAATTATGAACCGAAAGAGTAGTTGAGAATGGGAACAAAAATACTTATAGTTAAAATTTGAAATTAGTAAAAAAAAAATTTATAATTCAAATGGTGTGTTTTGACCAATATATCTTTGATTTATGTGTCAAAATTTTTATTTTATTTTAGTTGAACGCAATTAGATAAAATATACAGATGGAATTGGACAATGGGAGGGTGCCAATGAAGTATCCACATTTTGGTCTCAATTACCCAACACAAAGCGTGTGATTGATTATTCTCAATTCTATGCTCCTTCAACGTGTTAATTTGCCGTGTCTAATTGTTTTCCCTTATTCGGTGTTAGGTTGCAACTTCAGATTTTATTTTAAGTTATTTTTTCTTTGTTTCTTATCAAATATTGGATATTTATTTTAAGTTTAATTAATTCAAATTTATATCAAAAAATTTCAACTTGGAAATAAAGTACTTTTTGCCTAAGCGATTTAAATATCAAGGCTTGAACTTGTAATTGATCTATTGGGAATGAAGGACAATACTTTTTTACGTGATTGTAGCATGTCACGTTGACTTACTCAGCCATATCAAGTAAGTTTCGTAATCAAATTTTAAGCAAAAAGTCAATCCTAAAATTGACTTAGTATTAACTTACTGGTATTGAGTTATATATTGGATAAACGATTGGTGAATAATTAAATTTTTATAATTAATGATTTATCGATGTAAGAACGGATTACTCAATTTTCTTATCGATATACTATTAACTCGTTAAGAGTTAAAATACTTACACTTTTACTTCTTATCGGTATACTATTAACCCTAATTTAATATTTCTAATATATATTGTTGTTGACCCTAAAGCTCATTTAGTTATCTATCGTATCAATTATTATATTACTATTATTAACCCTAAAGAGTAAAGCCTCCCTTTATTTAGTACTCTATTTTTTTGCTTAATTGCTCCTAGGTTTTCTTGCTCAGTTGTTCTTTGTTTTGGTGCTTTTCAGACATGGTGTGTTTGGTAGGAAGGAAAAATTTTCCGAAAAATGTTTTTCAATTTTTTCATGTTTGGTTGGGTTAAATGTTTTGAAAAATGTTTTTCAATTTTCCTTAAATTTAAGGAAAATGACTTCCCTTCAAAAATTAAGGAAAACATTTTCCAAATCTCTCCTCCAACTTCAAATTACAATTATTTTTTTTGAAAAAAATAAACTTAAAGCTTTTTTAAAAAAAATATTTTCAACTTCCATTTTTAATATTTTTACCCCATCCTCACCCCCTACGCCCGCCAGCCCCCTNCCTCCCCAAATAAAAATAATTTTAAGTTTGTTTTTTAAAAATAATTCCAATTTCAAATTTTTATTTTCATCCCACCCCCACCCTTACCCTTGACCCCCTCCCCCCGCCAGCCTCTCCTACTCCCCCAAAAAAAATCAAAAAATTAAAGTTTGTTTCTAGAATATATTTTCTAATTCAAATTCTTATTTTTCATCTGACCCCACCCCCCGGCCAGCCCCCTTACCAGCCCACCCCCCACCTCCAAAAAAAATTAAAGTTTGTTTTAAAAAATATTTCCAATGTCAAATTTTTATTTTTCACGCCAACTCGCGACCATCCACCCCCTCCCCCATCAGCCCCCCACCCCCTCC
>NC_064289.1:25189219-25225167 GCF_019186545.1 Solanum stenotomum | reverse complement strand
CCCCCCCCCCGCAGCCCCACCCCCACCACCCCACTCTCCCCACTAAAAAAATTAAGTTTATTTTTTAAAAATATTTTCAGTTTTAATTCAAAAATTATTTTCTACTCTCTAGTAAAAATAAAAGATATTTTCTCAAAAATATTTTTTATTCATAAATCAAATACATAAAAATCTTTTCCGAAAAATATTTTCTACTCACCAACCAAACATGAGAAAATAAGTCAAAAGTCTACTTGTTTTCCAGGAAAACATTTTCCTTCGTACCAAACACACCCATAGACTTCTCCGTCGAAAATAGATATTGGGTAAAGTCTTCATATCTCCTTTTATTTGATTCAATTTTTTTTATGTAAATCGCATGTTATTTCAAATTTTAATTGGTATTTTAGGAACTATAAATATCTAAATTTTAAGATTTTATTAGAAGTTGTTGAATATTAAATTCTGAATTCTTGAAGCTTTTGAACATTTTTTGGGACAAATAGTACTACGCTTGTGATTTTATTCATTTATTATGAGTAATAAATAAAGCTAATCCTTTGATTTTTGATTATTGCAAAATGAGTTCTTTTATTTATAATTTAATTGCTACACTTTTTATGGGTAGCCAATATGGGTTGTGGTGCACTGGTGGGAGTGCTTCACCCTTAACCAGAGGTCTCGGGTTCGAGCCCTAGGTATGGAGAAAATCTTGTCGGGAGTGCCACCCCTGAATGAGTCTTGCCGTGCGCGATCCTAATTTAATCCGAGCTGCAATGTGGACTTCAGACACCGGGTGAAAAAAACCCCATAACCAAGTTGTGGAGTTCTGAAAGAGGAGTAACAAAGTGATAGTTACATAGATAGAAATTCTACACGGTAATTCTAGGAATGTGATTAGTTCTTTCATTTTGTATGTAATCTAATGAATGCCTACCTTAGAACTTGCATGTATTCTTTACTTGCGTAGAAAAGAAGTTAAGATGAGGAATTTACTTGCGTAGAAAAGAAGTTAATATGAGGAAAACGAACTAAACATAGAAACTGAGACTCATGTTTCATCTAACGATATGAGATCTTATGGTGATGACCCAAGTACTGCAAGGACTTAGTGTCATGACACAAGGCTACCCCATAAACGTCCCATGGTGAATAGGATCCTGAAAGACTCTAAATAAGCCATTTGACATGAGCATGACACTATGTTAACAACATAACAAAAATGAATCTAAAAAAGCGGAATGTAAGTCTCAAAGCTTCATTTCAATATGATACCAAATCAGAGTATAAAGATTTCATAAGCGGAAAATACTAAGTTTGACATAAGCCTCTACTAATAGGTGTGACTAGGACAAACCGTAGTCACGAAACAAATCTAAAAACTGAAATGACATAAAACAATAAAGACATGTGGTGGCGAGGTCCCTCATTCATGAGGACTCACCGACTCTGAATATTGATCAATCCAATAATAGCCACGACTGGATGGAAGAGCATCAAACCTATATTATAAGACAATATAGGCACAAGAAATGTATGTGTCAGTACTTGAAATGTACCGAGTATGAGGATAAATGCATGAGTAAAGACATAATATCATAATGAATCGGGAAAACATGACAGTGCATGACCAAGTAAAATATACTATATGATTTGATGAGCTGAATTCGTAAAACATGGTACAAGGTCCATGCAATATTTTGAAAATCATACATAAGCTTAAATCATAATCTTTCGAGGAAATTATAAATTATTGTGGGAGATATTGTTAACCGACATAAACCATGTGAGCTATAACATGGAGTTTAGTGTATTGCTTTCACACCAAAAAAAGAGTTTCCTATTTGCCAAGGTAAGGACCATAGTCATAAGTTTAGGTGGATCCATTAAGCTAGAGTCAATTAAGAGTAAGTCCTACGAGACACATAGTTATGGGACAAGATGATTGCTACCAAAGAACTCTGTCTCTACTAACAGGTGAACCTCCATCCCAAAGTTCACTCGTTGTTAAGTAAACTCCCAAAGGAAACTTGCATAATCATAGCATGTTCATACTTCTTGAAATGGTAAGAATCTAGAAATACCAAATCAATCAAAGCTTCATATCCCTGGAATAACTCCTTAAAACTATGATTTTATATCGTACTCATAAGAGACACTTATTTAAGCATCTAAATCAAGATCATCTTTTCATAATAAGAATTACTTCAATCGGAAGCATTCAATTTCATAAAACATAGTTGATACTTTATCTAAAAACATCCTTGATTCATAAATTCTCAATTCGTAATGCATGCATATCTTCAAGCTTAGTTCATAATCATAAAGTATTCATATAGCATGGGTTCATGGAAAAAAATAATCATGGATAACATATAATTATGATCAAATCATGCATGATAAAATCAATTATGAACAATAAACTTAATTTCAATTGAGCCCATACACAAATCATGAAACTAGAATTTGGGTGAGAATTCATAAGGAGAATTTGAGGTTTATTTGGGACTCAATGAATGGAGAGAGATCCATCGATGAATTTCCCACATACTTTGATGAACCTTAACTTTGGAATTGAAAGGGGAGACTTGGAGCTTGAATAATCATAATTCATCTTGAGAGAATCCTTGGAGAAGAAGACTTGAGAGCCTAGGAGTTTAGGAGAGAATGGGAGGGATTTGATATGTAAAAAATAGTTATATGGATTATAAATAGTCTAAAAATGACGTAGTTTGGGAATTAAAAAGGTAGGAAACGACCCAATTAACCTTGAGAAATAATTGTCACGACTCATATCTACGGACCCCTTGTACACTCTGTACAAAAGACCACAAACCATATTAATTGGTCATAGATCCAACTTTCTGAATCAAAACTACGAACCAACACCACGTGTTGGCAACCATTTTATGAGCCGTAAAACACCCCTTGTACATTATGCCTTAGCTTTATGGCTAGACCTTAGGGTTGGAACCATGGATGGCCAAGTACGGTCCTCATTTCCTTTTACGAGTCGTATTGGTCAGTCGTGCACCAACTTACGGAAAGTCCCAAGTTTCTGAAAGCCAACTACGATCACTCAACCACGAGTCGTAATCCATTGTATGACCCGTGCAAGCTAGTCGTGCAACCCAAGGTACAAAATATTCCCAAGTCTAGAACTTAATTCACGAACACTAGACATGATCCGCAAAATAGTCCATGAGTCGTCCTGTTGGTCCGTAAAACTCCACCTGAGACTTGTCAAATTTCATATTTTCAAGATCTCATCTACGATAATCATTTACGGGTCATAGAATTGAGTACGGTCTATACTTGGCCTCGTACAAACATGCACCAACAAAGTTTTTTGTAACTTCCCTTTCAAATCAACTTTTCAACTTCCGAGGTATTACACTTAAGGGTTGTTTGGAAAGTTATCCTGATAATTGAATTTAGTGTAATTACACTGTCTGGCTTGTTTGGTTGACCATGTAATTAGTTGATCAGTATGTAATTGTGTGTATTTGACAGGGGTAATTATAATCTCCAATTTCCAAGGAGGGGTTGTGAATTGTTGATAATTAAATGGTGTAATTAAAAGCTGATTACTTTTTTATTTTTATTTTTTTGTTTTAATTTAATTTCTATTTCAATTATTTTAAATTTCTTTTTTATCATTCTAAAAGTTTATTCTTATGGCATATTATTTATGTTTCATTTCTTTCTCATTCTCAACCTTTACTTCATGTGATTCTATGAAATTTTTTGTATTATCTATTTTTATGCCATGTTTATTTATTTCCTTAGCATAATTTTGCTAGTGTTCTAATTTTTTAATTAAAGTAGAATACATTGTTGAGTAGGATTATAGACTTACGTTTTTCTATTCTTTTAAATCATCTTTATGTATGTTATGTTGAAATTTGACATAAGAGTATATGTTAAATTTTTTGTTTTGAATTTAGAACTTATGTTATATATTTAGTTTCAATTGTTTTAGTAGTTTGACTTGAGACTTCACATTGCAAGTCATTTATTTTTTAATTAGACTTGATAGATTATCTTTTTGTCAAATATTTTAATAATTTATGACATTTTATTTATAATATTAATTTTTTTTGTCAAACATGCATTTCATGATGTTCATAGAAATGTTGTGCTTTTAGTTTTTATGATTAATTCAATTGAAATATACTAATTTAAAAAATATAAATCAATTATTTTTTCATAATATTAGTTAAGAACATATGTTTATTAATTAATATATTTTCAAAAGACAAAATATATCTTTTAATTTAATAACATTTATAAAGTTTCTTATTTGTCTCATATAAATTTTAAATAATTAACTTTTATTTTTAAAATTTGATATAATCTTATGATTGCAATTGTTCATCCAAACCGTACATGTATAATTACTGTGACAAACAAATAGGTAAGTGTAATTACTAAGTTGTATAACTATTAGACTGATAATTACTACCTTAAGCTGATATATTCTAGATGGACCGGAAGGACTCTAGTTGTACATGAATTGAAGTTGACCGTTTTACTCCTAAGATTACAAAATTTTACAGTTTCATAAAAACAACTAACTTAGCATTACGATCTAAACTGGAAATCCACGACACTTAGTTTCACATCTTATTAATAACAACCAACTTTTTAATTAGTTACTAAGCAATAAAACAATCAAATCTTTCAAATTTTACTTTCCACAAGTGGTTTGGAAATAAAGGCTATTTGTTCTCGTTAATATTCTCGTCAAATTATTCATCCGTCTGCCAGTCTGCCGCCCAACCCTCGAAGCCGAAGGTATGCTTTTTTCTACTTTTTTATTATTTCAATTCCATTATAAGTATTCAATTATTTTTGTTATAATATTGTATTATCGTCGATTATAAAGTTTTAATTATTGTTCAATTATAGTATTCTTGGTTCTAAAACTATATATTGAATTATTTAGGTTTAATTTTTCTTGTATTCATGGTTCCAAGATTTTGTGATTTTTATTTAATTCTTGTGATAAACTTATCTACATTTGACTTTACTCAAATATTTTGTTAATTTGGTTCTTAAGTTCCTAATCAATATGTTCTCTTCGAGCAACTAGAAAAATGTATTTCATAATTATTTGCTTCTCTGTAAATATGAAGTCTATATGTGTTTAGAGCTTGTGCATTAATTATTTTTGACTAGTTACAACACTTTGAGTTTCAACATTTGCACTTATAAGTATTGCTTATGAATGGAAAAAAATAAGAAATATGACCAAATTATGGAGGAATGATAGTCAAATTGAATCTTTTTATATTATTGTTGAATTGAAATTGAATCTTCTAGAAAGTAATTTGTTTTATTGGTTGTAGAACTTTGAATTGAATTTTCAATCTAATGTAAATTATTCGATTCTTAAATTGAGTATTTGAATAAAAATTGAATCTCAAATATTGGAAAAAGACAAGTTTTAATTAAGTTGAAATTTAAATTAAATTAATATTTGAATGTTGATTTTATGATTGAACTTAGGATTCAACTTTGAACTTAAAATTCAACTTATAAGATACAATTGAATTTTGAACTTATATAATTATTAACTTTAAGCCAATTATTGTTACAACTCAACAAAACTTTGGTGGTACCGTGCTTTGTAAATTGTATCACTATCTTTGTCCTTCTGTCATAAATAAATAAATAAAATATTACTAAGATCAAGGGTTGTTAGCTTAATTAGCTGTAGCTTTGCTGACATTGTTGACAGGGTCAGAAAGGTAGACGATTCTATTAATAAGATATTTAATTAGGCATTGTGTTATTAAACTGCTTAAGCACAACAAAATTTTTGTTTTTCTTACATTAATAATTCGTATACTTCCTCCGTCCAACAATAGTTGTTCACTATACTATTTTGAGATGTCCAATAATACTTGATCACTTTATGAAATCAATGGATAATTTTACACTTAGTTCCTAACTTATTACATTTTTCAAGACATTGTATTTATTATATTCAAAGGGTGATATAGTAAAATCACCATTTTATTTATAGTTTCTTAAAGAGTGTGCCAAGTTAATAGTAGATAACTATTGTTGGACAAAGGGAGTAATATTTAGTCATAATTAAGCAAACAATCTCTCTCTCTCTATATATATATAGAGAGAAAGATTTTAACTTATGTATAACTAATCTTGTTTGGTACACTTTCAACTTATGTATAACTAACGTAAGAGATTTTAATTAATGCATGCATTAACATGATTAAAG
Organism: Solanum stenotomum; assembly: GCF_019186545.1. Taxonomy (NCBI): domain Eukaryota; kingdom Viridiplantae; phylum Streptophyta; class Magnoliopsida; order Solanales; family Solanaceae; genus Solanum; species Solanum stenotomum. Next base: position 25,218,941 of record NC_064289.1, on the reverse strand, counting down.
ACACACTCAAAATATTTTTCATATTCTTTCCACCGTATTTGTAAAAGATATTTTTCATAAATAAATATCGTTATCCTTAGAAATTATGCAATACATGTTATTTTTAATAAATTAAATCAAACACTACATAAGAAATAATCTCATCATAACTAATACAAATATAATTAATATCAACTTTACTCAAGCATTATATTTATACATTATATTCAACATTATACTTATACAGCCTATCAAATGACTCCAAAGTGTATTAAAGTGTACTGAAAGAAAATATATACTCAAGTTCTGATATATATAATCTAAATCACCCAAAAACTTTTAGATGGATGAATTTGAATTGTAAATTGAGAATGCCAAACGTAGTGTTCAGTGAATTATAATTACAAACTTATGTAATTTTGACCAAATCAGTCCAAAAGTTATAAAACCGATAAATAATATTACAAGGACTCAAGTCATCGAATTGTGGACGTGCCGGAGTGGTTATCGGGCATGACTAGAAATCATGTGGGCTCTGCCCGCGCAGGTTCGAATCCTGCCGTCCACGTTTGTTTTATTTTTGCTAAATTTCCTCTTGCTAAAAAAATAAAGAAATTTCGTTAAAATATTTTTAAAAATAATATTTTTTATTTGATATGTCATAATATTCATTAGAAAAGAATTTTGTTTATTAGCTACTAGAAAATAAATAAAATAATTTAAAATTTAGTAAGAATTAAGTAGGTTGTCTAATGATACATATTTTAACTCATTTAAGCCTAACCTGTTTCAGCTCAAGTAATTTTTAGGGTGGTCAACAACGTGCTCATTTATTATGGCCAAACAACACAAATTTCACTAGCTTAAGGGCTAATTACCTGTCTTTTTATAACTTTTCAAAATTACAAATCGTGTCAAATTTCAGTCCCCAGATACATGAGGTTACAATAAGATATAATTTGTTTAAGATACAATATTGTGTTCAAATGAATTCACGTGATTGGAAAAAATGAGATATGATTACAATTCTAAAAATAATAAGCTTTTGTGCCTGGAATACTAAATCATGATATTCCTTAATATAGAAGAAGATTGGGAGAAATGATATTTATTCTGCTAAGTAGAAATAAATTTTATAAGTAAATGTTATTATTATTGTGGTTATTTTTCAAGTGAATCTTGTGACTAAGATAAGATTTGGTGTTAGATTTATGTGCTATTAAGCATATTTGTGATGGTAAAATAATTGTATAAATTATAGGAACCACATATTATAAGTACTAAATAACATCCTATCCCTTCTAGTTTTCTATTTACCAAAATTCCCTTAAAAAGGATGTTTGCGGGATACATAGTGTTGTGCACGGGATACATTAGGTTTGATACATTCCACATAGCGGGATACATAGTGTTGTGCACGGGATACATTATGTTTGATACATTTCACATAGTGTGATACATAGCGTTGTGCACGGGATACATGCGGGATACATAGCGTTGTGCACGGGATACATGCGGGATACATAGGTAAATAAGAGATTTTTGAAATTTTTGAAATAAGTAGGGATAAATAGATATTAAGGTAAGTAAAGGAGTGTAGTTAAGTAATTACTCCAAAATAATTTGTGTACTAGACCCAAGTTGAAGAAGTATAATAATTTGTGTACTAGACCCAAGTTGAAGAAGTGTAATAATTTGTTTCTATGGATGATTCAAGAATTATTCAAGTTCTTTTAAATAATTTTCTTTTTCTTTAACTCACTTCTGAAAATTATTGCTTGATCCTTGTTCCTAGATAATATTCGGACCAACTTGGCTATTGAGGAATATTATTGCTATTAGCTTAGGTGTTTTATGTTTCTAATATTCATATCAATTTGATTTTGTGAAATTATTAGAAAAATTGGAGAATAATTACAATAATTTGAGTATGCTACAATTGCATTGATCCTAAACAATTTTTTTATGAGCAATGGTAATTGTAATTAATTTTTCAAGAATTTTAAAAATAATTATAATTTAGGCTCAATTTAAAATTTATAGCTATAATTTACTTAGTTACGATTCATTATTACATGTTCAAAAAAAGATAGAAGCGAGAGAGATTGGAATAGAGAGATTCGTAACTACGGCCTCATTTGTTTGCACTTAATGAAAATCTGAACTGAATGGTTCAGACATTAGACCATTAAGCGTGTTTGTTTTTTATTTATTTAAAATTCCCTAATGGGCCTGAAAGGGGCATAAATGAATCAGATCTATGAGAGGGGAAAAACTTACCCACACCGGATGTATACATCAAACTAATGCAATTTCCATTATTATGTGATTTAATGAAGTAAAACACATGTTAATTAATTAAGATTAAGTAAAATGAAATATAGATTTTGTTGACACCCAATTTTGTACCTCCACAATATAAATTAATCATTTCGAGTTTCTTCAATTTCAAACGATTTAAAATAATTAGTTTTATAAAGTTTCAAAATATCTCTCTCTCTCTCTCTCTCTCTCTATATATATATATATATATAAATGATAATAATTATAATTTGCAAGTTATTTTAAATAGTTTGTCACTTTTTGTAATTTTAAATTAACATATATGTTTTATATAATTCGTATATAATTAGTATATTTTATAAACATTTCGAAAATCATCACAAAAAAGATTTTAATTTTAGTGAGTATTTTAATTAATTTTGTCTAAATTAATAGTTTACATTTTGAGTCATTAGTATATTGAGTTAATTATTTTATTTCGTTAAAATTAAGAAACTCATTAATTAATTATACTAATTCGTCCTATTTAAGTTTTAGCCGAATTTGCAAATTAAATTCTATTTGGCTAGGTTGTTAATTCACTTAGTTATACCTCACTTTAAAGTTTAAACCCACCAAAGACTTTATGTTTGGGCCCTTCACTCAATAATTTCAGGCGGCCCATAGCCTTATTCCCAGCCCACCCAACGTTCCAATTCAAATTTCCAACAGCCCCATTCCATTTCCAGCCCACTCTTGATAACTGACTCGGCCCATTTATTGTTTCCCTTCACAAAAGAAACCCATTTAAACAAATACCCATCACCAATACAGTACACTAACCGACCCCTGTTACTCTTCTTCTTCACGAAACCAGACGCCAGACGAAATTCTAGCGGAAATCGCGCTGCAAATTCGGAAGTCTCGCCCAACTACCCTGCAGAACCCATACCCTAGCAGCCTCAACGTCAAACCCTCACATCCCCTTTCCCCCATTTTCACGGAAATCAGCTTTTTTCCATCCCCATTACTGTGGTTTCGAAAATAGCAGAGGGGGTTGAAATTGTTGTTTGAATTCTCAATGGCTTCCCCCCCCCCCCCAAAATGATTTTTCTTCTTCTATATATTCCCTCTTTCAATCACTGTTAAAGAAAAAGGGGGAAAAAATTTTGGAGTTCGATTCTTGGGCAATAATTGTTTTACACTTGCGAATTTTATATTTAGCTCTCTAATTATAAGTTCCAAAAGGGTTTGCCACTCAGATTCTCTTGGCTCGCTGTTCATATTGAGATTTCGTGGTAGAAGAGTCGCTGCTCTCAGCTCGTTTGTCCTAGTCTCGCTGCTCCGCAGAAGGTAATGTCCCTATTCTGGCCTCTTGTTTTCCTTTCGAATGATGTATGTTCTATTTTGTTTTCCACCTAATGGATCATTATTTTGGGACAGTTCATTGTTGGTTTGTAACATTTTTTCAAATGATATAGTATTGTGAGTTGTTTGTTGATGAGATATTACTAATTAAGATGGTCTTTATTTTTTCTTAGCTATTGCTATAGCTCATGTATTGTGATTAGAAGCTAGTTCATCAAGCTATTTCTCACTGATTCTTTCATAGTTTCATAAAAAATAAAAAAAATAGAATTTTGAACTTTGCGGCTTTGCGGCTTTGTGATTTAAGCTTTATCCTATTTTTCCTCGTCGACTTGATCGATCGTTCTTGTCGTCTTAGCATTTAAATGTAGTTAAAATAGTGCGAATCCTTCCAAATGTTTAGTCTCATAGCTTAATTTTTCTTGGTTTAAACTCGTTTCGGTCTTAACAAGTTGCTAGTATGTCTCTGTTGTTGTACACCTGAATCTGCCGAGTCGAACATATTGTCGTGTTTGCATTGTCCTACCCAAGTGTCCGTCCCTCTGTTTGTTGTGGGCTGTTATTTGTTATTGTCTTTAAAATCACAGCAGTCTCAGAATCAGTAGTTGTGGCAGTAGCATGTTGTTTATTATGTTTCTGGATTTGATAATTTCCTTTCCTCTTCATTTGAGTCTTGTTACAATCTTATGGTCCAATGTGTCATGTTAGGATTGAGCTTGTGTTGTCTCTGTTTCATTTAGATTCCCGTCAAAAATCATTTGTTATTCGTAGTGGACTTAAGGTCAAGGACGAGATTTTGTTGCCTTCCAAACCTTGGCTCGTTCCAACACTCGTTTTCCTTTAACCGAATGCCTAACCGTGAGCTTTAAATTAGATGTCCAGTATCTGGTTTAATTTAGATTATTAGGCTACAAAAATGTGATAGTTATCTAAATATGTGCTAAGACTACATTGATCTATGTGCTTAACGTTGGACTTAGAGGCTCTCAATGTGGTTATCACACCAATTTGTTTAAGAACATGAATTTGTAAGTGATAAGCTTGCTGCAATTCTGCCTCTCTTTATGACCTCTTCGTTTTCCTTTTATTTCTTACTTTGGATAGTGTATGAAAATGACAAAGCTGCTTTCCATTTCCTTATTTTAGTTTTAGCTTTTTTTCATTGTAATAAATGACTCTCCATGCCAAACTCTCTTAAATTAATTTTCTTTTAATATGCATTTGCCAATATCTGTAATCAAGGACAATCAACCTTGGATTAGCTACTGATACATTTTTCTTAATCCAAAAGCATTGCCTTGTGATTTTCTTTTACAATTGCATTATAGTTGAGTTTTTTTTTTTTTTTAATTTTTTGAATTATTTTGCTAGATATGCGTCGGATTAACCCTCTTATCCCTCTTTCTTTGCATGTGAAATCTGCCCCGAGTCCATTTTGGACTCTCATTTCCTATCCTTGCATCTCCTCGTTGGTCCAAAGGCCCAACCTTACCCCTTATCGAGTCAGCCAAAGCAATAGAACGGAAATACAGGGCTGGAAACCCAGATACAGGCTTCCAAAAGTCCTAAGATGGACAATATACGTTCAATATACACTATATACAGTTGTATATACTTATATATAGGTCAAAAACGCAAAAATACAGGGTTGAGGTGAAATATAGGTGTTCGGAAGCAAAAGATACATGAAAAGAGCCTATGCACACGTTGATATACACTAATATACATCAGTTGTATACCAAAAATGGGAATTGGGTTAAGCCCAAAAATTCCAACAAATTTGGCCCAAAAGGAGGCCCAAATTCAATTTCTCTCTTACTCTTTAATTATTTAATTGTGATTATTTATTGTTTGTTATTTAACTCTAACTTTATAATTTTTAATTAACTTAATTAGATTCCCCAAAAGATAAGTTATTTCCTTTGTGTTGGTTAACTTTCAATTTTTTTTAATATTTATTTTATCTATTTTATTAATTAAATATGTTGGCCAAATTATACAGTTTTAAGTTAAATCTTTTGTTCTAAAAAATAAAATAGAAAATAAAATACTAACATATTCTTTAATGTCTCCCACTCAATCACTTTTTACTCGTTTAAAATTGGTTTAAAGGGTCAAATTAAAGTATTTATTCCTCAAGTAAGCTAAAAATAAAAAATAAAAATAAAAATAAATATATATATATATTCTTTACTTGGTCATTTTCTCAAAAAAGGATTAGTCAAAACTTTGCTTTCATTCTTCAATTAATTAAAAAATGATTTTCATGCTTAATTTTATTGGCTTAAATTATTTATTTCGAAAATGAATTAAAGAAATTCTAATTAATCTAGTTTTATTAATATTCTAATCATTTGTATTTCGACTCAAATGTTTTATTTTGGATAGCTTTCTCTAAAAAATAAAAAATGAAATAAAGGCGTGTCATTTATTTAACTATTTTTCTCAAAGTCAACCAAATATTGTAAATTATTATTCTTATGTTAAATCACATTTTTTCTAAAAAATAGTCAAATATATTTCAGTCAAGTCGTAGGTCAATCGCATGTTAGCGGGCACTTCAAATGCTTAAACCCTTCTCGAAGTGTAAATTGAACACCGAACCCTCTTTGGTATTTTCAAATGATTTTTTCTGTTTAAATCTTTGAAAATTATAAGTTTTCTTAATTTCTGTAAAAAATAATAATTAAGTGGCGACTCTTTCTAAGTATTTCTCAAATTGATTTATACTTAGAACATTTCAAAATAGTGATTTTGCTAAGATTAGTAAAATTACGGCACAACAGATTTAAACACATGGCATGCATGTATTGGAATGATATATAAAATGAACTATAGATTTAAACACATGGCATGCTTGTGCTCCATATGTTTTTTCTTCAATCCTCTCATTCTCCAACTTTATTAGTTATCCAAATTATTTCCCTTAAACTTTTAATTTTTGTCCCGTTGCTTGTTTATTAAGAATTGGATCAAATTTATTGTAAAAAAAATTATTTGATTAAAATTCAAAGCAACTTCATAAAATATGTTGTTGAAATCGAAAGACGATTTCTTTATAAATTTGTTTAAAATCATTTGAATGTATCATATTCATTAATTTTTTTTAGAGGAGTACATGAACAAACATATTATAGAACATAGAGATGCTTCACTTATTTATTTAAGATTAGTTTGTGTTGAATTTTTTTTTTTTTTCAAAAAGAGATGATTACATTTTTTTCTAGCAATTATTTTCATTATTATAATTTATATACGCAGTCAATGTAGTCTCATTTTATTTTAATCAAATTTTAACTATTTATTTATAATTCAAATATCTTAATGTTTATCAAAAAATGACATTTTTTTCTAGTACTTTGTTAATGTAATGTTTAACTACTATTTTATTTGAATTAGAACATTTATTGTGTTAACATATTTAAAAATAGTCTTAATAATTTAATGTTCAGATCTACAAACAAAATCTTAATCATTCAGATGACATTCATATTCAGACATCTTAATCTCAATAAAAATAAATGAGGCCTACGTCATGCATCCAACAGAAATACTACCTATATTTTCAAAGTTGGTATCATTTAAACCAACTAGACAAAGTCATGTGTGCATGAAAAATCATACAGGTTCACTTTTACGTGGCAACTTATTAGAGGTTCTACATGATCAAAATTTTGAGTCGATCACTGAGGCTAATATTTGGCCTTTTCTAAAAGCTGGTCACTTCAATTATGAGATTAATCATATTTAGCAATGCTTCCTATTAAATGATATGTACTATATCTTTAGAAAATAAGATCTTTTTTTTAAAAATGCATAATATCTAGTGGGAAATCTTAAAAAATATAAATATGTAGGGTTTAAGACCTACTTTTTATTCGTTTAAAAATAAAAATAACCTATTTTTTATTTTAATATATTTAAAAAAGGATGACTTTTTTTTATTTTTTGATAATACTTTAATTTTTTTCATCATTATATGAAAAAGACTATTTTTTCTTTATTGTTGTCGGATCAGAAAGTCTTCACATAGAGAAAGAGACCATGACTGCAGCTCACCTCTGCATTCAATAATGTATCTTCATTGTCTATACAAATCTTATTCGAAGTTAGTTTTACCTCTTTCATAGCTATCTCTATTTTTTATACAAAAAATTTAGAGAAGAAATCAAAATCCCTAAAAACGAATAAAGAGAAGAATTTTTTTAAAAAAAATAATAATCAATGCTTACCTCTCCAAATAAGCAACAATGGAGAAATTTTAAGCCTACTCAAGGTCTTTAAAGGAGGTATATGATGAACAATAAGCGACTATAATTGGAATACTTCGATCCCTACAAAGTCAAAGTGAGTAACAATAATTTCGATCTTATTTGATACTCCCTAGCTCTATCCCATTTTATACAATATAGTTTGACTTGATACAAAGTTTAAGTAAGAAAGAAAGAATTTGAAAATCATCATGATGTAAAATAAGTGATGAAAACACATAAGAGTAGTGCAATGATATTACAGAGAATATTAATATATCTAAACATGAACCAACACTTGTACAACATGTTTAAAATGTAGAAATACAACTTACCTATATATAGCTTAAATGAGAATTAGAGAGGCATGCAACTTATGGTTCAGGTTGTCATCTTCTCTTTGTATAACTGAAGGAGTAGGTGGTATCATTATCACATTTTGACCTTTTGTATGAAAGGGTTGCTCATGTCTATCAGGACTAGGAATTTCATCTGCAAATCTGCTGGGGCTTTTTATTGTTGGAAGTGGAGGACCTGAAGTATACTCATATCGCCCATCCTCACGGGGCAATGGTGATATATTTTCATCTTTCCTACGAAATTTATCCTCCACGATGTCATAGGAATTTCCAGTCCTTACTTCCTGAGCAAGAGAGCAGCAACAGCAGAAAATCCATAGTGCAAAATCAGCAACATAAGGTTTACCACAACAAGTATTGTAAGGAGGCAAATTGTATCTTTTTCTCATCCGAATCCTCCAAAAACCACCGTATAGTAACCCAAACAGACAAAGAAAAATTCCAGTAACTCCTAATACCCTCTTAACAGTATCACTGTCAGTATTAACAGCAGCCAAATTGAAGATCCAGAAAGGAGCCATACAGAAGAGAAGAAAAGTTGCAATATGAACATACATATTTCCAAACCCAAGTCTCTCCATATTCCAACCAAAAACACAAAAACTGCAGAACAAAGAGAGATATGCCGAAGAAATATCATCCCAAAAATCAAGAATGCCTCCACTCCATTTTGGTCTAGTTTCAACAACTCTCCCTTTATCTGATGCAAAAGAAAATCTCTTTTCCAATGCTATTCTTCTCGGTTGGCTAGCACTGCTGCTCTCCGCAGCTATTTTTTGAACTTGTGATTCCTTGTCTAACTCAGTATCATAATCTTTTCCTAGAGGGCTGTGCGTACAGTAAACTCCAGCAATGGCAGGTGCAAGAACTGCAACTGAGAGACATATGCCTACCACAGTAGCTGGTCTTTCTGACCTCCTGTAACCCCAATTAAGCCCACAGAGAGCATATTGAGCAAAACAGTTGAGATTCAGTAATACGACAACCACCATCATGTGTGTCCATTCATGGGGCTTATAAGTTCCATTTTTACAGTAAGCCTTTCTCAGCCTGGAAATATCTTCTGGCCTCCATCGCAATAAAAGATTAAAGTGAGATATCCTTTGAGGGTGCTGGTACAAACATAAGAGAGTAAACAATGCATTAAGAATTTGGTTAATCACTTCATTCCATGTATCCCTTTGAGATTTCTTAGGGAGGGCATGGTTCAACACCCCCATCATCAAAAGAAGCATAGTCACACTAGAAACAGCTACACATACAATCCAAATAAAAAGTAGAATATTCAGCGGATTTTTGAACCACTCTTTGCACATTTTCCTAATAGCCGGCCAATCCAATTTCCGTGAAAATAGTTTAGTAATACGTTGACGGAGATGAAGGGGTCTAGAAGAAGGTTCAGTTCGAGAAAACTCATCTCTTCGATCAACTATCTGATGAAACTTTGCTGATGGAGAACCCAAATTATCAGAGTTGAGGGGTTTTAGCCTTTCGGGACTAGCACTTTGAGAATTTTCATTACTTACAAGTTCCCTTTGGGATGTTGAAACATTCAGAGGTGCATGAGTCTTAACTTGACCATCCATAGGTTCCTCAACAATAACATCCATTCCCAACAGATGTCATTTAAATGTTATTTTGATTCACAGTCAAAATATTAAACTTTATCAGATCATTATCTACAGCTTTTCCGTTTCAATGGGAGCGCAAAATAAGCATCTAAATCTGTAAATTAAGAAAGCTATATCAATAATCAAATGCTTCAACAATTCTAGTACAAAAAAGGAATTTGTCCTCCACAAATATCTAGCTAGTTACAAGACCAAGGTAAAAAGGTTCGCAAAACAAAAAATACACAAAAACCCTACAAACTAATTGTCATAAAATAAGGTAAGTGACCTTAAATCTCACTCAAGACACACCATAGTCATATTGAACTAAACTAAATAATAATAATAATAATAATAATAATAATAATAAGTCAGGAAATCTTAATAGCCTAGTTAATTAACTAAATGAACCTTCAACTAAGGGCTCATTCCCCACCTTGCAATCACCTCCCTTATATCCTCTTCCCCTAATTTTTTTTCTAAAAAGAACCAACCAAGTATAACATGAGCAAATGAGTATGAATCAGGGAATTGGCTACAACAGGTAGACAAGAAGCAGAGAAATAAGACCATCAAGACAACATAGAGATGAGAGCAATCTGAATAAAAAATTAAAGCTTGAATTTTTTGAAGAGACTAATCTAAAGTTTAAATTTAAATGAAAGTACCTTATCATTAATATCAAGTTATTCATACTCCTACCATTAATAAACTTATCATCCTTGTCCCTCAATTGGATGAAAAATTCCAAATCAACTAAAATTATTCAATTTTCTTCTTTTATCCAAACCCAACCCACTAAACCAAATAAATTCATACCAAATTAAATCTCAAATCATCTCTTTAATCTTGTTCATGACATATACTCCCCAACACACCCAATTTGCATCAATAACAGTTTCAAATCCTCAATATCAACCAAGCTACACACAACTCAAAAATGGCATCAACTCTATTTTCTGCACCAACTTTCCAAGGTCTCAGACCTCTCAATAAACCCACAAACTCTTCCCTCTTCCTCAACAAACCAATCGCCTTCAAACCCATGATAAAAAAAATCTGAAATCTCGTTGTGAAAGCTGAGCTCAATCCATCAATTGTGTAAGAAGTAAACCAACAGTAGGATTCCTAAGTAGTTTAGAATTCCTTACTAGTTTAGGATTTATTATTTATGATATTTATTCATTTATGTTCAATTAGAATTTGTTAGTTTTATAGGTTCCATAGTCTCAATTTAATTTGGTTATTAGTATTATAAATAGGGGTGCCCTTATTGCATATTGAATATAGAGAGATACATTTAATGTACAAAATTACAAGAGTTATTGATTTATATAATAAATCCCCCACCTCTTATTTGTAGATTAATAAACTTCATCTATATAACCATCGTTGGTCTTTCACTTATGCATATATTATTAGTTTGAGTAATTTTATTTCCTTCAAATTGCCATCAGTTTGAGCACTGGGCTTTCACTTTTCCTTGGAAGGTTTGTTTTCTTTAATTTCCAGAGAGAAAATGTGGCGAAACATGTGCCCGCCATCTCAGAATGGAATTTCTCACATCGAAGCTGGAGATGTTAGGGCTAAGAAATATATAAGTTTGCTAAAGTCTAATGACCCACTTGGCTTCAATATTGTTGATGTGCTTGCTTGGGGATCTATTGTTGCTTATTGTATCCTTGCTATTTAAGCAATGGATATGATCCCAATTTCTTTGGCTGAACCAAAATAATAGTAATGCGTGATCTTAAATCACCATTCTAGTCGAGTAGCACCATACTTATGATTCAACTTTTTACTTAGAATTCAACTTATAACTTACGATTGAATTTTGAACTTATAATTGAAAAAAAGATAATTAATAACTTGAAGCCAATTATTCTTTTTTTTTTAAAAAAGAAAGTTATTTCATAGTTCTTCAAGTAAATAACCGACATAATACATAAATATGTCTTTTAACTTGAATCAGTTAACATCTATGTAACTTTCTGCCGACCTAGGGTTCTGGTGGCTCCTACATAGGCAGCAGCTGCGCATCTATCATGGCTGCTATGGCCACTGGACGGCCTCCTTTCGAGGCTGTCCAGCCCGCCCCACCACCCCAAACCACCACATACACCACCCTTTTCAATTCCAATACTATAAATCCTAAACAAACTGCCCTAATTAACTAAAAAACAATAGTAAAATCAATCGAAATAATTCATGGAGAACATATTATCACGTTTTCAATGGAGGAAAGGCAAGACTTTGTGATCGAAGAAGATTACATCAAGCAGTGGTGTTTAAATTATCCCATGGTGCGCCAGATTTGAACTTATTAAGGTCAATTTTACCGAAACATCTTGGTACCAAGGGCATTTGTTTAATTGGCTTACTTGCTCCAAGACAAATTTTGTTGAGGTTTGATCAATATGAAGATTATGTACTAGTTTTATCTCGCTCAATTAATTATCTTCTCTACAATGGAGAGGAGTACCAATGTAGGGTTTTTCCATGGTCCATTGGATATAACCCTAAGGAGGAAACGACGTTAGCTGTGGTTTGGATTTCTTTACCGAACTTATCTTCAATTTTGTTTGCAAAGAAGTCTCCATTGTCTATAGCATCAGTAGTTGGGAAACCAATAACTATAGATAAAGATACTCAAATCAAGTCAAGACCTAGCACGGCTAGGATCAAGGTTATACTTGATCTAATGGAAAAGCTTCCAAATCGTATAAGGTTGCAGTTTGTGGATGGAAAATCTGATAAGTTGATCGAGGTTTTTCAGGAGATTGTAGATGATAATCTACCTTTGTATTGCAATTATTGTAAGCACCAAGGTCATGATGAAGATAGTTGTCGTTTGATTTCGAAAATAAATCAAAATAACAAACAAATTGATGATACCATTGAAGTTGCTTTAAAAGGGGCTGATAGTGAAAAGTATCAAGGTGATGCGAGAGAAATATTAAATGAAAAAAGAAAGACTGTAGATGTCGATCAAAGTAAAGCTACTTCTTTAGATAGACAATTGGTTGCTTCCACTTTCGAGCAAAATCGTGTAGACTCAATGGATGTTGATACAAGTAAAATTGGTGTTCAAATAATTATCGAAAATAAAGGTGATTACAATAACTAACAGGCTGCTACTAATGAGGTGCAATCAAAAGAAGTTGGGTTGAATTTGATGTCTAATGCAACTAAAAACGCAGGGGGAACACCAAGAGTTGGGGTTGATGCGCCATGAGTTGATTCAGGGAAAAAATTAATGGATTCAGGACAAAAACTAATGGATACATCTGATGTTGAATATGCTGAAAATTCTAGGCAGTATGTTTTGCAAGCTGCAAACGAGAATCCAACTAAAAACTGGACACTGGTTGCACACAAAAAATCAACTAGTAGTCGGATTATTTCCCCTACTACTCAAAATAATTCTCCATGTAGTGAAAATGGTCCAACTGGAAATTCTCATGACAGTGAGATGAGGCAAGTTACTAGTAATGCCTCAAGAGACCTATTATGTTCGAATAACTTTGATGCTTTATTGAAGACTACTGGAAAGCAAGTAAGGTTAACAAAGAATGACAATAATTTGATCCAAGAAAAACAAGTCTCACCACCTGCTTTAAATAGCAAATTAAGTCCAGAAGCTCCCGTATTTGTGCCTAAATGTGTGCTTGCAAAGAAGAATGAGTCAAGGGCCTTAGTGTCAAATACAATTGATTTGGGTGAGGATTCTCTTGATGAAGATGAAGTGGATTTGGGTGAGGATTTTGTTGATGAAGATGAGGAAGACAATATGCTGGACATTTGATTTGATAGAGTGGCTAGGGAAGGGGATATATCACCTAGGCAACAAAGACGTGGAAGCAACAAAAGAAAAAAGAAGACACATGGAAGGCAACATAGTTGGGACGGTAAAATGACTGAGGAGTTTGTTCCAAGGCACATACCGATGCAACAAGCAAAGCAAAACCATTTGACAGTATCAATAGGTTCAACTAGATCCAATAAATCCATAAAGAAGGTATGAATCATCAAGTGTTGTTGAATATGTTTGAAGAAAAAGACAAGAGAAAAATACTTCAAGTTACGTTTGATGGACAATCAATATTTTTTAATTCATGCTTTTATAATAGAAAGTTTGAGGCTGTTAACTCAATTTTCTTCTTGATTGACATATTTTTACATTATTTAAGCATCCTCATTTGTAATATCGTCATGGAGTGTATTACAAACTCTGTGATGATAAGAAAATATTTAGTTCTCTCTAGCTCTTATTTTCTCCATGCTTGTAATTAGGTAGCAGAAGTTAGGTACTTCATTAGGATTAGTAAGGTAAGGCCTAGCCCCCCTTGCTTGTACTTGTCCCTAATGATATTTTTTATGTTTAATAAAAGACCGCTAGACACTGTCTAGTGGTAAAAAAAAAAACTAACATCTATGTTTTTCAACTTTGTGTGTGCATAAGTAGACATTTAAATTTGTATAAAATTGAACAAGTAGACACACATTTTCTATGTGACATAATACACATAGGACGCCATGAATGACATAAAATTGTCATGTAAGATGAATGCGTCTATTTGTTCATTTTTATAAGTTTAGATGTCTACTTGTGTTGAACCAAAGTTAAAGGTCATAGTTGCCAGCAAATCAAGTTAAGGGTCATATTTATATATTATGCCAAAATAAAATAAGGTTTCAATTCAGTTCCTAAAATAATGAAAACACAAAGAATTTACATGCAAGTTACACTGGTGATAGAGGCGTCAAATGGGTGGATTGAGTTGAAATTTGGAGATATTATAATGGGTTGAAATAGAAATTGGATCGATTCTTGACCCACCCAAGTTTACTTTGGACTCAAATGAGCTTAAAACGGGTTGGGTCCTGACCCGTTTACTTTCAATAATTTTAATATATTGTTATTTAGTTTTATATCTACAGTTCGAATTTCAACGGAAGAAAGTTTTTTTAAAAAAAGTTACAAATTGATAGATAGATCCTAAAAGATATAAAATAGATAGTAATTCATAATTTCAATATATGAACATACATTTACATCAATGCAAATAAATAGTCTTAAAACGGATTGAAATTAGAGATTATATTGGACTCAATCAAGAATTCTCTTAAAATGGGTTAAAGTTTGAATGAGTTGAGATTGAATTCAATTCAAATTATCTTAAGTTCAACCCTTAAATTCTAGGAGTGTTAGACAAGTTAGCTATAGTTGAACTCATTTTTTACCCCTAATTGGTGATATAAAGTTACAAGTTGAAATATATTTATAAGCATTAAATTTAAAACCCAATAATATTAAAAGATGTTGAATTATTACTTAATGTAGCGTTTAATTCATATATAATAGGAGTGTTTTTGGTTAAGTAGGAATGATGCCTTAAATTTGTAGGTGGTGATGATGATTTTGTAGATTATGCTATGGCGTAAGAACCTTTTCAACTTTGCCACACCCCTATAGTTTACTCTACTTACAGGATTTAAAAAGAAGATTTTGTCAATTAAAGTGACGTTTTTGAAAATAAATTATTTATATATAGAGTAACCATATGAAATTGGGTTTTGGTTAGGGGTGTTAGAAATGAGCCCAACTATAGGTAACCCGCTTAATTTGCCTAGAATTTTAAGGGTTAGCTTAAAGATAATTTGAATTGGGTTTAGTCTCAACTCATTCAAGTCTTAACTCATTTCAAGAGAATCCTCACTTGAGTCCAATTTAATCTCCAATTTCAATTAATTTTAAGACTCTTTAATTGCATTGATGTTTTGTATCTTCCTATGTTGAAGGCATGAATTATTATCTATTTTATACCTTTGAGGATTTATCTATCAATTTATAACTTCTTTAATAAAATTATCTTGAGTTGAAATTCAAATTGTGGTTATAAAAGTTAAATAACAATATGTTAAAATTAGATTAAACGGGTCAAATTGAGTGGGTGATGACCCAACCTGATTTTTAGCTCATTTGAGTCCAATCCATTTGAGCCCAAAGTATGATTGGGCACGTCAAGACCCAATCCAATTTCTATTTCAACTCATTTTACTATCCCTGTTTTCAATCCAATCCGCTCATTTGACACCCTTAGTTTTGGTATTTCAAGTCACCTTATTTAAATTTCTATTCAAAGAGAAATTTTGACTCTATTAATTATTGGTGTACAAACTAAAAATTGGGTAAAAAACTTTATTAACCGAGGTGATGGTATTAAGCACCCCTTGAGTCCCATGATTCTAGCACGGTCGCTTTTATATTTTACTTAACTTAATTTTTGAACATCTTAGGTCTATGAGCTAAAAATATTGTTTAATCCGTATTCTTTAATTTATTTTGAACATATTTTAAAACCGTCTTACTTTATTAATGTGTGGTGTACCAGTAGTAACGCTCCAAGCTTGTCACTAATTATTCATTTGTTTGTATGTCAAGTTTAAAATTTGCGTAATATTTACCTATTATTATATCGGCCGAATCATGCTCCTAACAATTCAATTAACTAAAATTAAGTTGTCAAAATTATTTAAGATCCCAAACATTCTGGTAAATGTTGAAGCATTACAAAATTATTTTTTGTTAAAAATTAATCGTTATGACTCACTAAAAACATAATTTAGCAGTCAAATATTTAATAACCAAGCAAAAACTTAAAAACTTAACGATTTAAATACATATCAAATAAAGTAGATAAGGAATTATAGCAACGACTAATTACATGCTAACATGATATTAATAAAATCATATACAGCTAACCATAAATAAATACTGAGTAATAATAAAAGAGACTTTAAATTTCACTTATAATTTTAATAACAAGGAAATAATAAGTAAGAAACTAAACTTTTTATGAAATTAAAAAAAACCACTTTCACATATAGCAAACATAAAAATTATATTTGTATGTTATAGCTATAGTTTGCATAATTGCGCTCCATAGCAAACTTTATGTTTGCTATCGCTATTAATATGTATATTTCGCTATACATATACAAAAGAAGCAATTCTATAATCGGTTTCAGGATACATATACAAAAGAATCAATTGTATAATATGCGTTTGTATAAAGTGAGAAAGAGAGAAAGATAAAAGAAAACTGGGTAGGGGAAGATCTGTATTTGTATAATCATAAGTGTATAGGACGAAAATATATGTATTTGTATTTGTATATACAATTTTCTCTCGCTTTATACAAACACAAACACAATTTATACATTTGTGTTTGTATAAAGTGAGAGAGGCGAGTGAGAGTGGCAAGCGAGATCTGGGAGAGGGAAGAGAGGGGAACAAAAAGATATGTATGTGTGTGTGTATATATATATATATATACACACACAATTTTCTCTCGCTTTATACAAACACAAATGCATTTTATACATTTGTGTTTGTATAAAGTGAGAGAGGCGAGTGAGAGTGGCGAGCGAGATCTGGGAGAGGGGAGAGAGGGGAACAAAAAGATATATATATATATATATATACACACACAATTTTCTCTCGCTTTATATAAACACAAATGCATTTTATACATTTGTGTTTGTATAAAGTGAGAGAGGCGATGATAGACTGCCTAGCGAGAAACGAGAGTGGCGAGCGAGAAATTCAAGGAGAGGCGAAATGACAACAGTTTGCTACGGGTTACAATTAAATCAAACGATGATTATAGCATTTAATTTGAATTAATAATTTGCTATTTTATACAATTTCCCCATAAAATGATACCCCTTTATTTACTAACTTTTCTAACCCCCTTTTCTATCGTACTTTCCGTTCTTATTCTTCTTCTTTTTTTCATTCATTATTTTTTTTCATAGATATATAATCAATTATCTTGTTTTTGTTTTATTTTATGAATACATTCTTATCTTAATAAATAAATTAAACATAGAAATAAATCGATAATATTTTAGAAACATAACTTATATAATAAAAAAAGAAGTTTGCATAATCAATCAACTTTGCATACTAAATAATATAAGAAATCATAGAAATAAATTGTTCATAATTTGATTCACAATAAATTATAAAGAATAAATAGATAAGAGTCGAATACGAACCTGTGTAATGAAATTAATTAAAGAAGAAGCACGAGCGTCATACGAAAACTCGAACGGAAATCAAACCAGTTTCTATGTGTATGCGTGTTGTTAATTGTCTTGTGAATTGTTATGAATTATTATTTTCTGTTTTGCCGGTAGAGCTTATAAATAGACATATAGTTGTTATATGCCTTTTATGTCTATATAGAAGTCACCTTTAATAAAAAAAAAAAATATAAGTAAAATAACAAATTCGTGTGAACTGTTTTTGTAAATAAAAAAAATAATATAACGACACCATGAGGTGTTTTTATAATATTTTCAAAAAATATTCTGGCTACCTCATGATCTTGCAGATCGATAAGGATATGATATTCGATACTGAATATTAGTCATGGAAGCAAAGTCACTAATGACTAATTTAATGGGATAATTAATTACGCATTTTACTATTAAATTGTTTAAGGACAATAAATCTTATTTCTTTGTTTATACCTTGATTCTTACAATATCTTTGTTGCACAGTTATAACAAAAAAACATTACATATTAACAATGATTTCTTTTTTCCAGTAACTTTATGTTTCTGGCGTATATGATCTTTCAGGAAATAAAAGAATAGAAAACTTAATTTAATATTGCTATAAAATAAAAAAGTACTTTATTAATAAATGAATTCATTAACTCAAGTGATTATTTAAATAAGGAAAAATGCTTAAATATGTCATTGAACTTTAAAAAAACATTTATCAATGTCATCCATTAAAAGTTTGATTCATCTATGTTATTTTCATTTGAGAACATTTATTTGTTACAGTTCGATTTTGCCGAAACCATTTCTTAAACGTGGTCAATTATGATTCGATCATATCATTAATTAAATTATTTTTTCAATAGGGAAAAATCTCAAATATGACATTGAACTTTGAGAAAAGAGTCATATATGTCATCTTTTAAAAACTTAGCTCTTTTATGTCATTTCAGTTAACAAATAATGACATGAATGAGTCTTTTTTTCAAATGAAAATGACATAAATGAATCAAACTTATACGAATGACGTAAATGTACATTTTCTAAAAGTTCGATACAGTTTATTTGACTCATTTTCCTTTAACAAATTTACTATTCAATAGGATCTAAAACCTTCTAACAACGACAACTTCGTATTCTCCTTTTCAACATTAATAAGTTGTTATAGATTGCGGGTTCGAGTTTCTCTAGGTACAAAATCGTTATTGTTAGGGAGTGTTCTATCTTTCAATGTGAATTTTTTTTGCATAAATCTAAATTTAGGGCCTGTTTGGCCATGCGATATGGAATCATGATGTGATATCATAATATGAAATCATGACATGGAGTTGAAGTTTGTTTGGACATCCGATATGAAATTTTTGTGTTGTATATTTTCTCATAAACATAAGAATCTCATAAGTTGTAAAATTATTAAAATAGCCCTATTGTTTATTCAATCTTACTAAATAAACAAAAAATTATAAAATCACATAGTAAATTATTACAAAGTTATTTGTTCTCCACTTAAGTAACTGTTTCATCTAACTTTAATTCAATTAAAAAAATTGAACATAAATTGTAGTGTACTAGTTTTTAATATAATTCTCCCACATAGTACGAACAATCTTCTCATGTTGAACTTTCATTTCTCGATCATATGACCGAGAAGACAAACCAACATTGTTACTTTGAACCATTTGTTGGCCAATATCATTCACAACTATATTTTCATGCTTATAGACCATAAATATTTCATCACTCTTTTGGTATTCTCGCAAATAATTATGTAACACTATACAAGCTATGACAATTTTCACTTGTGTGTCAATATCATAATGGTTCATGTCTTATTTCACTTGTGTGCAATTACACATTTTCAATGCATTAATTTCATGCTAAAATCAAACATATTGGAAGTAGAGAATATCAAACATACATCATATTTGTCCTTTTTCATATTAAATTGCTTTAAACAGAAGTTTTTTTTTATTATGAAAAACCAAAAAAGTATTACTCCCTTCGTTCTTATTTATATTCACTATATCAATTCCTACTTTATCATTTATATTCACCAAATTTAAAGTAATAATAAATTTTATATTGGTGAGAATAATACATTATAAAAAGTAATGATGTGATTAATAATTTTATTTACATATGAAATAAATGGTTAATTAGTAGATATAAATGTGGGGTTGTTTTAACAAAATATAAACTTGTGGATCAATTTTTGTATTTAAAAAAGGGTAAATTACAGAAATCACATATTTTTAAGGTAAAATTACAATTTATCCCTTAAAAGTTTATAATTACAGAAATCTCTCAAATGGATACAATAATATAAGCGTTGATACATTAATTTGATGCGCGAGATACATTAATCGTTAAGTTAGATACATTACATTTTATACATGATACACTAATCTGATGTACATTTTATACATGATACACTAATCTGATGTGAGAGATACACTGATTTGATGCGCGAAAATGAGGGATTTTGGAGATTTGTAAAACTTATAGGGGATAATGGCAATAAGTAAACTAAAAGGTGGAATTTCTGTAATTTTTCCTTTAAAAAATCCCAAATCATAATATGGAATTCCCGAATTATGATTTTTGGAGAATATGAGATTCCATCTCATGAAATAAAATCATGAGACCGAATTAGCATGAAATTGCATGTCCAAATACTGATTCTATCTCATGATATAATATCGCATGACCAAATACTTACTTAGTCAGACTCCAATATCGGTAACTTCTTTTTTGGTTCAACTATTCCTATTTTTGTACGAACACAATGCCACATGTCATTTTTCTTTACAGTCAAAACAATATTTTAGTAGTGATGTTGATGAAAAAATTAATAGTGATATTTTATTATTTAAAATATACTTATATGGAGAGAATGTGATGACAACTAATATACATATATGGAGAGAATATGATGACAACTTAACATGTATATAGGACTCAACGTTACTAGTCGTTTGGTCATATCTGGAATTTGGGATCCTAATATGATATTTTGATTTAAAATTAATGTTTGTTTATAAAATTTGTTCAAATTTTAATTTCAAACAATTATTAGAAAAGATGGGATTTTAACTTTCAAATTGTGATTGTAATATTTTAAGTATAAAATTTGATTTATAAATTTATATTTTGTGAAAAAAAAATTCATCAAAAAAAATAAAAAATAAATTCATCATAGTAAAATTTTGCAAAAAAGACTAACGCCCAACATGAATAGATTATTCGTAACATATGAAATGATTATATTAAAGAATATAACTAGTTAATACTATTATTAATTTTTTTTGGATTGATGATTTTTTGTAAAATTATGTGTATTTGAAAGTTTATAACAGTATATAGTCGCAAGAATTTATTTATAACAGGAGAATAAAGATATGTGAGTTATTAATGCGGCACCTTAGGATATTCTGATACTTATTTGGTAAGATTGTATAAAAATTAGAGTCCAACAAGGGTTGTGGTGGAGTGGTAAGTACTCCTTCATCTTTAACCAAGAGGTCTCGGGTTCGAGCCCCCTTGGGTACGGAATTGCCTTTGTTAGTGAGCGTTTACCCCCCAATGTTGGACTTCCAGGCACGAATCCGAATTTAGTTGGACTCCAATGTGGGTACGGGTCACCAGGTGGAAAACCCAAAAAAAATTAGAATTTTTTTGATGATTTTCAGAAATTATGAAATTTTCATGTTTTAAAGAAAAAAATACAATTTAAAATACCGAAACTACATGTCCAAACCATTGTTATTCTAAATCAGTTTCGGTAAACAATAAATAAATCTTTGGTAAAAAAAATAATCATTAATCTATACAAAGAAAAGATATTATTTCAATTATTAGTAGCATACACGTTCTGACCAAAAAAGAAAAAGTAGCATACACGTTGTAGTCTACAAGTCCAAGTACCATACTTATATAATAAGTAATAAAATAATTTGAGAAGCCTTTTTTCTTTGGCACGTTTTTCCAACTTTTCTCTTCAATTATATTGGAGTTTTTTTTTTTTTACTAATTTGATTCTCGGTATAGAAATTTAATCATAACAAGAAAATCTTTTCCATTCAATTTTTATCATGTTTATTATAGTCAATACTTAATATCATTAAAAATTTAAAATAATGATATAATAATTGAAGGAAATGGTGAAAAGACGATTTTATCTAAAACAAAATCTTTTAATGAGGCAAAAAGCTCAAACAACATTTTTAAGGATCTTCATGCTTTTAATATATACTAGATATAGGACCCCGTGCCAGCACGGGGCCCAATATATATTATTTTTTTATTTTTAATTTATGTCATATTATGAAATTTGAGAAGTTATTGAAATTTTTATATGATTTTAAAAATATTTTAAATTTTTAGCTATTGTGATTTGTAGTACTTTTTTTTAACATAATTTCGCAAATAATATTTATTACTCTGTTTGTTCTAATTTATGTGGCACACGCGGAATTTCTAATATTAACCCTTTTTTTTATTGTCTCTTTAATATATTAAGTTGTTAATTATTGTATTTTTTAGTACATTTTGAACCTAATTTTTTAATAATATATGTTATTTGCCATGTCCCAATTTATGTGGCATTAATTGATAGATTTGTTGGAGTCGAGAGATTTATTTTGTTAATTATTGTAATTTATAATTTGTTTTTCGTCAATTTCGTCGACTATTTTTTTTATTAATTATTGTAATTTATTGTTTCTTTTTCGTCAATTTCAAACAATATATGTTTATCATATAATCCATTTTATGTGGTACCAATAGAATTTAGAGAGTCAATTAAATTTTTTATATAAGTTTTAAATAATTAAGCTGTTAATTATTGTAATGTATAGTATTACTTATATTATTTTTAAATATTATATGTTAGGTTTTTTATCCTAATTTATATGGCATTGATAGAATTGAAAGTGTCAAATAATTGTTAATTATTGTAATAGATCATATGGAGTATTTAAGTCATTTATAGTATAGTAATTAATTATAATATGTAGTATTTAAGTGTTATATTATGGAATTTGAGAAGTTATTGAAATTTTTATATGATTTTAAAAATATTTTAAATTGTTAGCTATTGTGATTTGTAGTACTTTTTTTTTTACATAATTTTGAAAATAATATTTATTACTCTGTTTGTTCTAATTTATGTGGCACATACAAAATTTCAAATATTAACCATTTTTTATATGTCTCTTTAATATATTAAGTTGTTAATTATTGTATTTTTTAGTACATTTTGAACCTAATTTTTTAATAATATATGTTATTTGCCATGTCCCAATTTATGTGGCATTAATTGATAGATTTGTTGGAGTCGAGAGATTTATTTTGTTAATTATTGTAATTTATAGTTTCTTTTTCGTCAATTTCAAACAATATATGTTGTTAATTGATAGAATACTTTTAATGTAATTTTTTTAAAAAAGTATGTGTGACTGTCCATGTTCCAATTTATGTGGCACATGTAAAGTTTCGACAATTAACCAAAATTTTAATACATTTAAAAAAGAAATTTAAGTCGTTAAATTTTAAGTAATTTAAATTGTTGTATTATTTATTACAATTTATAATGATTTTAAAGTAGTTGAAATATTGTACTATTTATTATGATTTATAACACTTTTTTTTAAAATTTATGTCATATTATTGAATTTGAGAAGTTATTGAAAATTTTATATGATTTTAAAAATATTTTAAATTGTTAGCTATTGTGATTTGTAGTACTTTTTTTAAACATAATTTTGAAAATAATATTTATTAGTCTCTTTGTTCTAATTTATGTGGTAGATGCAGAATTTCAAATATTAACTCTTTTTATATGTCTCTTTAATATATTAAGTTGTTAATTATTGTATTTTTTAGTACATTTTGAACCTAATTTTTTAATAATATATGTTATTTGCCATGTCCCAATTTATGTGGCATTAATTGATAGATTTGTTGGAGTCGAGAGATTTATTTTGTTAATTATTGTAATTTATAGTTTCTTTTTCGTCAATTTCAAACAATATATGTTGTTAATTGATAGATTTTTTGGAGTGGACTATTTTTTTTATTAATTATTGTAATTTATTGTTTCTTTTTCGTCAATTTCAAACAATATATGTTTATTATATAATCCATTTTATGTGGTACCAATAGAATTTAGAGAGTCAATTAAATTTTTTATATAAGTTTTAAATAATTAAGCTGTTAATTATTGTAATGTATAGTATTACTTATATTATTTGTAAATATATTTAAATATTATATGTTAGGTTTTTTATCCTAATTTATATGGCATTGATAGAATTTAAAGTGTCAAATAATTGTTAATTATTGTAATAGATAATATGGAGTATTTAAGTCATTTATAGTATAGCAATTTATATATAATATGTAGTATTTAAATGGAAGGTGGTGGGACCCACTTATATAGTTTGATAAATATATTGGATATTAGTAGTGATTTATAGTATAGTAATTAATAATATATAATATGTAGTATTTAAGTGGAAGGTGGTGGGGCCCACTTATATATTTTATAAATATATTGGACATTAATAGTGATCTTATTGGCACATTGGTAGTAATTCCTAGAGTCTTCTATAATATAGTAATATTTATATATATATATATATATATATATAATCTTTTGTGCATGTTCAATATAGTCATATATATGTTTTATTAACACGAATCTATGACGATGGTCAATGAAAAAATTTATTAGTTAAATGCAATAATGTATATATTTATTTCAATTTGATGAGGTTCAATCATGTAATTAGTCGTATCTCACTAATATTACCTTATAGACGATATTTGTTGTGTATTTTTGTTTTCATATAACCAGATGTGCTTTGCACGTGTATTCTACTTAATCTGTTTAGATGTCATATGGACATATAGAGAACAACTACATTTTTTTTTAGAGATATTTTCGTATATTAGTATTTATTTTTATAAGTAGTGACATAATAGATGACCTTTTTTTTTGTTGGCTCTCATATTTGACTTCTTGATTGTCTGTGTACATAAATCAAAGACATATATCTGACTGTCCATAGTTAACTGAGAAAGATTTTCTTTTTTTTAACCGAAAGAACTAAAAATTAATTAAAGAATATATTCTATCTGTGAAATCATATATATAATCACATGTTTATCTTACACCCAACAAAGATATAGTTCATATATTTGTAAACAATTTTCAATTTATTCAACGAAGCATGATTCGTCCAAGATATAGTTCACACACACGCACGCACACACACACACGCGCACACGCGCGCGCGCGCGCACACACACACATACACACACACACACACACACACACACATATATATATATGCATTAATGAAAATATATATCTGATAAAAATTAGCTATTAAATAAATAATAAAAAATAAATAATACAGACTTCAACTGGTGTTATTAGAAGTCATATGAACTTTTCTTTGTCGAAAAGACTGATATATATTAAGAAATGATAAATTAGTAAAACAAAAGAGCAATGTTTACATAGTAATAATGATTTTTAAGTAATCTTCCTGCCAATCTAAATTACATAAGTAACATTAATAAATAAAGTCACTCTGTTGTCTTAAGAACAAAAAAAAACAAATCAGGATAACTCTCTAACTGTCACACCCCAAATCCGAATGTGATGGCACGTGTCCGTTTCCCACCGGACACGTCAGCCTAACCCAACCACAACGATAGAGAAGTAGAAATACGAGAATAAAAGATAATAAATAAGCGGAAGACTTTAATTAAGACTCAACACTACCCAAAATTTGGTTGTCACATGTACAAACCTCTAAATACAGAATTCGAATAAAAATATACAAGTCTCACAGTATAGTTCTTGAATAGAACAAAACTGAAAGTAAAGATAACTCAAGGGCACGTCTGGAATGAACCGCTACCTCTCGAGTATGTCCCGAAGCTCAATCTGCTAAAGAAAATACTAAGCCGAATCTAAGAGAGCTGTCAACCTACACAATTGTGTAGAAGCAAAGGTGAGTACCGAAAACCACATGTACTCGCAAGTAACTCTAAACTAAGCAAAACTAACAGTTACAAACAACTCTTTTCAATTCCAACCGAACCACTGAAACATCAATCTAGCAGCAAACCAACCAACCTATACTAAACAGATCATATTCAACAGCCAGAACCAACAGTATATCCTCATCAACCTCAGATCAACAAATAAGAGCAAGTAGATCAAATTCCACATAAGAAGGATAAATCGATACAATCCACACATCACAGACAAAGATAAGGCAAATACGATGCAAAATGCAATAATGATGTCATGTAGTCGTGATGCATGTCTGTCCTACGATACACATCTGTTGACGTAATCAGTCCGCGCTGAATACTCAAATCAGAACCCATGGGGGCCACACATGGACCATGTATCACCGCCGGAACCAGATCCCATCGGCATCCAAATCGCTAGCCGGAGCTAGTCCATCTCATATATCTCTAGCCGGAGCTAGTCTCAACTGTGTCTCATATCCATCCATCCTCATATCAGTGTCTCAGAACTCATGCAACAGATAGTTCACACATGGGATGAATAATGAATATGCACATGTCATCAATCACAATCATATCACGATCACATCATAGTATTACACATCATCTGTCTCAATCACAACCATATCACGACCACATCATAGTATTACACATCATCTGTCTCAATCACAACCATATCACGACCACATCATAGTATTACACATCATCTGTCTCAATCACAACCATATCACGACCACATCATAGTATTACACATCATCTGTCTCAATCACAACCATATCACGACCACATCATAGTATTACACATCATCTGTCTCAATCACAACCATATCACGACCACATCATAGTATTACACATCATCTGTCTCAATCACAACCATATCACGACCACATCATAGTATTACACATCATCTGTCTCAATCACAACCATATCACGACCACATCATAGTATTACACATCACCTGTCTCAATCACAACCATATCACGACCACATCATAGTATTACACATCACATGTCTCAATCACAACCATATCACGAACACATCATAGTATTACACATCATCTGTCTCAACATCAATGTTTGTATCAATCATAGCCTACTCATGCTCTTCTATCCCCTTAATATCAGTTATCACATGACTTATTCAACAAAATTCAAGTCACATATAACACATTTAGCTCGTTTTATTCCCCATCTTTCATTTACAACAATTTCAATCAACAAATAAAACTCATCCTCAATCCCCATTACTCCCCAACACAATTAGGAAAGTAGTCATGCGTAGTTTAAGAGTTTTACAAAGTTTGGAAACCACTTGCCTTAAAACAAACTACAAAAGTTACTTGACTTGAGCCTTTTCCTTTTCGAGTATAATCCGGATCACGATAATCTATTCAAACAATTATTCACAATCACAATTCGAGTCCAATGACACCAAAATCAAGAAATTTAGGGGAAAAGGGCAAAACGGTCCAAAAGTCTCATACCAGAAAACGATATCCAAATCTGGAAATTTTTTATGTAAAAAGATCCTTAAAGTATTTGGAAGCTAATGGTGAAAACCAATTTTAAAACGGAGTTGAAATCAATTCACAAACTCAATTTGAAGGAAAATCCACGTTCTTGAAGAAGCCTAAAATATTCGGATCCGAAATCCCGACTCAAAAATGAAATATCTCTTGAAAAACATCTTACCCATGCTTAGATAAGTTCAAATATGAAATTTCATCAAAAACGGAGTTAAGATCGACCTTGAAATTCTCAATTTATCAAACTTTATTTTTACTAGGAAAGTCCAAATTGTACGCGGTTAATATGATGAAAATAATCGATGAATCAATAATTTTATGTTAAAATCAGTTTACCCATAACATAAGGATCGTAAATATACCTTTTTCATAAAAAAGGGAGTCCACATCGATAAAACCTCAATTTTTTCCAAGAGATTTACGGATAGAAAAAAAACCAGATAAAGAAATTATGAGAAAATGTCGAATTGAAGATTGAATACTAACCCTCATATTAATTCAAGAAGAAACCTGTAAGAATCACTCCATTCCAATCTCTAGAACTCCCGATATGCTCAAAATACCAAATGAACACAGTCTGAGATTTTTATAACAGTACATGGCTGTTATGCACCAGAAAAACAGCAGTTAATCTTTCACTAAAAAGATCGTAATTTACTCATACGATAGTGAAATGACTCGATTCTTTTTTGTAAATGTCTTAAATAATGATACGGACCTGCTCGTTCAATCCGAGTTCAATTTCATACTCGTTTGCCCAGTCAAATATCAATTCTACTCGGTAAACAATTATTTCTTATTTGCGAGAAAAGTTCAATCTCGGGTTAGCGAAAATGCACCAAAATTTGCAGATAAAGTCCTATAATTCATGCTCAAAATTTCAGAACCTTTGGAATAATTTTTTGACCTTTAAAACTAATAATGAACCCTTTAGTTGCCACAATTTGCTGAAATATTGTCAAAGCATCCAAGAAGCTTAAAAGCTCACCCAAAACTCATTTGGCACTTCCCGAACACAAACCAAATATGCTACTAGCTTGAAAATGACATTTTGGACTCAATGAAATCTTCGGAATTTGAATTCGAGGTATTCTTGACCCGGTATCCGATAAGGCGTCAAGAAACTAACTTTAGGCTCAAAAACTCGAAACGCACTCGGGGCCTCTAAAATTCAACCAAGACTCATTCTAGACTTAGCATCACCCCCTGAATCCAACGGTGCCCTCGGAATTCCATTTCGAGCACCGGAACCTCGTTTGTTGACCAAAGTCATTTTTTGATCAAAATTTCACAATTTTTGCAACTTAGGACCTCAAATCTTTGTTTTAACTCCAAATTTGACTCCGTAAATTCTCATAGACCCGTTTGCTGGAATCGACGAAAATCCAATTCGAGTGTCTAAACTCCAAATGACTCGAAATAGCACTTTTAACCAAACTTTAACTCTTAAAAACTCAACTTTCCAAAAACTCAACTTTTCATCAATTTTCCTTCAAACCAACTTCGAAAATACAACAATTAGGACTCGGGGCAACTATCGGGAGGGGTAAAACGGTCATTTTATGAAAATTTCCAAAAATGACCTTTAGGGTCATTACATTATTCACCACTAAAAATCATGTTCGTCCTCGAACATAAAGTAGAAGAAGGCAAAAATACTCGATGCTATCAACCCCGAGGTAAAATTTCCGAACTCAATAATTACTATTCCAAACGAACCCATTCTTAAACCTTATCCCAAAAATCCATAAAAAGGATTCCCAAATCAACCTTGACAACTTAACCCTCAAAGGGTTATTTCGAACCACCGACTAACTCAAAAACTGAATCTGAATCTAAGATCTCAAAAGCACAACAAATTTACCATGACAAACCCCTAATAATGTAACCACGAGAGAAATTTCGGAATCAATAACCACAGAAAAATCAAGGATGAACCTAAATCAGTCACCAAGCTCTCACAACACACGAACCATCACCGACTCTAGAAAAAATTTCGTTCTCATTACCACATTTCCACCATACTAGTCTGATGCATATCCATCGAGCACCCATCTTGGAATAGTCACGCTTATCTAACCCACAGATAGAAATGATCAAGTATCCAACTGATGATCGACCCATCCAAGCATATAAAACCTCTAAGGATGCCACCAAAACACTGAAGTAGGATCCGTAATTGTTGACAACTCCAGCAACGGAAGAACTAGGCCCACGGGCCACCTAAGCATCGAACCACACCTAG
>NC_064289.1:25127210-25188016 GCF_019186545.1 Solanum stenotomum | reverse complement strand
AGCAAACCAACCAACCTATACTAAACAGATCATATTCAACAGCCAGAACCAACAGTATATCCTCATCAACCTCAGATCAACAAATAAGAGCAAGTAGATCAAATTCCACATAAGAAGGGTAAACCGATACAATCCACACATCACAGACAAAAATAAGGCAAATGCGATGCAAAATACAATAATGATGTCATGTAGTCGTGATGCATGTCTGTCATACGATACACATCTGTTGACGTAATCAGTCCGCGCTGAATACTCAAATCAGAACTCATGGGGGCCACACATGGACCATGTATCACCGCCGGAACCATATCTCATCGGCATCCAAATCGCTAGCCGGAGCTAGTCCATCTCATATATCTCTAGCCGGAGCTAGTCTCAACTGTGTCTCATATCCATCTATCCTCATATCAGTGTCTCAAAACTCATACAACAGATAGTTCACACATGGGATGAATAATGAATATGCACATGTCATCAATTACAATCATATCACGATCACATCATAGTATTACACATCATCTGTCTCAATCACAACCATATCACGACCACATCATAGTATTACACATCACCTGTCTCAAACACAGCCATATCACGACCATATCATAATATTACACATCATATGTCTTAATCACAACCATATCACGACCACATCATAGTATTACACATCATCTGTCTCAACATCAATGTCTGTATCAATCATAGCCTACTCATGCTCTTCTATTTCCTCAATATCAGTTATCACATGACTTATTCAACAAAATTCAAGTCACATATAACACATTTAGCTCGTTTTATTCCCCATATTTCATTTACAACAATTTCAATCGACAAATAAAACCCATCCTCAATCCCCATTACTCCCCAACACAATTAGGAAAGTAGGCATGCGTAGTATAAGAGTTTTACAATGTTTGGAAGCCACTTGCCTTAAAACGAACTCCAAAAGTTACTTGACTTGAGCCCTTTCCTTTCCGAGTATAATCCGGATCACGATAATCTATTTAAACAATTATTCACAATCACAATTCGAGTCCAATGACACCAAAATCAAGAAATTTAGGGAAAAAGGGCAAAACGGTCCAAAAGTCTCATACCGGAAAACGATACCTAAATCTGGAAATTTTTGATGTAAAATGATCCTTAAAGTATTTGGAAGCTAATGATGAAAACAAATTTGAAAACGGAATTGAAATCAATTCACAAACTCAATTTGAAGGAAAATCCACGTTCTTGAAGAAGCCTAAAATATTCGGATCCGAAATCCCGACTCAAAAATGAAATATCTCTTGAAAAACATCTTACCCATGCTTAGATAAGTTCAAATATGACATTTCATCAAAAACGGAGTTAAGATCGACCTTGAAATTCTCAATTTATCAAACTTTAACTTTACGGGGAAAGTCCAACTTGTACGCGGTTAATATGATGAAAATAATCGATGAATCAATAATTTTATGTTAAAATCAGTTTACCCATAACATAAGGATCGTAAATATATCCTTTTCATCAAAAAGGGAGTCCAAATCGATAAAACCTTAATTTTTCCCAAGAGATTTACGGATAGAAAAAAAACCCAGATAAAGAAATCATGAGAAAATGTCGAATTGAAGATTGAATACTAACCCTCATATTAATTCAAGAAGAAACCCGTAAGAATCACTCCATTCTGATCTCTAGAACTCCCGATATGCTCAAAATACCAAATGAACATAGTCTGAGATTTTTATAACAGTACATGACTGTTATGCACCAGAAAAACAGCAGTTAATCTTTCACTAAAAAGACTGTAATTTCCTCATATGATAGTGAAATGACCCGATTCTGTTTTGTAAATGTCTTAAATAATGATACGGACCTGCTCGTTCAATCGGAGCTCAATTTCATGCTCGTTTGCCCAGTCAAATATCATTTCTACTCTGTAAACAATTATATCTTATTTGCGATAAAAGTTCAATCTCGGGTTAGCGAAAATGCACCAAAATTTGCAGATAAGTCCTATAATTCATGCTCAAAATTTCAGAACTTTCGGAATAGTTTTTTGACCTTTAAAACTAATAATGAACCCTTTAGTTGCCACAATTTTTGCTGAAATAGTGTCAAAGCATCCAAGAAGCTTAAAAGCTCACGCAAAACTCATTTGGCACTTCCCGAACACAAACCAAATTTGCTACTAGCTTGAAAATGACATTTCGGACTCAATGAAATCATCGGAATTTGAATTCGAGGTCTTCTTGACCCGGTATCCGATAAAGCGTCAAGAAACTAACTTTAGGCTCCAAAACTCGAAACGCACTCGGGGCCTCTAAAATTCAACCAAGACTCATTCTAGACTTAGAATCACCCCCTGAATCCAACGGTGCCCTCGAATTCCATTTCGAGCACCGGAACCTCGTTTGTTGACCAAAGTCAACTCTTGATCAAAATTTCACAATTTTTGCAACTTAGGACCTCAAATCTTTGTTTTAACTCCAAATTCGACTCCGTAAA
The DNA here is from genome assembly GCF_019186545.1 of Solanum stenotomum. Lineage (NCBI taxonomy): Eukaryota > Viridiplantae > Streptophyta > Magnoliopsida > Solanales > Solanaceae > Solanum > Solanum stenotomum. The sequence continues at coordinate 25,185,526 of NC_064289.1, read as the reverse complement.
TTCTCATAGACTGGTTTCGACATTCTAAAACTGCTGGAATCGATAGAAATCCGATTCGAGTGTCGAAACTCCAAATGACTCGAAATAACACTTTTAACCAAACTTTAACTCTTAAAAACTCAACTTTCCAAAAACTCAACTTTTCATCAATTTTCCTGCAAACCAACTTCGAAAATACAATAATTAGGACTCGGGGCAACTATCGGGAGGGGTAAAACGGTCATTTTATGAAAATTTTCAAAAATGACCTTTAGGGTCATTACACTAACTCTTGAGAAGTTTAATCTTTTTGGAAAAAGATATTCAGAAACATATATCTAAATAAGAAGAAAAATTGTGAACAAAAATAAATGAATTTAGACTACAATAAAAATTAAACAAATACAAACTTCCACTGGTGTTATTACAAGTCATATGAACTTTTCTTCATCGAAAATACTGAAATATTAAGAAATAGTAAATCAGTAAAACAAAAGGGAAATGTTATATAGTAATACCTATTTTGAAGCAAACTTCCTGACAATCTAAATCACATAAGTATCATTAATAAATAAATTCATTCTTTTGTCTTGAGCATCAATAAAAAACCAATTGTGACAATTCTAAAACTCTTGAGAAGTTCAATAATTTTGAAAAAAAATATTCAGAAGTGTATATCTACATCACAAGAGAAATTGTTAACAAAAAAAATGAATTTAGACTGCAATAAAAATTAAACTAATACAAACTTCAATTGACGTTATTACAAGTCATATAAACTTTTCTTCATCGAAAATACTTAAATATTAAGATATAGTAAATCAGTAAAACAAATTAAAGGACAATGTTATATAGTAATAACTATTTTGAAGCAAATTTCATGACAATCTAAATCGCATAAGTAGTATTGATAAATAAAGTCATTCTTTTGTCTTGAGCATCAAAAAAACAAATCGTGACAATTCTCTAACTCTTGAAAAGTTTAATAACCTTAGAAAAAGATATTTAGAAGCATATATCAACATCACAAGAGGAATTGTTAACAAAAAAAAAAAAGAATTTAGACTACATCATGTTAACTCATATATTGAAACATTACATACTAATGTATATACTAAGCTAAAAAATAATTATTATATCATCAAAATTTTTTTCCTCAAGTACTCGAGGTTAAGGAATATAACTCTTAGGATAGAACAATTTACTTTATCAGAATAGTGGTACCTCATATTCCGCTAAACTTCGAACTCACTCAACAACAATTAATAACACGAAATTTTTAAAAATTCAAGAAGAAGAAGAAGAGTAGAAGATTAAAAAAAATTGTGGTTGAAAAATGAGAGGAAACCCCTCTATTTATAGTTAACAAAGGGTAGTATGAACAAGTATTTTTTTGTATGTTATCTAAAAAGTCATGACCTTTCCGAGAAGTCACAACTCTTTTGAAAAGTCATAACTTATTGAAAAAGTCACGTCTGAAGCATGAACATAATCGCCTTTGTTCTGAAGGCCTAGCGAGTTCCTTTTTTTTTTTCAAAAGCGGCCCAACTCTTTGGAAAAGTCACAACTCTTTGGAAAAGTTACAACTCATCGAAAAATCACAACCCTTTGAAAAAAATCACAACTTATCAGAAAAGTCACAACCTAAGTATCGGACAACCAAGAAATATCTCCGATAAAATGAAAAATTCAGGTTTTTTTTAATTGGAAAATCTTCTGGAATAGAATGTAATTTGTAATGACCCGAAAGGTCATTTTTAAATTTTTTCTTCAAATTACCATTTATCCCTCCCGATTGTTGTCCCGAGTCATTTTCAATTGGTTTGTGAAATGGACTTCAAGTTTTGAGTAAAAAGTTGTGAATTGTGGAAACTTTAGCGTTTTGAAAGATTAAAATTGTTAAAAAATGATTTTCAATGTCTTTTGGAGTTTCAAATCTCAGAATAAAATTTCGTCAATTCCATCAGTCTTGGATTGTGGAATTTCTTCTAAGCTAAGAGAGTGGCCGGATTTAGATTTAGAATCTTTTCGTGGAATTGAAGTCCTAAGTTGGAAATTATTGAAATTTTTAGTCTTTGGATTGACTTTGATCAACATTTAGGGTACGAATGCTCGAATTAGATTTTCGACAGTTTCGTTGAATTTGGGAGATGATTTTAGGCCTAAGGGAGGTCTTTGTTGAATTTTCAGAGGTCCCGAACTTAGTTTGGCCTTCTTAGGAATTATGTTAGTTTCTTGTGACATACACATGAATCAGATCAAAGAGACCTCAGATTCATGTTTCGATGGTTCTATTGAGTTCGAAATGTCGAGTTCGCATATCATATTTAGTTTGTGTGTATGAGGTTTCGAATGAATACCGAGGGTCTTTTCAAAAATATTTGTATTGTCTAAGTTTGCTGGTATCTTTTGCTTTCGCGAGGGTCGACTGGCTCGCGAAAGTGAGAGGGGCCACTTTTTTGGGGTTCGCTTTTGCGAATCAAGGGTCGTGATGATCGCATACGAGACCCTGAGTTCGCGAAAGGATACCTAAGAGGATTTTTGGTCTGAAATTTTGGAGTTTCTCCCCATTATACATTTTTGAGTTATGAGGACTCGATTGAGACGATTTCAAGGGTACTTTCAAGATAAAATATTTTGATAACGATTTTGACACTAAATCTTATAGTACCCATTGTTAAGGCTGATTTTTAAGTGATTAAAATAAGATTTTTGGATGATAAAATTGGGGATTCTTTAAGAACTCAAGAGCTTTGATAAATTAATGATTGTGAGTTGATTTCAACTCCATTTTCAAAATGATTTTCACCAATGAGTTCTAAATATTTTGGGTAACGTATTTAAGTAATGATTTCCAGATTTAAACCTCATTTTTGGAATCAGATTTTTGAGTCGAGTTGACCTCATTTTCTAATTGCTTGATATAAGTATTGTTGATTTAGAAATTTCATCGTGAATACTTGTTTGACTAGATTGTGTTGATTTGGACATCATTCGGAAGGGAAAAACTCAAATCTCAAAGTGATTTTTAATTGATTTAAGGCAAGTGAATCTCTAAAATCTTGTTAAAACTTGTAAAGTCCTGTATTCTCTTCATTGAATGTGCTGGGAAGTAATGAGAATGAGGTGATGGGTTAAATTGCTCATATTGAATAACCTTAGCGATAAGAAGGTGATTAAAGGAAAAGGCAACATGTTAATAATGATGCATTTTGTATTGTGTATTGCCTTAAGTATTGATTTTTTAATCAGTGATTTGAGAAAAATTGTGATAGTTTTGTTGTGAATGTGAATTGCTTGAAATTGTCGTATGCTCATTATTTTGTGAATATGCCTATTTTTATTGGTTATGAGACACTTAGATAAAATGTATTGTAATATTATTGATACCGAAGTCTGTTATGGTAAGCGATATTGATACCAAGGTCCATTCTGATAGATAGTATTGGTGTCGAGGTCTGTTCCGACAAGTGATATTGAGGACGAGGTTGTTTCCGGCAGATATATGAGTCTTGAGTGTTCATAGATCCTGATTTGATACTTGTGATAGATGAACTTGATACTTGTGATTGATGAACTTGGTTACTGTGATGTGACTGATGAACTTGATACTTGTGATTGATGAACTGTAACTCTTGGGTTGTGATCATTGAGTCTTGTGAACTGTATATTATAAACGATCAGGTTGGACTAATTTTTGTGCAGGTTGTAGTTATGGTGGTTCGATTGGCATGAGAGGAGTACTCGTATTCTAATCTAGCTTTACCTTGCATTTGGTGGATTGATTGTTGAGTACTGTGTTGTTTGGTATTCACTTCTCGCTTTTATACCTATGTAGGTTCCGAGCCCGGTTCAATGTGATTACTTTTGTCCATCTTCTTCTGAGACTTATCAAGGAGACTTGAGAGGTAGTAGTTTGTCATCCCAGTGGACCCTCTTGTTCCTTATTTATGTTACTGTTGTATTCGAGAGACAACAACATTTGAAACTTGTATTTATCTTTCAAACTTAGTTATTATAAATTAGTGGCTTGTACACGTGACAATCAAGTTTTGTGGATATTTTGAGAATGACTAAGTTTTTCGCTCTTATGTTATTGATAGTTCACTTTCTACATTTTTTTCATCGTATTGTTGGATTTTAGGCTGACTTGTATTGGTGGGATAAGACGAGTGTCATCACGTCCATTTCAGATGTGACATAACTAACCCTCAAATGTATGAGATTTTTGTACTTTATGCAAATTTTCAATTATTGAAAAAAAAATATCATAACTCAAGCGGCCATTTTCACCTGTTTATTTGTTTTTCATAAAAAAAATTAAAAAAATCAATAGTGGTCCTCTTTAGGAAAGATAACATAAAGGAAGAGAGACAAGTAGAAATTGTGTCGAAGTATATAGAAAGAAAATATACCCTCAAGTTCTGATATAATCCAAATTACCCCAAATTTTATAGCTAGATGGATGAATTTGAGTTGTGACAAAATTGAGAATCCCATCTTGCAATAAAAACACAAAAGCAAATATCTAAGAACACAACAATTTTAAGTTATCGAATTGTGGACGTGCCGGAGTGGTTATCGGGCATGACTAGAAATCATGTGGGCTCTGCCCGCGCAGGTTCGAATCCTGCCGTCCACGATTATTTTATTTTTATGCCAAATTGTTGATAAATTCTTAAGATGCCAAAATTAGCAAGCTAAAAATTAAAGAAATTTCGTTAAAATATTTTTTTGAATGATATTTTTTATATGATTTTATCATAATATTCATAAGAAAAGATTTTTTTTTATTAAGTACTAAAAAATAAATAAAATAATTAAAATTCGGTAAGAATTAAACAGGTTATCTTATGACACATTTTAACTCATTTAAGCTCAATCTGTTCCAGCTCAAGTAATTTTTGGGTGGTCAATAACGTGCTCATTTATTATGGACAAACAATACAAATCTCACTAGTTTGACGGCTAATTACTTGATTTTCCATAACTTTTAAAAAATTATAAATCGTGCCAAATTTCAGTCCACAGATACACGAAGTTACGATAAGGTATAATTTGTTTAGGATACAATATTATGTTCAAACGGATTCACATGATTGGAAAAAATGATATATGATTACAATTCTAAAAATAATCTTTTGTGCGTGGAAAACTAAATCGTGATGTCCTTAATGTAGAAGAAGATTGGGAGAAATGATACTAATCCTACCAAGTAGAAATAAATTTTATAAGCAGAAGCTATAAATGATAGTGGTTATTTCTCAAATGAGTCTTGTGACTAATGTGAGAGATTTGGTGTTAAATTTATGTGCTAATAAGCATATTTGTGATGGTAAAATAATTTGTGCACTAGACCCAAGTTGAAGAAGTATAATAATCTATTTCTATTCATGATTCAAGAATTATTCAAGTTCTTTTAAAGATTTTTTTTTTTTAACTCACTTCTGAGATTATTGGTTGATCCTTGTTCGTAGCTAATATTCGGACCAACTTGGCTATTGAGGAATATTATTGTTATTAGTTTGGGTGTTTCATGTTTCCAATATTTATATCAATTTGATTTTGTCAAATTATTAGAAAAATTGGAGAAAAATAATAATAAATTGAGTATGGTACAATTGCATTAATCCTAACAATATTTTTATGAGCAATGATAATCGTAATTGCTTTTTCAAGAATTTTCAAAAATAATTATAATTTAGGATCAATTAAAAAGTTATAGCTATAATGTACTTAATTACGATTTGTTATTACATATTAAAAAAAAGATAGAAGCGAGCAAGAGAGATTGGAATAGAGAGATTCATAACTACATCCATATGATGCGTCCAGCCGAAATACTACTTACCTTGTACTATACTTTCAGGGATCGTTTAGTACAAACATTTATAACGGACGAGATTAGTAAAACATGAATTAGTAATGCAGAGATTAGTAATGTGGAGTTTATTTTTATCAAGTGTTTGATTCATTGTTTCATTGTTTCTCACCTCATCTTGTGTTTGGATTAAAACTCTATAAAAAAGCTTCTTAATTATACCCTTGAAAATTATTATGTAATTGGGTCAAGGTAGATAATTGTCGGATAATATTATTTTTTGTGGCCTTCTAACTAACTAGGAGAAGAACAATTTTGTTGTCATGTTTGCTATTTTTTCACTTGAATTATTTGAGGATAAATAATTGTCATCTTAATAAATTGATCACTCACAAAATGTCAATTTCAAGTAAAAAAAGATAAATCATCTACTTTTAAAACAAAAAAGACAGTAAACAATAGTAAAATTGAATAAACCATCTACATTTACACAAAAAAATTGCAAGTTTCAATTTTAATATGTACGCAATTTTATAAATTGTTCAAAATACGAATAATGATTTGACAAATATTTTTGTCTTTACATAAACTTACCACATGATATTAAATCCTATGTATTACTAATATCTCCAAATGGAAGGTATCAGTAAACTCTCCAAATTGAAGGTATAAGTAATACATCTAATATTATGTAGGGTGTATAGCTAATCCATGATGATTATACATAAACTCAAATTTCTACCAAATATAGTACTAAATAATATGATACATTATACGTGAACTATTTTTCTTAATACTTTCTACCAAATGACCCAACTAGACAAGGCCATGTGTGCATGAGGAATCATGCATCTCCTTTTTATGTGGCAACTTATTAGAGGTTCGTACATGATCAAACTTTTGAGTCACTCAGGCTAATCCCGAAAGGTGTTCACTTCAATAACGATTAACGATCGAGGTTAATCCCATATAGCAATGCCTCCAGTGAAACGAGATCTATAGGTTCATTCTTACTAGGGATGACAATGGGGTGGGGCAGATGCAGAGCGGAATATATTTAAGACTATGTGAGGTGAGGTGAGGTAGGTTTAAGGTTGTACCAGTTGGATGGGATGCGGGGCGGATTGAAGTGAATTTTTTAAAAATTAATGCGGATCGGGACAAATTGTGGGTATATGTAATTTTATGTGGGTTCAAATTTAATATTAATATTTGACATATTATTAGTGTGATAGAACATTATTTATTAAGATAGTTTCTTTAAGGCTACTAAAATATTTAACATAATAAATGAAAATGGTTCAATAAAAGATAATACAATTTCTTACATGTTTCCAATTGACCTCTAAAAAATATTTTTTAAAGTCAGTATCCTATTAAATTGATGCAAATTAATAACAAAATGAATTTATTTTTATAAATTTTATTTAAAGTATCTTTTTTTTTTTTGAAGTAAAAGTTGGGCATTAAGCCCTTTATTAAAATGGGTTATGTACACAAGACCTGGCCCAAAAGTGGTCTGGGCTAAAAACAAAAAAGAACAATACATGACTTAGACATCACATTAGTATCAAATTAGGAAAGTGACAAGAAATCTTCATCTTCCTCGGTGCTTTGCTCAAACATTGTTGGTGACTTGTCGATTTGTTCTCTATTGTTGATGGTTGCACTATGTTTCCTCCGGTAACAACTTGCTGCTCCACCATTAATAAAGCTTATCAACTCAACTCGGCTGCTGATAGATCGATTCTACAGGTAATCATCTATATTTTTATTAGCTGCACATACGAGTCAATGTACTTCTCTATGGTCTCCTTATGTATTGTTTTAGCGTCGTGGGTTTGCTATCGTCACCATTCTAGAGTTAGTCCGTTCATTTTCTTAGATTTAAATCTCGATGGGTTGAACCCCAAGTGGAGTTTATTTAAAGTATCAAAGTTAACTAGAAAAAAAATATTAAAAAATTATGTGGAGCGGGTTCATGTGGAGCGGGTCTATACGGGACAGGTTGAAATGAAAAAAATTATTATGCGGAGCAGGACAAATTAAGATTTTTATTGTTTAAGCTCAATCTGTTCCGTCCCGCACCGCCTCATTGTCATCCCTAATTCTTACTTGAACATCTCTAAAAAAAATGCATATTATTCCTTAGTGGAAAATCTTTAAAAATATCAATATGTAGGGTTTAAGACCTATTTTTCATTTGTTTAAAAATAAAAATGACCTACTTTCATTTTGATATGTTTAAATATGAATGACTTTTTTTTTTTACAATACTTTTTTTTTTTACACTTTTTTTTGCGCCATTATATGAAAAAGACTAAATTCTCTTTTGAAATTGTTGTCGGATCAAGAAGTCTTCACATAGAGTAAGAGACCATGACTGCATCTCACCTCCGAATTCAATAATGTATCTTCATTGTCTATACAAATCATATTCAAAGTTAGTTTTACCTCTTTCACAGCTATCCCTTGTATGCATCTAAAGTTTCATTCCTGAAATACAACAATCAAGAAAGGAAAATAGCAAGTGAAAAATAGTATGTGTATTTGAATTTATGCGAATGTTACAATCTTTTTGAAATCTCTAAGAAAAGATATGTAATTCCCTGATTCTTCTCTTCACGATTATTCTTGATTTGATGAAATACTTGCGGTTCAACACAACAAAGACTTCTTTGTATGCAAAAGACTTGCAGATCACAACTGTAGAGCAAGGATTATCTATGTATTTATGTGATTTTCTGGTCTTATGAAGACCACTTTATTAACTTATGATATTCTGAATAATGGCAAGCTAAATTCATATCGCAGGGAATCAAAGAAGGAACACGAAGATCAACAGCCTCACCAAAGAAGACTGAGTGACACGAGACAATCTGCACCAACTAAGGAGATATATTGACTCACAATATGCACCAACTAAAGAAATAGATTGACTCCATCAATCCAAATGATTGACTCAATCAGTTATCAATCCAAGAAGGAAAACAGTACCAGACAAGCAATCAAAGACAACAAGCAAATCACCCTGATTGTGGAAGATAACAGCTGTAGTAAAAAAAGATCAAGATAGCAAGTAGATCAAAGAAGATGGCAAGAATTTGTACCAGACTCTGTTTCAAGGCAGATGAAATAGAAATACAACCAAATCAAGGATTCGAGATTCTCAATCAATGAAACATTACAAATCCTTGATTGAAGGAAACTCCCTTGGGTTTTCCTATTAGAGCGAAAAGCCATCGCACTACTAAACATATAAATGAAGACTCAGATCAACAGTTGAAGATGCGCAACTTCACTTGAGCTTATATTATAATCTTCTTTTATTCTTCATAAAGCTTTGTACTCACGTGAGTGAAACAATTGAAAATAAAAGACAAAGAAAGATTTTGAGTGTAGATTTACAAGTAGAGGTAGTATCAAGAAAGAAAATCTGATTTGCAGATCAGATAGGATGAGATCCCAAAACTCGGTACAATCGGAGTCCACTTCAAAGCTCTAAAGGAAACCCTTGAAATCCAAAGGGACTGGACGTAGGCACCACATCAGTGTTTCGAACTAGTATAAAAATATCTTGTGTCAATTTACTTCCTGTCATTACTTTTAATTTATTATGTGATACTAACTTGCAGGTGAGTCGCCCGCTCCATCCAGGAAGTCGACTGAAGGAATTTTAATTCACCCTCTCTTAACTTTCACACTTTATATAGACTTGAGCTATGATTTTAGGGTTATTTTGGTCCAGACAATTTTGGCCCTTGGGCTTGAAGAATATGAGTTGGGTTCGTCTTGTCAACTTAATGGACTGGCCCAAATGTAATTTAGACTTGATTTAAGTCATATAATTTTTACTTAAATATTAATCTGACTTTATTAAATAGTAATTTGACTTGGTCAACGTATCATAAATTTAAGATTTAATCTAAATTGAGTATGGATTTATCAATAAACTTCACTGTCTACAAATGCCCCCTGGTTCGAGGCTTGTTGGGGTGCTCGATTTGTCGAACTTGTAAAAACAAGCTTTGAAGTATTTGTGAAGCAAGTGTTTTTTTCACGTAGTTAATCTTTCACGAAACATTTGAAAATTCATGAGAAATGACTATGCCGATATGTTGAGGTCAACATATACCAGAGTCTCTATGAAAACATTCTCTAATTTTAAGAGATTATTTGACTTTCGTTCGTTTACCAACTCATTTTTTATTTGAAGTGTTTCCAGCTCATGAAGACTTATCACATGACATTTCTTCATAGTTTGATAATTTCATTTGAGTCATCAACTAAAAAATGGTTGCCAATTCGATGAGCACGAATTGCGTCTACAAGGTTAACTTGGTGATACATAGCTTGTGATTTCGATGCAAATCTAAGCGTTGCTTTCCTTGGGGTTGAACACTTGCCGGTGGTTTTTTTCCAATTTTTTGCTCGATCACTCGAATAAAATGTAAGGATTTCAAATTCGAGTCTATCCTTATTCGGGGTATTTTCTTTCCATGTTAATATTTGGGAAAACTTTATTTACTCGATTTTCAGAATTTTTGCAATGTTTGATTCGGGTGGAATTTTCCATAACTTAGTTCCTATGAAAACTTACCATAATTTGGTTCCTATGAAATTTCCATAACTTGAATCCTATGAAAAATTTCCATAATTTGATTCCTAAGAAAACTTACCATAATTTGGTTCCAATGGAATTTCCATAACTTGACTCCTGAAAATTTCCATAATTTAATTCCAATGTCAACTTACCATAATTTTCATAATTTATAGGAACTAAACTTTCCATCATCATAATTTTCCATAATTCATAATAATCAAATTGATGTCTTCGTATTTTCAAATCTATATATACTCACATTCTCCTGGTTATTGTATATCGCATTGTTGCATCATGAAGTTCAATTGAGTCCTTCTCTCTCAAGTAAGTCTTTTTCCCAACTCTAATTTTCATCACTTTTTCTTCAGCTCAGCGCGACTTTGGTAGAAAATTCATATCTCATAGTAGGAATATCTAAATCGTGATTCATTTAATTTTCTAGAAACTAGACTCATAGAGCTACAACATATCCGAAAATCATGATCAGAAAACTCCCGAATTCACTAAGGTGATTTTTTAAAAATCAACTTAAAATCCTGATGAACTGAATCACCAGCTTTGTGTGGCTTCACGAAAAAAAAATCATATCTTGATGTAGGAGTAACGATATCGTAATTGTTTGATTTTTCAGAAATTAGACTCGTAGAGCTACAACATATCTGAAGATCACGATCAGACAACTCCCGGATTCACTCAGGTAATTTTTTGAAATCAACTTAAAGTTTTGATGAGCTGACTATACTAGCTTTGTGCAACTTCACGAAAAAAAAATCACAACTCGACGTAGGAATAACTAAATCACAAGCGGTTTGCAGTGTTGAAAAGAAAACTCATGGGGCTACATCATATACGAAAGCCATGATTAGATTGCCTCTGTACTCATTTAGTTTTTTTATTTGAAATCAACCTTTCACCAACTGCAAAAATCTGGGGTTACCACCTTTACTTTGAACATGTTCTTACGAATTTAACTTTTTCCTATTGATTTTTTTTTTTTACAGATTTTGGATAGAGAAAAACAGCTTTGATCCTGCAACATGATGCACTTCCGTGACCTATATTTGCCGCATCCTCTTCTTGAAGTAGTGGGTGACCAACAAAATCCAAATGTCAAAGTCCTACTTTTGAAGGTTCAACATTTGGCTATCGGTGTCTTCTCCCCTGTTAAGTGGACATCTGATGAATCTCTTCTCCTTAAAGAATGGTAAAAAATGGAAACCAAAGACCACATGAAAAGTTTCTCGAGCAAGGCTACTCGTATGAAAGTTTCTTTACTGAAATCCAAAATTCGTCATGATGTAGCATCTTCCAAATCTTCTCATTCTGATGGAAGTTTCGACAATTGGAGTGTTCCCTCATCTAAATTTGGCAATGTCTACTGGACACCTAGTTATTGGGAATGGGTAGAGGACGTGCTGCCCCGCCACAAGGAGATTTTGGAGCTCATCAAGGTTTATGATGTGGTATATACTTCTTTGTTCACATACAACTATGACGATAACATACTCATGCTTTTTGTGAGCTTTGGCGTCCATCTACCAACATGCTTTCTACTTTCATTGGAGAGAGGTCCATATCACTTTTGGTCTGACAAGGAATTGGAGGTCTTCTTGTACAAGGGAACTTTTATGACGAAGTTGTTCCCTCTGCGAGAGAATTGACGCAAATTGATACTCAAGGAAAATTGATTCTTCCCAAAAGTTATCTATATTTGTTTTCGGTCTTCTACGGATTAGAGAAATATGATCTTCATGAGGTGTCCGTCCATGATTAGGTGAAGTTCTAGTTTAGAGGACCTAATAGATATGTTGAGCCTCCGTAAAAGGTGTCAAAGGTACGAGCCATAATGCCAAGGTTGAACCCTAATCCTTCTAGACATATTGATTCGAACTTCCTACCACAGACTGATGAGGAGAATGCCCTATTTGTCGAGCTAGATGTAGAAAAATCACTTAGAGATGAGACTAAATTGGCAGCCGTCTTTATTTGTTGGCTTTGCAAATTCGTGATTCAGAATAAGAAAGTCAACTATGTGCGTGCTAGTGTTTTTAAAATTGTGAGATTGATGGTTCACAGAAAGAAATTCTCCCTATTTGTCTCGGTTCTTGCAAACATATATCGCGGCTTGAAAGAAATCTCTACTTCTCCAAACTTGAGTGTGGCAAATATAATTTTCCCTATATACTATGTAAATAGTTGGCTTAGGGAATACTTTGGGACTCCTTATCGTGCCAATCACTCACATCAATCCATACCCCTTTGCAATATTTCTGGTGAGAAGATGGCTAAATATTTTTATTTTGCATATACCCAAAAGTTATTATTTGGCAATGCTACAAGGTAAGGATTTACACCTTACTGATAATCGCAAACTTTCAAATTCGTGAAACAAATTTATCATAAGCCTCCGTTCAAGCTATATAACCGTTAGGCATGATTCAAATTTCATCGTGGAGTCCTACAACCTTAAAAAAATTTAGTTGACAATTCGATTTTTGTCAAGATAGTCTTAGAGATATTATAGAGTGACCTTTCGATGGTACATTGTTATCATTGCTGCAATTTTGGAATTCCTCTTTTTGACTTGATGCTTTTTCTAAAGTCATGATTCCAATGTGTCCATTAGAGGATGCTCCTTGAATGACCCGCGAGTCTGTGGACCGATGGTCATCCCATAGGATGAATCCTTCCCAAGGAAACCTCCGCATCATTTTGAAGAAATCGAAGCAAGATCCTACATTCATGTCATCTAAAGGGAATTCTGATAAAATAAAAGAAAGTTACATCCTTCTTCCAAGCCTGAAGTGAATTCAAATGATACTACGCAAGTCTAGAACTTCGAAAGAGGGCGACATGCCTCTGAAATCAAAATCGAGGCGCCTAACAGTAGTCTCAAATGTGACTTTCACTACTTTCAAAGTTGGCCTTGGTTCTTCTGGAACAAATGAACTTCATATATCATCAGATAATGGTAATGAAAAAACGTCAAACCTTGAGACACCTTGTGATAAAATTTCTCATATGTATGCTTCATCGAATGGTGTTGGGCAAACCAATGCATTTTCTAGTCCAATGGAGAGTGAATATCATCACTGAATTGTCCAAAAAGAAAGGCACAAGAGCTAGATGATGTTTGTTGTGGTATCAAAATTTTAGATAGAATTGTCATTGATGATAATGACTTTGTGGATGAGGATCCAAACTCGGCATAATTGTCTGAATTACAAAACAAGTAAGGTCCTCTCCTTTTTTTCTTCATACTATTCATTTTTTTTTTAGTTTTAAATTTGATGATCTTTTTGTTCTCACTTTTTTTTGTTGGACCTTCAGGAATTATACAACTACGACCTTAGAAATGACGTGGCTAAAGATTTTACTATAGATCTTAATGATCTTGATGTGGCGTCAAAAGGTTTCCATTCTTCCCTTAATGATGTGATGCCTTTATTGGAAGTAGTTCCACCAAGAAAATCACTTTCTACATCTTCAGATGACAAAAAGTTTCCGCAACAAAATGGTATTAATGTGACTTAAAGTTGTCGTCAATCAGATTACGCATAGGAAATCATTCAAGCTTTCTTCATGGCCATTGTGACCTGGTGCTCCTACTTTTGAGCAACAAGAAATTATTTTTCACGTCAAATCAATTTTTATTTCTGAGATGTGGGGCGCATTGTAGGGATGAATTACACAATTTTTCTTGGGTTCTTTAGATGGCTTTACGGAGTTTAAGTCAAGTATTGCTTCATCTCTTGAGAAGATTAGAAAAGTGAACATTATTGATATTTCTGCTTTGGAGGATCTTGTTGAGAATTTCTTCAAGTCGTACACGGAGTATGACACTTTAAGATTATCAAAGATGACTAAAGAATAACATGAAAATGCTCTCTCTGATGCGCAATAATGTCTTGCTGGTGCGAAGCTGGCACATGAGAAGTTTGAAGGATCCATGGAGAAGCTTCAAGCAACTCTAGTAGATGTGGAGAAAGACTTAGAAGCTGTGACCTTAAAGAAAAGGAAAATCATAATGCTCCTTAATAAATATCAAGAAAATTTGTTCAAAAGTCAAGAGGATGTCACCATTACAGAGGGCGAGATTTATACCATTGAGGCGAATCATAGGCTGCCTAATGATGAAGTAGAGAGACTAGCCAAATTAGAAGAGGCAGTTGAGACAAGTAGCCAAGAAATCATAAGCTTCAAACTCTTTCCGTATTTAGATTTAGGATTTGTTAATTCACTTATTATGGTGTAGTGATTCTTTTTGAAGCAATAAAATGGTGACTTACATTTCAATAAGAATCTTCTCATCTTGAACTTTGAATTTTGATGGTTTCGTTCCTTTATATAACCAGGAGCCCACCCCCTTATTTTTTTTATTGGAAAGAGGTCTCGATAAGCTAGAATTTATGTGAAAATCGCAGCCAAAAGTTAACTTTTCAGCTTTGCGCGTCTATAGAAGAAAATTTATGACTCGAAGTAGGAGCGTCGAAATAATGAGCTTCTTTTTTGTTGGAAAGATAAATTCTAGATCTTCAATCTGTATAAAATTCACGTCCATAGAATTTACTTGTTAGTACAGATTTTTCTTTGAAGTCGGTTCAAAATCTGGCATGCTTGACTCTTGAGTTTTCTTCAGCTTTGTGTACATGTGAAAAAAAATTCACAACTTGGAGTGGGAGCACCAAAATAATGAGCTTATTTTTTATTGGAAAGATAACTTCAAAATTTTCAATCTGTATGAAAATCACGTCCATAGGCTTTACGCATTAGTACATATTTATCTTCGAAGTCAACTCAACATTTGACTTGCCTGACTCTTCAGCTTTGCGCACATGTGGAAGAAAATTCATAACTTGTAGTAGGAGCGCTAAAATAACGAACTTCTTTTTTTGTTTGAAAGATAACTTTGAGATCTTCAATCTATATGAAAATCACATCCATATGCTTTACGGATTAGTACAGATTTATCTTCGAAGTCAGCTCAAAATTTGGCATGCTTGACTCTTCAATTTTCTTAAGCTTTGAGTACATGTGGAAGAAAATTCATTGGAGTAGGAGCGCCAAAATGACGAGCTTCTCTTTTTGTTGGAAAGATAGCTTCTTGATCTTCAATTTCTATAAAATTCACAGCCATAGGCTTTACGGATTAGTATAGATTTGTCTTTGAAGTCAACTCAAAATTCGTCATGCTCATTTTTTTTAGCTTTGTGCGTCTATGAGTAGAAGCGCTGAAATTCATAACTCTGAAATTCATGCTCAATTTTTTTTTAGAAAATTCATAACTCTGAGTAGAAGCGCTGAAATCACGAGATTTTTTTTATTGAAAAGATAACTTCGATATCTTCAATCCATATAAAAATCAGTCACACACTTTTTGTATTTGTACAAATTTTCCTTTGAAGTTACTCGCTCTTGTAGAAATCAGCTTTCTAATGTTACAACCTGAGCTTGATGGAGTTTAAAACAAATTGCAACCCGTTCTTGCTTTTACCACTTTATAGGCCTAGACTCTTTTTTTTAGCTCTGTATGACTCTACATTTGAAAGAATTAGCATGACATTCACATGGCGACGACGTTTTTCTTCTTCTTATAATGGAACCTAGAATAATAATACTCTAAGAGGCCTACGTACCTCGATGAAGAGGATTTTAGAAAGTGATATTTTAATTTTTTTAATTTTATTTTTGTGTCCTAACTTTTGCCTAGGTCGCCTCTTTCGAGGTTTTCAACCTAGCAAACTTTTTGTGTCTGA
This sequence comes from Solanum stenotomum, assembly GCF_019186545.1. Taxonomy (NCBI): domain Eukaryota; kingdom Viridiplantae; phylum Streptophyta; class Magnoliopsida; order Solanales; family Solanaceae; genus Solanum; species Solanum stenotomum. Next base: position 25,169,367 of record NC_064289.1, on the reverse strand, counting down.
ACTTTTGCCTAGGTTGCCTCTTTCAAGATTTTCAACCTAGTGACGTTTTTTTTTTGGAGCAATACACAGTTTATACTCTTGCCGCTAGGAGTACGACGCTACTTCAAGGATAATATTTCTTCAAAAAAAATTCATTGATGGAACCAATCCATAAGTCGTCTGCATCCACAAGTTTGTAAGCCTCGCTTGAATAAACTTCTTGGATGACGTATGGTCCGTCCCATTTTGAGGTGAACTTTCTTTCTGATTTATGAGATATGATAATTGGCCTTCTTACTTTAAGGAATAGATCACCAACTTGAAAATACCTTAGAAGAACCTTTTTATTGAAAGCACGAGAAAGAAGAGCTTGGTAACATTCGAGACTTTATTGAGCTTCCAACATTTTTACATCGAGAGCAACTAGGCAACCTATTAATTTGCAGATCTCATCTATTAATTTATTGGCGAACAACTTTCCATTATCTGTTAGTATATAACTAAGAATGCCAAAACGATAGACGATGTTCACCCTAATGAAGTTTGCAACATTTTCCTTCTTTACTTCTTTGAGGGCTACAACCTTAGCTTATTTTATGAAGTAATCTGTCGCATCCAAGATGTACAAGTGGCCACAAGAAGATTTTTGTAGTGGTCCAACACGTCTAGGCCCCAAGCATCGAATGGCCAAGATGAACCTGTTAAATATAATACATCAGGAGGTTAATGCATAACGTTCGCATGAAATTGACATCCTTGACATCTTCGAGCATAATCCAAACAATCTTTACCATTGTTGACCAATAATACCCAATTTTTTTTTATGTGAAAGTATAACTTTTATCTAGATTGATGTGATCCACAAATTCAGAATGTAATTTTTCCATAACTTGAATTGTTTATTCTTCCCCCAAACAACTCAAGAGGACTCCCTCGAATGATATTCAATATGGAGTATCCTCATAATAAAGAAACCGAGGTGCATGACGATAAATTTCGTTCTTTCTCTTTGGATCTTTTGGAATTGTAATATAAGTAATCGATCAAGCCATGTCTCCAATCGATTATATCAGCTTGTGAAACAGATGTTCAAGCTTGCTTTCTACATCCTCATCATTTTCCTCCTCCAATGGTACTTTCCATTTTTGGAAGATAGTGATTTGTGCTTGGTTAGAGAGAGTCAATGTTGAAGCCAAATCAGCTAAGACATCAACTTTCTTATTTTCCTTTCTTGAAACATGTTAAAGAGTTACATCTCCGAGCCATCTAATCAACTTTTATGCATAGTCATGAAAGAGACGCAATTCTGACTTTTTGACTTAATAGCTACCCAACAACTGATTGATCACTAATTCAGAGTCTCAGAAAACTTGTACTTGCAGTTGCTTCATATCAACCGCCATATCAAGCCCAAGTATTAAGTCTTGATATTCTGCAACATTATTGAAGCAACATTGTGTTAAGTGTGAAGGAATATGACGAGATCTCTTTTACGATGTGAGGCCCCATTAAAATACATTTTCTAAAGTGGTTAAATTTCAATGATCATTGCATCTTCATTAGATAGTTCATTAGTGATTTTTGTATCATCAGGTATTAGGTATCAGATGGTCTGGTAAGAAGTCTGCCAATGCTTGCCCTTTCATAGCCTTTTGAGGAACATTCAAATTGTTGAAACTAGAGATACCATCTTTCTAGTCGATCACTGAGGACATGTTTTGACATCACAAATTTAATGGGATTTTGCTTTAGAAATAAGGCGGACGATGTGAGCTTGAAAGTAGTGTTTCTTCTTCTGAATTGAGAACACTAAGGCAGAACATAGCTTTTTGATCGGTGAGTACTTCAACTCTTTTAGTGTCATCATCCTACTCAAGTAGTAAAGGGAATTTTCTTTCCCTTTGCCATTCTCTTGAGCTTGCTTGATAGGACGTGCACCCTTTTTTACATCAAGACAATAGACTACTACCTTTAAGTCTAATCTAGGCATTTCTTTGTAACTCCGGGAAAACACATCGTTATACATTTTAAACAAGTTTATGTAGGCCCTTTCTTCATTACCTACTAGTAAAACATTCACATGAGTGGGTTTTAGATCTTCATTAGTTCCAAGGTAGACTTCTTTCACCACATCAATGTTGTCTTTACTCCTTCTTCAAGTTTGGGTGGTGCATCTTTACCATCTTCATCTTATTGAGGTTCACCATCATTAAAAGATATATGGTAATACCATGAAACTTCCTCCAACTGTTCATCAATTTTAATTGGAGAAAAATTATCCATTTTGTGTAGTGCTATGATATGAAGAGTTGACACTCTATTAATCGTCATCATGTTGCTTGGTGTAGAACACAATATGTGACTTTGCCTTTAGTACTTCTCCATATGAGACCATAAGGTTTCTCTACCGCTTCATTCTAGAAGGAATCAAACTTTGAAAATCCTTAGGGACATTTTGGATTCGGGTAAAACAAATGCTTTCATACCCCCATTGATTCTCCAAACCTTATTTTTTTTCTTCAATGGCCCTAAACTCTCAAATACGGAAATCCTCTTCATTGAGCTTCCCAATCAATCAAAGACAAAAGACCTTTTGTTAGAAACAACATCCCCATCTTCCGTTGTGATGCCGTTGTTGCTTACCCTTCTTATGGAGATGTAGATATGAGGAGGTTATTTGTAACCTAACCTTTCACATTGTTGCCTCATAATAGGTTTTGACGGAAGCTTCCCTAATTTTGATGGTACGTTAAGATTGAATCCAGACTTTTCTAGTAGTTTGCAAGCATTAGGATCGAAGCCTTCTTCTGTACGCTTCATTAGGAGTGCTTCATATTGGGATGACTTATGAGCCACAAACTTTCCAAGTAACTTTGTAGATGACTTCATCATGTCGATTCATTTAACAGGAAAGGTGATAACGCTCAAAGTTTAGGCGGTCGCAATCAAGTATAAACCCAACTAAGAGTTGGGGTCGATCCCACAGGGAGTGATAAAGTAAAGAATTCAATAACGAAGTGAAATGAGTGTTCTAATTGTTTGTAGGAGTAAACATTTTTTAAACAATTGGTAGGGGTTTGACAATTAATGTCAATTGGAGGGATTAGAGTGAGCAATTAACAACTACGAACAATCGGGAGTAATCAAATAGAGAGGGGTCCTTGGGAGTGTGATCAATTGAACTCCAATTTAGCTAAATGGGTGATTATTACTTACTAAGAGTGGTTGAATCTTAGTGGGTAGGCCAGACTTTAAATGTAATAGCCATTTCTCAATCAACTATTACGAATCAAGCGAGTTCTCTCGAACCTCGACGAGCCCAACAAATATAAACAACCCAAAACCTCAATCAATATACTCTTTCAAGCTAGATTAGTAGGATTGAATTCAAACCCACTTTCTCAAGCAAAGTCTACAATAACCCAATCACTACAATCATCAATTAATAGTTTTGATTCTAAAACCTCTTTATCAAGCAAGCTTTGAATCCTAAACTAGAACTGCATTGGTAACTACAATTCATCAATTAAAACTCAACTATTAATTGAACACACTTCAAAACAATAATAAAATCAGTAAATACCAACACCCATAAGCTAATTGGAACATTCAATCACATGATCACACCCCCAAGAATGGGGTTTTTTGCCACATTAGAAAGAAGAAATCGTTACCAACTATGTTTTCCATCAGCTTGGGTAACAATCCACAAGTATTCAAAATGCTCAAATTGAATTACAAAATCAATTAAACCCAAAATCTCTACTCAAAAACTTAAAGAACAATGTTAGGGACTAAAAACCGAGAAATGGACATTGTGGGAACTCTTCAAAAACTTCAGAACTCTCCAAAAACTCCATAACTACTTTTTCTTCTTTTGAAAATTACATTTATACGTTCCCAGATTTTCAGCTTTGAAGACACTCAGCGAAATAAGTCGGGCTTCACCGACCAGGTTGGCGATGCACTGAGTGCTCTTTTCCATCGCCTTCTAGGGTTAGCTTTTCATCACTTCTCTTCTGTGACTTTAGGGGATCAAAACCTATAGCTCCGATCCGTTTGATGCTTCGCCGAAACACCATTCTCCTCACCGAGTTGTCTTTGTCCAAGGGCTGGCCTTCTGTGACTTTTGGCGAGCTGAAGAGCCACTCGGCGATTCACCGAGTGGCTTTGGCGAGCATCAACCTTGCTTTCATTGATGCAATTTAGCATTTTAACATCGGTTTAGAGCATATAATAGGCATTGAGGACACTAAAACTCTGAATATTTAGCCCTAAATGAGTCGAAATCCCTGACTCATCAACACCCCAACTTAAACTTTTGATTGTCCTCAAGTAAAACACAAGATCAATCAGTTCAACAAATATGTCTACAAATAGTGCTACTCAAGACTCAACATGAATGCACATGAGTTTCAATCTACCCATGCAATGTTCAATTGTGAACTATAGGTTTCAAACTGTGATTAGCCATCATCAAATAGAAATCGAGCATATAATGCTTGCTTCAAGTGCAAATTCAAGCTCAACAAAGAGTATTTGAATGCCCTCACATCAAGAATGATACCATGCTCACACAAAGCTCATCAAAATTTTTGAAATAAGGAATCAAAAGCAACTCTCACACTCTCAAAGATAAACACATGTATGATTCTACCCATAGGCTTGCCCGTATTTTCCAATCAACATGACATTAAGCTCAATCAAGATCACAAAGGTCTTTCAGGGCTTGTAACGGGGCTAAAGGTAAATGTATGATCATTTTGGCTTAGTGACTTCTACATTCATGAAGCATGGCTAGCATTTCACTTTTTCTCCTTTCTTTTCACTCTTTCTTTTTATTTTCACAATCCACCCTATGTTCTATTAAGCATGACTCAATGGACATGCCATTCATTTTATCCATTGCACAAACTTTATTGCAACTTATTTTTTTTTTCAATTTGTTTCTTCTCTTTTGTCTTTTTTTTATATGGAGGGGTTCCATCCTTTTCAACACAATCCATCAAGGGGAAAGTTCTTGGCTTTCCTCTTTTTTCACCACACTCCCAACTTAGGCTTTTGCCTAAGTTAACTATTCAAAAGGACCAATGCTTCATGAAGATTTTAGGTGGGAAGAAAAGAGGTCAAATGTGCTCAAGTTTCATCCAAAGAAAAGAATAGGCTCAAATAGTGCCAAACTAGGTTCACACTCTCACAAGGTGGTCACAAATAGGTATAATGACAGTTTGGTTTACTCTCCAAAATTTGTGCTTGAGATCATTTCTTTCATTCGCGTACATTAGTCAATTGGACTAACGGGGCAAGTTCTAGGTATTACCAAGAACATATTTCAAGACAACTTCACCACACATGACATTCAACACAATCATCAATCAAGATTCTACAATTTTATCTTGCGTACAACGATTAACACAAGATTCATTTCAACAATCGGCCAGTCACAATGAGATGATAAGAGTTCACACATGACTTATGCAACTCAAATTTGCCTCATTGCAATTGCACACACATATCGTTCAATCAAGAACACAATTCAAGTCATCGGTATTGATCAAAATCGGTACTCAAATATGCAAGAGAACAGCCACATTCACAAACATCAAGAAGTGAAAATTTTAATTTGGATCAAAACCAACGCATTCACATTAAAAACTAGAAACCGGTAGTCACAAAAAGTAAACATTCACAACAAGATATCAAAAACCAATCATTCACAAAAACAACCCTAAGGAGGCAGGTATGAAGATACCTTACCCCAACAAATAAAGCTAACTATTGTTTTTAATGCAAAAGAAATAAATAGTCTCAAAATAAAAACTAAAAGAGAGTTAAGATCCCTTTGTAAGACTAGGCCTGAGGTGAACTCTGAACATCTGGGAGTCTCTCAATCGAGGCATCAGTACATGTTTCAGCTCTATCCTTCGCTCCACTATAGCCCACCATCGATGTATCCCGAAGAGAAGCCTTCATAGATGTCTGCACCATCGCGCCCTCTAAGTCCTCCAGGTCATCATATACTGTTGCATCTTGTGTACCAAACTCCTCCTCATTAGTCTCGGGAGTATTAGACTGTATCATCATCAACCATAGCAACATCTCCGGTCGTAGTAGCTGGAGGGATTTCAGAAATGGCTAGACACACTATACTCGGGACCTCGGGAAGGTCCATTGTGTCGAAGAGCATCGATAGATTAGTGGATTTAAGCTCATCCACATCACGTCTCAAGCTAGTAACATCGGCTCTCAAAGTCGTCACATCATCCGACTGGCATCCACTCTACTCACATGCCTCCACTCTCAAAGTGAGGGCATCTAATGCCAAGCCATGTGTGGTGATCAACTCTTAGTGCTCTCTCAACTAAGCCCTGATAGGAGCTAAGGCAGCATCAATGACCCTCTCAATCATACTAGGGACAACATCCTCAACTTGGGAGGCACGTACATCAGTAGATTGGGCCAGATAACCCATCTTGAACAGCATAGCCTGGGTCAATGGAGGCCGGGAAGCAGCACCATTAACAACAGAAGTAGTAGCAGCAATAGAAGTAGAAGGGATAATAGTAGAAGTAACAGGGGTACCTGAAAGCTCATCGACCTGAGTAGGAGGGGATCTATGCATGTAGCATCTCCACGTCAACAACTGGGGAATTTTCCACCGGTGCAGCTCTCCTCCTCGCAGCCTCGTCTCTAGTGTACTCGCCCTCGATCCTCCGGATGTCAGTAGAGGAAGTGGGAATCACTTCCACATCCGTCTTCTTCACAAATGGCACTAGGGCATGCCGGCACAGCTTCATGATCAACACTAGGAACGAAAGTGAGGTCTAACTCTTCTAGGCTTTCATGGTCAATGTGCTGCTAATAAATCTGAACCAATACCGGGCAGCCACATTCAAGTCCTTCTTCTCTATCTGAACTCTTGGCTCGATCCATGGCAGTATAATGTCGGAGATCAGAGGAGCCAACCATCCATTTAAATCATCCATGGTCTTCTTCTGTATATGATCTACCAAAACGTGGATGATATTCATAGTGCACCCCAACACCTCATTAATGTCAGTGCTACTACATTTAACATATCTACTGCGCACCACTACATGGTCAATCGGTGCAAACAAGATCGCCTTATTTTTTCCTTTTGGCACCAATTTCCCATACTCAACATAAAACTCTCAGACCCAGGAAGGTATGTATGTGCCTTAGGGCCAGATAAAGATCTCAAATTTGTGGAACTTTCGGGTACCTGTCCACCACTCCATCTGTAGACAGCCTCTTCTCCTCTAAGATAGTCCTCAACCCGGCAACTTTTAACCTGTTCAACGATTGAGGTGGAGGTGCTTGTACCAAGGGTACTGGAGGTACCTTCTCAACCATCTGTGCCTGAGGTGGAAGAGGTGTAGGAGTCACCGGTATCCTGGTCGGATCATGTAGTGCTTTAGAGCGTAGCTCAGTTCTCCTCCTTTTTAAGGTCAGGTTATCCTTCGGCTCGGATACGGAGATTGGCGATCTAGACCCCGAGTTTCCCTCTCAGACTCCGAGATGATGATGTGGGTGTCGTAGATGCCCATACTATCGGAGCTCGTCTATGCTGGCTCAGCTGGTCCCTTTCCTTTGTTTGTGTTATTCCCCCCAGTCGGGGGAAGTTTGGCTTGTAGGGCTTGTGAGGGAGCAACACCCTCATTGATAACTATACATGTGCTTATTTTCGGGGTGATTGAGTTCTACCAGAAGCTTTGGGTCTGGCTATATGTCCAAAATAACACAGAACAAACCAATACGTTAGAAATGGGTTAATGAAAATCACAGTTAAAAAGACCACAGAAAAACTCACCGACTAATTTAGCGAGTCGCCAAACTCATTCGGTGAGCTATGTCGGGCTCGCCGAAAGTTCCACAATAAAACTTCACATAAATCAATACAAGTCACCGAAGTCCAGAGCCTTTCGGTGAACTAAAAGTAACTCGCCGAAAGTTACAAAATATTTTCTCAAAATTGGGGCTGACAAAGGGCGATGGCAGAGACATTCGGTGAGTCGTCGAGCTCAGGCATATCGCCAAATGTTACCGAAATAATTTATCAAAAATGAAGAACAAAAAGGTGATCAAAGGGTCACTTGGCGAACCGTCGAGCCATTTGACGAGCTCGACTAAGCTCACCGACTGGTCTTTCATGCCAGTTTCTGACCCCGACCTTTAATTTTAAACCTACAACCCATGATAATGAAATTTAACCACTATTCTATGCAAATAAATTAAGACCCACATCAATAATGACCTCGGGGTACTCAAACTTCCCCCAATTTATCCAAAATTGACCAATCAATATCTTTTGCCCTTAAGAATGACATCACCTTCTCTATCCTTGGGCAAAATCAGTCGATCGGTACAATTCGGGTTACTCAGACTTCATCCACACCAATCCCGACATACAAATAACACACACCCACGATTTTAATCATTCAAAGCACAAAATTCAACAATTATAGGCTAAAACAAACATACAAACATTATACAATACTAGCCCTTACTTATATCAACTAATTACACAAGATTAAGCAATCAATTCAACAATATTACGAGCATGCATAAAAAACTACAAAATATTAAGTCGAGTTCGGGATACCAACCTCGAAAATAGACAGAAAAATGCTAGGCTAGCGAGTATGGAAGTGAAAATGCAAGATTCCCCCGAGCAAATGACCCCACACAAAATTTACGAGCAAAATATATTTTAGAAATGGAGTGCAAGAGTGTAAAAGTCGAAAAATATGAAAAGAAAGGGAAATTTGAATTTGAAACGGCTAAGATCCCTTTTGACCCTTCAGTTCAGGCCCTAGTCGGCGACATTAACTTATGTCGCCGACCATTCGACGATGCGCCAAATGGTGTTTTTGCCCGCCAAATTTGAGAGAATTCTAGCCTTTTGGTTGGTCAAAATGGTGGTCTAGATCAGGCTCACCGACCTGTTCGGTGAGTCACCTACTGGTACCTAGCTCGCCTAATTGCCTCTTTTCCCAAATTTTCAAATTTTCCACCTGCACATTGAACACCCGTTATTTAAACAAGTGCCTTATTTAATGTCGTGACACGACGGAAACACACTTTTAAGCTTCGTTCTTTGGATTAACCATGGTATCACTCGTTAATCCACTTTTTGGTATTGGGTTCAAATGAGTCAAGATTTGAACCATTTGTGTTTCCAGTTGCTTAATCGATACTGAATGTGATGTCACTGTTTAATTCAAAGATGAGATGTCATCTTTCATTTCCTTTAGAACCTTGTCCGATCCTTCCACTTTGTTGAGAGTGCGTGCAAGAATATCTTCGGTGCAGAAATTTTCAGGATCACTCATTTGCTCTTTTGACTTGTGACGCTAATGGGGAGGTACATATCGCTCTTTAATTGTCATTGTCCCTCTATCTCCAATTCATAACAAGGTCACACCATTCCCTATCTTGGTCTCTCCAACCGTCATCACGCTCTCTATTCTAACCTTGGTTCCCGCCTGGCCCTGGATAGTTTGGGCAGAAACCTCCTCCCTGATTTGCCAGAAAATGTACTTCCTTATTGTACATAGCTTCAAAGTGCGCATCATCAGGGTTTACTCCGCTAACTCTGACTACATTCACAGCCTTAGTACCACTTCCCATGACATGTTTCGATAATAGATCCATTTGGGTTATCATCTTGGCCATATTTTCATCTCGCTCTTGGTCCATTTCTATTTGTTTCTTTGTCATCCTGAAGTTCAAATGAGACACTTGATCTTCCCTAGTGTACCAAGAGATTAATCTTTGTCATCCCATCAAGAAGAGTAGATGCAATTTTAAATGGTTGTTGCATGATTCCTCTTTGAACGAGCTGATCAGCCACACCTTTGTTGATTGAATCTAGACTCCGATAGAAGTTTTGTAACAACACATTATTCGGGAGTCCATGAATTGTACATTGGAGCATCAACTTCTGAAACCTCAACCACGTCACATGAATTAGTTCACCATCCAATCATTTGACGTTCTGAGTATTATCTCTCAATGCCATCATCTTCGAGGGAGGGAAAAACCTTACATAGAACGCATTAGTGAGCTCTTCCCAAGAAGTATTGAGTCTCTTAATAGGTCGGCTAACCACTCTGTTGCCGCCCCATTAGATAAAAAGGGAACAAACAAAGTCAGATAGACTTCTGAGTGATGTTTTTGAAGGAGAATGACCCACACACATCCACAAAGTTTTGGATGTGGTCATGAGGATTCGGGGTGTTACATAAGTGTAGGCGGTCGCTATCAAGTATAAATCCAACTAAGAGTTGGGGTCGATCCCACAGGGAATGAAAAAGTAAAGAATTTAATTACGAAGTGAAATGAGTGTTCTAATCGTTTGTCGGAGTAAACATTTTCGAAACAATTAAAGTAAATGGAAGGGGTTTGACAACTAATGTCAATTGGGGGGATTAGAGTGAACAATTAACAACTACGAACAACCGGGAGTAATCAAATAGAGAGGGGTCATTGGGAGTGTGATCAATTGAATTCCAATTTAGTTAAATGAGCGATTATTACTTACTAACAATCGTTAAATCTTAGTGGGTAGGCTAAGATTTAAGTGTAATAGACATTTCTCAATCAACTATTACGAATCAAGCGAGTTCTCTCGAACCTCGACGAGCCCAACAAATATAAACAACCCAAAACCTTAATCAATCTACTCTTTTAAGCTAGATTAGTAGGATTGAATTCGGACCAACTTTCTCAAGCTAAGTCTACAATAACCCAATTACTACAATCATAAATTATTAGTTTTGATTCTAAAATCTCTTTCTCAAGCAAACTTTGAATGCTAAACCAGAACTGTATTGGTAACTACAGTTCATCAATTAAAACTCAACCATTAATTGAACCCACTTCAAATCAACAATAAAATCAGTAAATACTAGCACTCATAAGCTAATTGTAACATTCAATCACATGATCACACCTCCAAGAATGAGGATTTTAGCCAGACATACTAAAGAGCAAGAAACCGTTACCAACTATGTTTTCCATCAGCTTGGGTTACAAACCATAAGTCTTCAAAATGCTCAAATTGAATTAGATAATCAATTAAACCCAAAATGATCTCTACTAAAAAACTTAAAGAACAATGTTAGGGATCAAAAACCTAGAACTCGACAATGTGGGAACTCTCCAAAAACTCCAGAACTCCTTTTTCTTCTTTCGAAAATTGCATTTATTCGTTCACAGATTTTCAGCTTCGGAGCCACTCGGCGAAATGAGTCGGGCTTCACCGATCAGGTCATCGATGCGCCGAGAGCTCTTTTCCATCGCCTTCTTGGCTTAGCTTTTCACCACTTCCCTTCTGTGACTTTAGGCAATGAAAACTTCCATCGCCGATAAGTTCGGCTCTTCACCGAAACACAATTCTCCTCGCCGAGTTGGTTTTGTCCAAGGGCTAGCCTGCTGTAACTTTTGGTGAGATGAAGAGCGACTCCGCGAATTATATCTTTTTCTCATCTAAATCCTCCAAAACCCACCGTATAGTAATCTAAACGGAGAAAGAAAAATCCCGGTAACTCTTAATACCAACTTGACAGTATCACTGTCAATATTAACAATAGCGAAAATAAATATCCAGAAAGGAGCCATACAGAAGAGAAGAAAAGTTGCAATATAAACATACATATTTCCAAACCCAAGTCTCTCCATATTCCAACCAAAAACAAAAAAAAACAACAGAACAAAGAGAGATATGCCGAAGAAATATCATCCCAAAAATCAAGAATGGCTCCTCCATTGTGATCTAGTTTCAAAAACTCTCCCTTTATTTAATGCAAAAGAAAATCTATGTTCCAATGTTATTGGCTAGCACTGCTACATTTAGCAGCTGTTTTTCAAACTTGTACTTTATCGTCTAACTCAGTATCATAATTTTTTCCTAGAGGGTTGTGCGTACAGTAAACTCCAGCAATGGTAGGTGCCAAAACTGCAACCAAGGAACATATCCCTACCACAATAGTTGGTCTTTCTGATCTCTTGTAACCCTAATTAAGCCCGCAGAGAGCATATTGAGCAAAATAGTGGAGATTAAGTAATACGACAACCACCATCATATGTGTCCATTCATGGGGCTTATAAGTTCCATTTTTGCAGTAAGCGTTTCTCAGCCTAGAAATATCCTCTGCCCTCCATCTCATCAAAAAATTAAAGTGAAATAGCCTTTGTGAGTGCTGGTACAGACATAAGAGATTAAACAATGCATTAAAAATTTGGTTAACCACTTCATTCCATGTATCTCTCTGAGATTTCTTAGGGAGGGCATGGTTCAACACCCCCATCATCAAAAGAAGCATAGTCACACCAGAAACAGGTACACATACAATCTAGATAAAAAGTACAATATTCAGCGGATTTTTGAACCACTCTTTACACATTTTCCTAATAGCTAGCCAATCCAATTTCCGTGAAAATAGTTTAGTAACACGTTGACGGAGATGACGGCTGCTAGAAGAAGGTACATTTTGAGAAAACTTGTCTCTTCGATCAACTATTTGATGAAACTTTGCTGATGGAGAATCCAAATTATCCGAGTTGATGGATTTTAGCCTTTTGTGAATAGCACTTTGAGAATTTTCATTACTTACAAGTTCTCTTTGGGATGTTGAAACATTCAGAGGTACATGAGTTTTAACTTGACCACCCATAGGTTCCTCAACAATACCATGATGTTCACCACTCCCAACAGATGCCATTTGAATGTTATTTGGATTCGTAGTCAAAATATTAATCTTTATCAGATCATTATCTACAACTTTACCATTTCAACAGGAGCGCAAAATAAGCATCTAAATCTGTAATTAAGAAAGCTATATCAATAATCAAATGCTTCAACATTTCTAGTACAAAAAGAAAATTTGTCCTCCACAAATATCTGGCTAGTTACAAGACCAAGGAAAAAAGATTTACAAAACAAAAATACTCGCAAACCCTACAAACTTGTCATAAAATAAGCTAAATGAATTTCCTTAAATCTCACTCAACACACACCATAGGCATATTGGACTAAATTAAAAAAAAATTGTCGGGAATCTTAATTGCCCAGTTGATTAGCTATATGAACCTTTAACCAATGGCTCGATTCCCCACCTTGCAATCACTTCCCCTATTTCCTCTCCCCCTAATTTTTTTCTAAAAAAACCAACCAAATATAACATGAGCAAATGAGTATGAATCATGGAATTGGCTACAACAGGTAGACAAGAAGCAGAGAAATAAGACCATCAAGACAACATAGAGATGAGAGCAATCTGAATAAAAAATTGAAGCTTGAAATTTTTGAAAAGACAAATCTTTAGTTTAAATTATAATAGAAGTACCTTACAAGTTATTCATACTCCTACCATTAATAAACTTATCATATGTGTCATGAAAAGTCCCAAATCAACAAAAATTACCTAATGTCTTTCTTTTATCCAAGCCAGATCCACTAAACCAAATAAATTTATACCAATTAAATCCCAAACCCATCTCTTTAATCTTGTTCATGACATATACTCCTCAACACACCCAATTTGCATCAACAACAATTTCAAATCCTCAATATCCACCAAGCTCCACACAACTCAAAAATGGCATCAGCTATGTTTTATGCACCAACTTTCCAAGGTCTCAGACCTCTCAATAAACCCACAGACTCTTCCCTCTTCCTCAACAAATAGATCTCCTTCAAACCCATGATAAAAAATTTTGAAATCTCATTGTGAAAGCTGAGCTCAATCCATTAATTGTCATCAGTTCGAGCACTGGGCTTTCACGTTTCCTTGGAAGATTTGTTTTCTTTAATTTTCAGAGAGAAAATGTGGCGAAACAAGTGCCATCACAGATTAGAATTTCTTGCATCGAAGCTGGAGATGCTAGGGCTAAGGAATATATAAGTTTGCTAAAGTCTAATGACCCAGTTGGCTTCAATACTGTTGACCTGCTTGCTTGGGGATCTATTTTTATATATTATGAGAAAATGACATAAATAGTTTTTTAACTATAGGAGTAAGATTAAAATGGTCTATTAATTATTTGAAAAATCTCCCATATCCTTATCCCTCTCGAACACTTCTATTCCCTCTCGAATACATCCATTCCCTCTTAGATACATATATCCCCTCTCGGATACATCCCCATTCCCCTCGGATACATCTTTATTCCCTCTCAGATACATTCTTCTTATTAAGTAATGTATTATTTGCAATGTATCAGACAATCAAGAAATGTATCCGAGATCAATGCAAAATTCAAGATTTTTGTAATTGATAAAAATTTTAGGATAAAATGTAATTTGTAATGACTCGGAAGGTCATTTCTATATTTTAAAAAAATAAAATTACCGTTTACCCCTCCTGATTGTTGCCTCAAGACATTTCTGATTGGTTTGTAAATTGGTTTCGATCTTTCAGTAAAATTTGTGAATACTAGAAATTTTAGAGTTTTGAAAGGCTTAAGTTGTTAAAAAGTGATTTTGGTGTCTTTTAGAGTTTTGAGTCTCAAAATAAAATTATGTTGATTTCATCAGTCTCAAAATATGGAATTTGGTCTAAGAGAGTGGTTAGACTCAGATTTGGAGTCTTTTCGTGGAAATAAGGACCCAAGTTGGAGATTGTTGTTTTAGCCTTTGAGTTAACTATGATCAACATTCGAGATTCTAATGCTCGAATCAAATTTATAAAGTATGGGTCGTGATTGCAATGATCATGTAAGAGACCCAGAGTTCGCGAAAGCGATACTTGAAAGGATTTTTGGTCTGAAATTTCAGGGTTTCTCCCCCATTATTCATTTTTTAGCTTTGAGGATTCAGTTGAGGCGATTTCAAGATAAAATATTTGGGTAATGATTCTTCACTCTAAATCTTCTGTTACCCAATATTACGAATGATTTTTAAGTGATCAAAACAAGGTTTATGGATGATAAAATTGGGGGTTCTTCTAGAACCCAAGAGCTTTGACGGACCTAGCAGTAGACGCACGGGCCGTGCCTGAATTCAAACCGGACCAGACTCTTCTTTGTTTGAGAATTGTGAGTTGATTTGAACTCCTTTATAGAAATTATTTTTACCAATGAGTTCTAAATGCTTTGGGTAACTATCCAAGTAATGATTTCCATATTTAAACCTCATTTCTGGAATCAAATTTTTAAGTCGATTTGACCTCATTTTTGAATTACTTGATATATTTGTTGTTGGTTTTGAAATCTCATTGTGAATACTTGTTTGACTAGATTGCTGTCACAACCTGAGTCTACACCCTAGACGTGGCCGACACTCAAGAACCATTTTTGGTCCCCAAGTGAACCCTCATCCTGACTGACTACAAGCGGAAGACTAACTTAAGCATGCAAAAGCTTAAAACTGAAATAAAATTCATGAAAATCAACTTTGCAAAAATTTAACTAATGAAAACTTAGAATATAAAAATAATATATTCAACTTGCCATAAAATAGGCAACTTAAGTCTTTAAAATATTTAATAAAATAAATGAATAATACAGACTTCTAAACTATAATGACTATCTATGAAGCCTCTAACTGAAAAAGATGGAAGTCGGGACAAGACCCATGACATCCTAACTAAACTGAAAAGTAAATGAAATCCTCTGGAAACAAGGAGGCTCACCATAGCTAATTCGAACTCCCGGATGTATCAATGAAGCTCCTGTTGATGATCCTGAATACCGGTGTCTGCATCATGAAAAGATACAGGCCAAATGGCTCAGTACGTGGAATATACGAGCATGTAAGAGGAATTCTAAAGCATAAACTTAAGCTTGAACTTTGATAAAAAGGAAACATACTTACCTCTTCTGAACTCACTCAACTCAAGAATAAGATACTTAACTCGAAGATATGATATTCGACTCTGCGTACTCAACTCAATATAAAGCAACAATACACATGCAATATATAGAAAGCTTTATAAACAATAAAAACAACTTAGTTCGTTTAAGAAAATGCAATAACAAACTCAACTTTACTTATATAATAAAGTAATATAGTTTCTGTGGGAGTTTCTCTAACTGACAACCACCACTATGAGCCTAAGTGGTGATACAACGTCTTGCCCACGCTGCAAGAACTGTCCTATACTTTGCCGTAATATAAAACGCTTAGCTTAGTGGATCCACTAGTTTATGCTAAAAGCATCTTAAGGAGTCACCTAAAAAGTATGATCCTTTGCTACCCATGATGACTACATGGTTTATGGAGACTTGAGTTATCTGAACTCGCATCCCCATATCGGTGCTCAATACTACTCCCAAAATATACTTAGCTCATATGTTTGTAAAAACAAAACTCTTTCTTTGGTTTGAGATAATTACTCAAAACTTGGCTTAAAAGCTCTCTTGGAAATCATAGTTTCCTCTTTACTGAAAAACTAGCTCAAAGGCTCTTTTGAAATCTCAGTTTCTTTTCTTGTTTAAATGTGAAAACATTTACTCTTTGGGAATACATAGTCCCAATATATTCTTTTGAAGAAATAAACTCAACTCTTTACTCTTTACTCTTTATTCCTTACTCTTTACTCTTTGCTTAACTCAAAACTTAAGTCTTAAAACAAAGTTAAAACATTTGTAAAAGACTTCTTAGAATATGGTTCATGCCGAATTATGGACATGAACGACTCAATGCAAGGTTTTCGATAACCAAAGATAAAACTCAATAGTTGGAACTCAAGAACTTCAAAATACCACTCACTTCAAGAATGCTCACCTCAGAGGGTTCATGCGGAATTTATGAGCATGAACTACTCAACTCAAGGACTCAAGGATACTTCTCATCTCATGACTGCTCGACTCATAGGGTTCATGCGAAATTATGGGCATGAACAATCAACTCATGAAAGACTTCATGGGTAACATGTAATAGTCCCATGATTAAAAATATAAGCTTAAAGGGGATTAGGAACTCAATACGCGAGACTTGGAACTTGAAGATACTACTTCTCTCAATGATACTCAATTTATGGGGTTCTTATGGAATTTATGGATATGAACAACTCGACTCGAAGGTCTACACAACTACATGGAACTCATGTATGTGACTCTTCTCATTCTCTTACTTACTTACTCAAAACTTAGTTCAAATCAATGATGGATCTCAAGGAATTCACAATTGAACTCAAAGGCTTTATTGCACTCTACTCTTAAATCTTTTTTGAATGTGAATTATAAATTCAAGAGTCATGGTTCATGATATAAAGAATCCAGGTGATAGTGTACACTCATGAATACATACTCCTCACTCTCATTCTCACTTACTTGAGTCTTGAAACAAGTTACTAGAAGTTGTAGAAGACTCCACAAAAGGACTCAAAGGGACTTTCTTAGAATGTTCGAAAGAATTCTCAAAACTTAACTCTTAACTCTACCTTGAATTTGAATTATGAATTCAATGTTATGATCATGTTAGGAATGAGTTTAGGTGTTTAGAAGTAGTTTAGATTAGTTAGAATCGAAAAGAAGTGAAGGTGCACTTTAAACGAACTCAAACGAGGAAATCGATGACAAACTGGATGGGGCAGATGACCCTGGCGTTATGGGTGGTGTGGGGCGCCAACCCCTAAACTTCAGAGGAGGGTTTGGGGCACTCTGGCAGGTGCATCGCGCCAGGCCTCCAACCCAGCAAATCTGACGAACTTCTTTGCTCGTTTTCTCATCCTAACTCTCCTAGAATTGAACGGTTTCTTCCCTAATCACTTAGAATCAATTAATCAACATAAGTACACTCTAATCTACTCAATAAATCCCTTAAAACATTCACTTTTATCTCAAGAAATCATTTAAAACCCAACACAACAAGATTTAGAATGAACTTCAAGAACACCTATCAAGAACTTCTAATCTTTCAACTTCAAGAATGAAATTTGTGCTGAAAATAACATGTTTGGCATGTGGGTGAACAAATCCAACACTATGAAAGCTTACATACCTCTTAGGGATTAAACCCATGGCAAAAATCCGCAACAATACGCAAGAATCTCGACGAACGCTTGATCTTCTCCTCTTTTCTCTTCTTTTCTCTTCTTGAACTCCCAACTAAAACCCTAGGCTAATTTTAGGATTATAAAACTAAACCTAATAGGATTAGACCCTTAAAACCTTACAAAAAATAAATTAAATCTGATTGGGTAGGGAAAGACCAAAATACCCCTCACTATTTCCGGCTAGCTTTCCTTAACTGGACCGTCTAACTTCAAAAGGTCATATCTTACTCATCCGAACTTGAAACTTAGCAAACTTGGCGGTGTTGGAAAGATAATTCAAAGGTATTTCCTACGGTACCTGGTATCACACCTAAGTCATCCTGAGCTAAGAGTTATGGTTGTTTGAAGTCGACCCAAAATGCAAACTTAGTTTAACTTGCAAAATTTCAGATTTTGCTATTTCCAATTTAATTCCTTTTGGAACTCAAGGTACTACATCTAGTGACCTTAACACTTAAGAAATTTTTAATCTCTTGGAAAAATCTCATTCATTATGATGAACGGTTCGAGTCTTAGTTCGAAAAAATTTCTGGGGTGTTACAATTGCGTTGATTTGAATATCGTTCGATAAGGAAAAGCTCAAGTGCTGGAGCGATTTTGATTGATTAAGCCAAGTGAACCTCTAAAACCTTGTTAAAGCTTGTAAAATCTTGTATTCTCTTCATTGTGTGAGTTGGGGAGTAATGAGAATGAGATGATGAGTTGAATTGTTCATACTGAATAACCTTAGCGATAGGAAGGGGATTAAAGAAAAAGACAATGTGTTAGGTATGATGCATTGTGCACTATGTATTTGTAACACCTTGCAATTTGAAATAACTAGGAAGAAGCTAATAATTGAAAATAGCCATTTTTGGAAAGAATGAAAATCTGGAAAATTTGTTTAAGTTAGGAAAAGTTGAGTTTTCGTCAACTTCAAATGGTCATAACTCCTAGATCAGGATAAGTTAGGTGTACTTCCAGATGTGGTTGGAAAGCTCTTAGAATGATCTTTCCAATGCCGCTGAGTTTGCGCGATTTTGAGTTCGTATGAGTGAGTTATGCCCTTTGGAAGTTGGGATGTGCAATTAAGGAAAGTCTAATCCAGATTTTTGAAGGGTAGATTAGTCTTTTCCTTACACAATAATTTAAATTTGTTTTAGTAAATTAATTAAGGGTCAAATCAGAATGAGATCAGTTTAGTCAATTGGAAATTCGCGCTAAGTAGGGCTTGGAGAAAAGAGGAGAAAGGAGAAGAAAAACTCAAATTTCTCTAAGATCGTGTGATTTGGTGGTGGATTTCGCCAAGGAATTAATCTTACAAGGTATGTGAGTCTTTCATAGCGTTGGGTTCATTCACCCACGCGCCAAACATGTTTAGTTCAGCGAAATTTGTCCTAAAAGAGTTTGAAAGTTAATGTTCTTAATATGTATTCTTGAATTTGAATGTTGTTCTTGAATTGGGATGAATTAGGAGTTTATGAGACCTTTGAGTCGAATTATAGAGTTGTTTTGAGTTAGGTTCTTGATTCCATATGCTGGGTATCGGAATCTAAAATGAATTTGAGGAAAATAGTCGAGTTTAGGCGAATTGGGGCTGGAAAATGAAGAAGGAAAAAGTCGAGGGCGTTTTGGCACGCAAGTCCGTGACCCGCGTCGCGGACTTGCTCCCTCTATGTACAAAAATTTTCTCCGCGTCGCGGAGAGGACACGGACTCCTCTGTCTCAAAGTTTAATTTCACGAGTAATTATTTAAAACACCTCCGCGTCGCGGACTTGTTCCAAGACGATGATTTCCTGACTTTTCTCATATTTAGCTATNGGACTCCTCTGTCTCAAAGTTTAATTTCACGAGTAATTATTTAAAACACCTCCGCGTCGCGGACTTGTTCCAAGACGATGATTTCCTGACTTTTCTCATGTTTAGCTATTTAAGATCATTCCTAAACATCATGTGATCCTTCCTATCACAAATCTTAATCCTTGAATCCATAATTCAATTCAAGGATCAGTTAAGAGTCAAGTTAAGATCATTTAATAGTTAAGTTAAGATAAGTTCTTAAAGTTTTCCAAGAGTCTTTCACAAATATTTTAACTTTGTTTTAAGACTTAAATTTTGAGTTCAGTAAAGATGTGAAGTTGAAGTTCTTTTCTTCAAAGAAGTATATGGGGACTATGTATTCCCAAAGAGACTTAAAAATATTTTCACATTTAAATAAGAACGAAAACTGAGATTTCCAAAGAGCCTTCGGGCTAGTTTTCAGAAAAGAGTAATAGCTTTCTAAATGAAGCAAGAGGGGAAGCTGAGATTTCCAAGATAACTTTTGAGCTAAGTTTTTGAGCACTAATCTCAAATCACAGAAGAAAGATGTTTTGTTTTTAAAAACATAAGAGCTAGTATATTTTGAGAGTAGTATTGAGAACCGAATTGGGGGCGAGCATGAGTTCAGAAAATTCACGTCTCCATAAAACCATATAGCCACCATGGGTAGGAAAGGGTCATACCTTTTAGATGAACCCTTTCCACAATAGACTAGTGGATCCACTTAGTAGTTCGGGTCCTATACATCTGGCCGGGTATAGGATGCGCTGGCAGCGTGAGGTAGATCGTTGTATCATCACTATAGCTCTTATGTGATGGTTGTCGGTTAGAGAAACTCCTACAGAAGTTATTGTATTTTTATATACATCAGTTTATTGTACTTTTACATACATTTCAGAGTTATATTGTATCCTTGTATATACACAGAGTTGACATCATGTTTTTAAACAACTTTTGTTTATATTGCACTTGTTTTAAACTGTTTTATATTGAAATGAGTTTAGTTAAGTATTCATGAGTTGAGAAGAGCCAAAGTAAGTATTTCTTTCAGATTCCCTTTCAAGCCTATGTTGTTTTAGCATTCCAACTCGCATACTCGTACATTCAATGTACTGATGCAAGTTGGCCTGTATCTTATTGTGATACATACACAGGTAATTAGGATCGGTATTCCAGCGCACCGTTGATCTAGCGAGCAGTTTAGAGTCAGTCGGTGAGCTTCCCTGCATTCCAGAGGATCTATTTTCATTGCTTTCTAGTTAGTTCATTAGGATGTTATGGGGTTGTCCCAACATCCATCTCAGTTGTTTTAAAGGCTTCATAGACAGTCAGATGTTAGTCATTTGAGTCTTTTCATTATCATTTCTTATTGTTAAGACTTGGGTTGCCACTTTTGGCCAAGTTGAATGTTTAACATTTAAACATTCTCAGTTATTTTATTATTCAGTTCAGTTAAGTGTTATTGATCATTATAAGTATGAATATTGTCTTCCGCTGAGTTAAGTAAGTAAGACCAAGGGTTCGCATGGGGCCAACAATGGTCTTCGAGTGTCAGCCACGTTCGGGGTGTAGGCTCGGGGCGTGACAGTATTGCCTTGAGTGTTGATTTTATAATCGGTGATTGAGAAATACTGTTTGTGATAGTTTTGTTTTGAATGTGAATTGCTTGAAATTGTCATCTCATTATTATTAGAGCCATCAATATGGGTTAGGCCCGTTGGGCTGGCCTGGTCTAACCCATGATTTGATAGGGTTAGGCTATGATTTTTGGAGCCCATTTAAGAAAAGGGCTTTTTAGCCCGGCCTGAATAAGCCTGCCGATTTGTGGGGCTTGAGAAATATGGATAGGGCAGACTCATGGGCCAAATAAAATTAATTGAAAAATAAAAATAAAATAGAGTATTAAAAATAACAAGAGTCTAAACTCAAAATCTATTTAAAGTTTGAAATATTACAATTTAAATACAAATTATGTTTATAAAATATGTACTACATAAAATTAAAATTCCCTAAAATTTCTAGGGAATCACTACATAGGCCATAGTCTATGGAATATTGTCATGGTTTTTGTGTTTTATTATGATCATTGGAAAACAATTATGTTAATATTTCTATTTAGTTATTTATACTTTAACTTGAAATCAAACTTAATAAATATTATAAAGATAATTTTATTTGTATATTTGATTAACAAGCAGTAACACTAACACCATGTAATATTGTCTTGTCGATATTTATGATAAATTTTTAGATTATAATTTAATTTAAAAAATTATAAAAAAATAGACTTTTAAGAAAAAGAGGGTTGGCCCGGCAAGCCCGTAGCCCACGTACTTGTTGGATGGGCCGACCATTTTTTGGTCCACACAAAAAATAGGCTAGCCCGGCCTGACCCGTCAAATTTCAAATCCTGTGGGTTAGCCCGGATGGGGTGGGCCAACCCATATTGACAACTCTAATTATTATTGTGTGAATATGCCTATTTGTATCGGTTATGAGACACTGAGATGAGATTTGTTGTGATATTGATACTGAGGTATGTTCTGATAAGCGATATTGATACCAAGGTCTATTTAGGTAGGTGATATTGATGCCTAGGTATGTTCCGGCAAGTGGTATTGATGCCAAGGTTGTTTTCAGCAGATATATGAATCTTGGGTGTTCCCCACGGATCTTGATTTGATACTTATGATTGATGAATTCGATACTTGTGATTGATGAACTTGATTATTGTGATTGACGACATTGATACTTGTGATTGACGAATTTGATTATTGTGATTGATGAACCTAATTATTATGATACGAACTTGATACTTGTGATTGATGAAATGTAACTGTTGGACTGTGTCAACTGGGCATTGTGAACATTATATTATAAACTGGTAAGTTGGACTGATTTCTATGCACGCTGTAGTTATGGTAGTTCGGTTGTGATGAGAGGAGTACTCGTATTCTAATTTAGCTTTATCTTGATTTAGTGGGTTACTTATTTAGTACCGTGTTGTATGGTCTTCACTCCTTGCTTCTACACTTCTGTAGGTTCTGAGCCCGAAGCAATGTGATTACTTTTCTCCATCTTCTTGTGAGACTTATCGAGGAGACTTGAGAGGTAGCTGTTTGTAATCCCGGTAGACCTATTTGTTTCTTATTCATGTTATTGTTCTATTCGAGAGACAAAGATATTTGAGACTTATATTTATCTTTCAAACTCTGTTATTATATGTTAGTGGCTTGTACACGTAACAACCAAGTTTTGAGTATATTTTGAGAATGACTTAGTTTTCCACTCTTATGTTATTGATAGTTACTTTTCTGCATTTTTTTTCATCATATTGTTGGATTTAGGCTGACTTGTATTGGTCGGATAAGATGAGTGTCATCATGTTCATTTCGGATCATGGCATAATTAACCTCCAAATGTATAAGATTTTTATACTTTATACAATTTCTCAATTATTGAAAAAAAAGATAGAGAAAACACATAAAAAAAACCCCTAAACTTGGCAACACAACTTACTATAACACTTAAATTTTACAAACGTTTAAACACCCTCCTTAATAACTTTTGAGTGTATTAAGTACCACTCTGAGAGTATAACACCACTCTCACTCGTCACATCACAGTCATGTAAGCACCACATCATTAAATTTTTTTATTTTTTTGTTTATTCACTTTTTTCCTTAAACACTTTTTTAAATTCATTACATAATCATATATTTATTATAAAAATGCATTTTCTTAAATCAAAATTTAAAATGTGGAGCCATTTTCATTAATTTTAAATATTTTTAACAAGTTGGCCCCACTTTTTAAATACCTTCTCTTCTATGCAAATTAATATCTTA
This sequence comes from Solanum stenotomum, assembly GCF_019186545.1. Classification (NCBI taxonomy): domain Eukaryota; kingdom Viridiplantae; phylum Streptophyta; class Magnoliopsida; order Solanales; family Solanaceae; genus Solanum; species Solanum stenotomum. The sequence continues at coordinate 25,145,716 of NC_064289.1, read as the reverse complement.
ACTAAAAAATTTATTTTCTAAAATCAAAGATTAAAATGTTGAACCCATTTTCATTAATTTAAATATTTTTAACAAGTGGGCCCCACTGCTTAAATTTCTCCTTTGCTACGCCTCTTCCTTTCTTTCCTCTTCGTTCATTTTCACCATTTCCGATCCTCATTGAAAAAAATTCCACCCATTTTCAACCTTTAATGGTTATTTTTTTCTTACAATTCACTATTTTTTGAAAAAAAATAGGTAAAAGGGTCAAAAATACCCCTCAACTTTGTTTTATTAGTTGACTATACCCCCGCCTTAAAACAAAGTTATTTATACCTTCGTCGTCACTAATTTCACCATTTATACCCCTCAACTAACGGAAATCCTCAAATCAACACAAATTACCCGATTTTGTAAAAATAACCCACCATCCCAATATAATCCAAACCCTAACCCGACCCAGCTAACTTAATTCAAACCTACTTCACCTTAATCTCTAAAACAAAAGTTCAGGAACTCAATCTTCCTTATCGTTGTCCCCCGCCGCCGTCTCCTCTGGGTTAGCAATGAAGAACCCAAAGTTTCTCTCGTCGCCGCTAATTTGCGTAAACAACGAAGAGTCCAATAACCTCTCGATTTCTGCAATCTCATCCTCAAGGGAACCGATTCTTGGTTGTGATGTCTCGTTATTTTCAGTAATAGCTAAGCTTTTTAACAAGAGATGAAACTGATCAAGCAAAAGCTACAAATTCTTCCAATTACTTAACATGTGGTCTCCAAATCGGCTCTTGACAGTTGCATCATCTTTCCATATTCCTAATCCAAAAGAAGCATGTTTATTATGTTTAGACCATGACTAAAACCTGCTAGAATTGCTCCCTGTTAACCAGAACTAGAAAAACAAAACACTACCTCACTCACCAGGAAAAATAGGAATTGAATAAATGAAAGGCTTCATGGTTAGGCTGAAAAACATTATCTGAACATTGGCCAGTCAGAAATGCATTGAATCAGCGTAAAAACTCTCTTTTTACTAAGTTCTATTACTATATGTTGAGATGAGTTTGATGATGACGAAGAATAAACACCTTTGAGGCAGAGGACAAAATATGAAGTTTTATTGTTTTCTTGTGAATTAGCTGAGAATATAAATGCACCATGAATTGATTTAGAAACAGGGGTTCAAATCGATTGCGTCAGTTTGTTGGAATCGAAGAAAGAACAGAATGAGAACGGAGAGAGTTACCCTTCAATTGCTTGACGACTTGTTTGAGGCTGACGATTTCGATTATAATGTGAACTTTTGATGGAGTAAAAAAAAGCCATTGTTATCGTTCTAAGCTTTTTCTTCGACATGTGCACAAGTTGAAGAGAGAAGAGAGGAGAGGGGATTGCGTTATTAGTTGACGGGTTATACAGATTATACCATAGAGGAGTTAGAATATTGTGTTTAAAATGGGAATGGGTCTTTTTAAAAAATTTCGGATTAATTTGTGTTGATATGGGGATTTCCGTTAGTTGAGGGGTATAAATGGTGAAATTAGTGACGGCGATGGTATAAATAACTTTCTTTTAACGGCAGGGGTATAGTCAACTAATAAAACAAAGTTGAGGGGTATTTTTGACCCTTTTCCCGAAAAAAATAACATACTAATTTTTTTTCTTAGAACTCTCTCTCCCCACCCCACTCCCACAAATCTGCCATTGGGAGAATGAATCTCTTAAAAGTAATTTTATTTTTTTTGACAAAATGGGTCACTCAAACAACAAAGTTTATATTGAAATCGAAGTAAAAAATATAATGTTGGTGTTGAATTTTGTGGATTACTAAAAGGCTGATGGAATGAAAGTAGGGTGCAGAGGTGGGTGATAAAGATGAAGAAAGAAATGACTAATATTGGAGAAGAAAGGTATAAGAGCGCTTCAATTGAGAAAAAATATTTGGGGAAGACAACAAAATAAAGAAAGGAAAAAATTAAATATTTTTTTAAAAAAATGGGACCCGCAATTTGTTTTACCTCTAAATTAAAAATTTCACATATTTTTTAAAAACTTAATTTATAAAAAAAAATATATAAAATATTAGTTATATACTAAAAATGACATGTGTACAATTTTATAATTCATTTTTTTCTTTTTTAACTTTTCACTTGCTTTTAGGAGAGTAGATTCACTCTCTCCGCCACATCACCCCTTAGGGGGTAGTTAATTCACTTGAAAGTTATTAAAGGAGTATTTAAACGTTCGTATAGTTTAAGTGCTAAAGTAAATTGTGCTGCCAAGTTCAAGAGGATTTTTATGTGTTTTCTCAAAAAAAAAAAAAGTATCATAACTCAAGCTGCCATACTCAAAACTATTTTTTCACCTGTTTATTTGTTTTTCATAATATTTTTTCGCAATAGCCAAACCAAACTAAAATAGTGCTCCTCTTTAGGAAAACAAAAAAAAAAAAGGAGGAAGAGAGACAAGTATAAAGTGTGTTAAAGTGTATAGAAAGAAATATACACTCAAGTTCTGATATAATCCAAATTACCCAAAAACTTTTAGCTAGATGGATGAATTTAAATTGTGACAAAACTGAGAAATCCCAACTTGCAATAAAAACTCATAATATGACAACGTTTTTAGGCCATCGAATTGTGGACGTGCCGGAGTGGTTATCGGGCATGACTAGAAATCATGTGGGCTTTGCCCGCGCAGGTTCGAATCCTGCCGTCCACGATCATTTTATTTATGCCAAATTTCCTCCTCCTCGGCAAATGGCAATAAAGAACACATTTTTATTATTGTTTGTACAAATGGCATGGGAAATTGAAAGAAAAAACGATATTTATCTTAAGGCTAAAGAGGATTAATGTACGATCAAAGAATAGGGCCGAGTAATATAATATTGAGGGGTTAAAAGGTATGATCCGTTAGGGTGTTGGAACCGAACTAGATGTGATTGGTATCAATAAAAAGAATAATAGTCGTTAGATACAAAAGATATGAACATGACAATTGAATGTCGTAGACCAAGTGTACTCAAGAAGTAGAGTTCCTAAATTAGGTTTGAGCAGAGTCCCTTGAAATTAACAATATGACCAGCAAGAGATTTAAAAGATGTCTAAAGGAGATTACTACTAAGAGCCCGTTTGGATTGACTTAAAAAGTAGTTTTTAAGTCAAAAATAAAAAGTTAGTAGGCCTACTTTTGGTTTTTAACTTATTATAAGTTATTTTTAACCTTATCAAACACATCCTAATTTATTTTAAGACATTTTTTATTTATTTTAAGTTTTTTTTAATATTTGTCAAACACTTCTAGAAGTGAAAAGTTGACTTAAAAGTAAATTTGACCAACTTTTAAGTCAAGCCAAACACCCTCTAAGGCCATAAAAGGATATATGACAATAAAATTAAGCCCTCGTAAGAAGAACAGCTATATGACAGTAACCTTGAAAGACTAAGAGAAATCATTAAAGAGTTGAAGGAAATAAGGATCTAACAAGATTAGTAATGCCAACAAATTTAAGAACCTTGACTCACGTTTGCTCATTTCACTAGCTAATTAAAGTCATATATGGAAGATTAAGCTAAGTTATAGATTGCAGAAATGTCTAAAATGTATGGAGCTTCTCATGTATTCATTATTCCTGCCAAGATGTTTGGTTCACGATAAATACTCGAAAGAATTTCAAATATATGATGAAATGCAGCACGCAATTAAGACACTCAAAGATGTATCTCAATTTTTAGATTTGTAAATAAATAAATAGTAGAAATTTGATTTAGCTTTGAATAATTACTCAAATTAATTAAAATTTCATCAAATTAGAGAAGAGTGTCATCTTAGGTACAAAGTAGAGAAATACTGTTTTCCCAAGCTAATCCATCGGAATGATGTGTCCAACCTAAATACTACTTACTCCCAACTACATTTTCAAAGTTGGTAACATTTAACCCAACTAGACAAGGCCATGTGTGCATAGGGGATCATACAACTACCTTTTTACGTGGCAACTCATTAGAGGTTCGTACATGATCCAACTTTTGAGTCACTCAGAGTAATCTTTGGTCTTTCCTAAAAGGTGCTCACTTCAATAATGAGATTAATCCCATTTAGCAATGCCTTTAGTGAAATGAATCTATATCTTCATTCTTTTATTAGAGATCTCGCGATCGTTTGGTAAAATGTATTAGTAAAAATATTATATGCATTAACTTTATGTATTAGTAGTTCGTTGTTTGATATATCTTTTCATGTCCCTTGTTGATATACTTTTTTCATGCTATATATAACTAATGCTTACATTAGTTATACATTGTATTGTGTAATATTAATACCATAGATTTCTGGGTATTAGTAATGCAAAGAATTTATACATGCATTAGTATCATTAAAGACTCAATTACCCCTCAAATTCACTTTTACATATTTTCCACCATAATTATGGAGAATATTTTTGTAGATAAATATTTTTTTACAATGTATATTATTTTTAATATGTCAAATCAGACAATGCATAAGAAATAATATATGCATAATTAGTACAAATATTACTAATACACTCTATCAAACAACTAGTAAGAAATCAAAACGAATATCATTTCTTAGTGGGAAACCGTAAAAATGCAAATATGGATTAATTGATAAATAAGCTAGGAGAATCTATATTAATTGATCAATATTATATATATATATATATATATATATATATATATATATATAAAAATAAAAGAAAAAGACAAAGTTCCAGCCCGGATGTTAGTTGAAGGGGTCCTACCTATGTTAATGACATCTCCAATAAAATACCAAGTAATGATTAATTGTTATAGCTTTCCAATTCAATGGTCATCATAGAAGAAAGATGAGTAGTGGTCCTAATAGGAGTGGTTTCCAAAAATATAATAACTATAGGTTATAATAAGTTTGACTTTGAGTGTATTAGAAATAAAATGATGATTAATTAGTCCATAATTGTGACACACTTCTATGGCTGTTGCTTCAACTCATGACATGTATCAATCTGAACCGACACATAAAGACATTGGAGGAAAAATTATAAAGTGTTAAAAGTAGTGAGGTGTAAAGATCAACAGTATGAATTTTAACATTTTTTATTGTATAAACTTTTCTTTTACTCTATCTTTTCAAAGAAAATATAATATAGTTTCATAGTTTGGTGTTGTAGGGAGGAATTTATGAAGAATGAATGGATTTTATTTGGAACTTTTGAGAAGCATGTCAAACCAGGTACCATTTATTCATCCTGCTTCTACCTTTTACTTATGTCACTATTCTTATTGTTTTAACAAGTCAGGTGTGAGTTTGAATCTTGGGATTGTAGATAATTGTTAATGTTTATGCAAATTGATTTGTTTTTCTTTTTACTAGTAATGTAATTCTTTTTCACATATAGATAGGGTGAACATTTAGTTCTTCAATTTTTGATTCTTCAATAGTGTGTACCGAATATCAAACCAAACTAGTTCAGTTGGATTCGATTTAATTCAGTTTTTAAAATTCGGTCCTGCATTTTTTTATGAATATTATCAACAATAACAAGGATATTCAACTTGTGTGCAATCCATGCTAAGAGAGTCACCAATCACCATGGAGAACGAGCTTAATTAAGTTGATCACAATATTGATTAATGATCACTCTCTTTTTTTTGGTTTTAGCCTTTAGATACTGAACTAATAGATGGTTATCTCAAGGACCGTATGATTTTAGCCTTTATGAAATTCTGAATGAAGTGATAATTAGTAAATACTATACCTCCGTCCACTTTTAATTGTCACAATTTTCTTTTTTAAATCAAATGATAATAACTTTGACTAACATTTTACATGTATTTTTTTGTCATATGTATATGCAAAAAATTGAAATTTATGGTACTTTTCATATAGTTTTTGCATCTAAATTCTTTGTTTAAAATATCGAACTAATGTAATCTAATTTAATTTTGAAAATTAATCAAAGTGACTTTTGAAAAGCGCAACATAACAATTAAAAAGGACAGAGGGAGTAGGAAATTTACATAAACTTCATTAGTGTTAGAGCTAATTACTTTTTTTTTTGTAAGCAAGTGCGCTAGGCAAGGTGTGCCTAGGGCTAGTTTTATTAATAAAAGGAAAAGGATCTCAAAGAGAAGAGTACAAGCAAGGGGGGCTAGGCCTTACCTTACTAATTTTAATGAGGTAACAAACCTCTACTAATTAACAAGCATGAAAAAAATAAGAGCTAGAGAAAACTAGATATTTTATGATCATCATAGAGTTTATAATACACTCTGTGATGATACTACAAATGAGGATGCTTAAATAATGCAAAAATATAAAATCTAAGAATAAAGTTAGGTTATCAACCTCAAACTTTATTTTATATATGTAAGAATTAAAAGAGATGGATTGCCCGTGTAAAGTAACCTGAAGTATTTTCCTCTTGTCTTCTTCATCAAATATGTCCAGCAAAACTTGATAGTTCATCACTTCTTTTTGGATCGTGTTGTTGTTGAAACTGTCATATGATTTTGCTTTGCTAGTCGCATTGGTAGTTGCCTTGGAATAAATTCCTCAGTCACCTTACCATCCCAACTATGTTGCCTTTCATATGTCTTCTTTTTGTTTTTGTTGCTTCCACTTCTTTGTTGCCTAGGCAAGAGAGCTCCATCTTTGACTACCTTATCAGATAATATGTCTAACATATCATCCTCATCATCTTTGTCAAACATTTCACTGCCCAAGTCACTATCATAAGTTGTAGTTGGACTACGTCTTGAAACTTCAGCTTCTAGCTCATGACTTATTTCCAATACCTTGGTGTTAATGGTCAAGATCTTTTTGGAGTTATCCATTGTCACTGCCACAGATGGATTTGCCTTACTTGAAGGCACAAATATGGGTGCTTGAGGACTTAACTTACTCCTTGTAGGTGCATGATCCTCTTCCTCAACTAAATCTGCCCATCTAGAATCACTCGTTTCCTTCACCAAACTCTTGTCATTCCCTTTGGAATGTGGAATGATCATTGGGTTTTCTTTATTCAGAGTAGTTTCTGGATTAGAAACTTGAAGAATTGGACTGGATAAAGCATGGAGCTCTTGATTAGAATTGGTCATTAGGGCATCAAAGGTGTTAGAGCACACAATCTTCCTTGACACTTTATCTTCACAATTTTGCTCCTTGTGTGGTGGGTTAGTGCAATCTAGTTGTTGTAGTTTGGCTGGAGAAAATGTTTTGCTTGGTACTTCAGTCCAGCCTTCCTTATCATTGTCCTTCAAAGTGAAGTCATGATCGCATGTACCACCAGATTCGAAAATTTGATCCAAATTCTCTTCACACTGTTGCACCTTATTAGCCTGGCAAGAATCTTGAATCGTAGCCAAACTAGGATTTTTCCCAGATAAAACACCAGCAGTTGGTAGTTTAGGATTCGAAGCTAGATCAGACTCCAAATTAATCACGGGAACCATCGAATCACTAGTAACATTATCATTTGCACTCAAAACCAAAGTATCGTCTTGAACACAAGTATCAACTACTCGATCTCCATTCTTTTTAATGGCTTCCACAATTGCTATTTCATTATTAGTTGCATCTGCAACTCGAGTATTATCATTAATCCTTTGATCTATGTTTGCTAGTCCCCTCTTCTCATTTAAAAATTGTCTCAAATCACCTTGAAATTTCTCACCATTGAATTGTTCATCTCCAACCATTCCATTATCTTTGTGATTTTTATCTTGATTCTTTTTCAAAATCAATCGACAATTGTTTTCATCATGACCTTGATGCTTACAATGGTTACAATATAAAGGTAAATTATCATAAACAAATTCCTAAAAAACCTCTTGAATCTTACCGGTTTGCTGTCCAAATACTGGAGACGCATCCTCTTAGGCAGCTTGTCCATAAGATCGAGTATCACCTTCACCCTAGCAGTGCTAGGCCTTGTCTTGTCTTGTGTTGCCTTGTCAATAGTTATTGGCCTTCCAACCTCTGATGCCATCGACAACAAGGATCTCTGGGCAAATAAATCTGGTGATAATCGAGGCAACGAAATCCACACCACAGCCATTGAAGTTTCTTCTCTAGAATTGAAATCTATTGTCCAAGGAAATACCCTATAAAGATGTTGCTCTCCACGGAAAGGTAAAAAGCTTACCGATTTTGATAGAGAAACCACATAATCTTCATATTGGTCTATCCTTAGCAAAATATGTCTACGAGCAAGTAAACCAACTAAACAGTTTCCTTTGATGCCCAAGTGTTTAGGTAAAACTGTTCGCAAATCCTTCACTTCTAGTGTATCGGATGAGAACTTAATAATTACAGCTTGATGTAATCCTTCTTCCTGTGCGAAAACCTGTTGTTCTCCCTTTGTGAATTGAATCGTAGGCTCTCCATGTACATATTGAATCTGTTTCAACTGAATTTTTGTCAAATTTTTGACATCTTGATTTGTGGTTAATCGAGTAGCAAAGGATGTTTGTTAATTAGGATTAGGGTTTGTCTCTCCCACAACCAAAGGCCGGGGAGAGATGTGCGCAAACATGGCTGCTGCTAAGTCTCCATCGCAATTGCTCAAGGTTTAGGTCGTCCGCAGAGATGTGCGCCATACAATAGAGCTAATTACTTAGATAGACTCTAATCAATTTATTTAGGAGAAACTTAGTAATTAGGGATACCTACTTCATTATCATATATGCAATTATCTTACTAAATTTTGGTGCGTCTAGATACATCATTCAGATATGTTCAGATACATGTATCTCAAGATATATGAGATCAAAATTAAGTATAGTTTGTTCTAGATTACACCGTATCCAAGTGGAATCGCATGTATCTAGGATAAATAACAAATCTCGCTTGCCACTCTCCTATATATCTGGTGTGATTCACATGTATTTGGGATACATGACAAATCTTGCTCGCTTCCTCCCTATTTTAGTGTATCTGGTAACAAAAATACATGTACCTAGAATTCTAGATGTATCTTTCTCAATATATGATAGAAAACTCTTAAATTAATAATATACTAATATGTAATATTTTGAAAGCATAAGTAATAATTGTATATATGATAATGAAGTTGGTATCCCTAATTACTAAGTTTCTCCTAAATAAATTGAAGTAATTTACTACTGTAATCAAGTTAGTAGTATAACTAATCCAGAAAATCGTAATGGGGAATCAGGGCAATATCAGTGACAGTCCAAGACATTTGTTGCAAAATTTAGTTGATAAGATGGTCATGCATTAGTCGTCATTGCTGTATGATAAAGAAAAAAGGTTAGGATACTTCAGTTCTTGGGTGCACCGAAGTACCGGACCCTAAATCCGAGAATCAAGCCGAAGAACCGAATTAATTCGGTCTAATTTTTTGGTTTACGATATTTGTGCCCAATCTAGATATTTATGTTCTAACACTATAACAAAAGAATAATTTTTAGCAGCAATAAATAGATATATAAACAAAGAATGCCAAAGCCTTTAAGATAACGAGTACTATGATTCCAAATGCTCTGGCATATTCAATAGATTATTATTGTCTGACGTACACAAGACACAAATTTAGGGTATTTTTCCTGCTTCACTCAGTTAACTTTTGTGTATTTAATTATGCTCGGATTGATATATGTATAGCATAACATAACGGGATCTTTAGCGCAGCAGACTGTCCTTAACTTTTTATACCACAGCATAACACTCTTTTTTTGAAACAGGACGCTTTGTTCCGATGGATATATATATATATATGCCAGGAAAAATCTCGAGGAATGAAAAGGTTCAATGCTCATGTCTAACCTCTGGATGTGACATATAGGAACTAATTCATTTTGGAAGGCAAGTCAAGTTGTGGCTATTGTGAGTTCATTAATAGTACAATTAGTTTAGTTAGATACCAATATTTTGCTTTAATTAATGTATAGGTTGAGATCCACCTTCCAAAACTAGCCCTTTGTTGGGCTTCTGCTTAATTAGATTTGTGGACTTCTTCTTCATCATGTTCATTTGATGGACAAGAATGAATAAATATATGTTTGTATCTTAATGATGTCGATTGACGAAAGTAGGTGATTTTTTTAATGAATATATAAGTCCAACTCTTTTGTTGAAGTGTGTGACCATCTCATCTAAAAACTTAAGCTCTAAAAAAAAGAGCACACTTTTATTAGTTAATGATATTCTCAACAAATTTAACTTATATCTTCTAATCATGTAGAGTAATAATTTTCACTCTCTCAATGCATTTCACCTGTTATTTTTTAATTTAGCACAAAAATCTACGATACAACAATTTTATTCACCGCACCAGATGAAACACTTGTTAAAATTTTTAGGCTAGTTGAAATGAATGTGTTTATTGCTGAAAATGGATTTACTACATATAAGCTATAAGGTCAGCCAATATTACTAGAGACTGGAGTAAGGTAAAAGGGCAAAGCAACAATCGCAATATATAGGCTAAGTTGAAGAGATGAGGATGAACAAAAGAAGAAAAAATTAAATCTATCTTCTACACAATCTAAGGAACAATAAAAGTAGTGCTAAGATATTGATAGCTTTTGACAATAAAATTGATATAATGTTAAGATCTTGACAAACAAGCTAATGTGATTTAAGATAGTTATTTTTTGTAAAGTTATAATGAAGCATTTGAATGTTACAACACTATGAAGCATTTGAATGATACAACACTATGAAGTGGATACGCAACACAAAAGACTTTAACTTAAAACATACAACAATTACTATGATAAATGATGCATGAGAAGTCTTCAAATTTTCAACTTTGCATTAACCGATTGATTGAAATAGCAATACAAATCAAGAGAAATACAATGAAAATTCTATATATTAAAGTTAAAGTGGTTGATCCCTTTCTTCTTCTTCACTTCTATCAGCTTCTCGATCGATCTATTACTTTTTTGCACCATTATATGAAAAAGGTTAAAATTTTCTGTGAAAATTATTGTCGGATCAAGAAGTGTTCACATATATATAGCAAGAGACCATGACTGCATTTCACGCATTCAATAATGTATCTTCATTGTCTATACTTGCAGTGCTGACATGTTGAAAATACAATATATGAGTAGTACAAGTTTGGTGAAGAGAGAAAAGGAGGGAAGTTTTATCTCTTGTAAGGAATGCAGAGCTGGGATAGATAATTTTGTAACAACTGTTAAGTTCGCAAGCTCTCTTGGTAAAGTTTCAAGAATGACAATGCCATGACTTGAAGCTTTCTGCATTTCTCCAGGTTTTGTGGAATAACTCCATCTAGGGTAAGTATATGAAAGAACCCTTTTTTCTACTACTTCTTATGATGCAATTGGGGCTTATCGGCAGAAACAAATCAATTTTGACAGTCCTTTGTGGCTCAGGTGGCGACTAGATCAATGTGTTATTGCTTCAAGAGAAACTCCCATTGAAGTTCACTATGAATCTTTAGGTACTTTTTATGAGATTTATGGACACTACAAGTCTAGTTCATCCCTTCCAAGTTTAGAAGATGATCGATCACGTATAGTTATAATTGGAAGCTTTCCAGTTATAAGATTGTTACCGGTAAGAGCAATCACTTGCACTGTAGTAATGTTAAAGATCGATGGAGCCAGTAAGCTAGCTGATTATATATATTAATTGCAGGTCTAGGACAGTCAGATCACCGATTTCTCAACACTTGCAGCTTTGTTAGATTGGAAAAAGAAGTTGGAATTTTCCCCAAAAATGGCTCCAGACATTAATCAATTTCAACCTCCACAAATGAGCCAACTCTTCTGGAAAGTGTTGTCACTGATGTCAAGGGAGATGAGAAATGAGAGGTTTGCAACCATGCTAGAAATGTCTAAAGCAGTAACTCTATGGTGACGGGATCTGCAAGTGATTCCGATCCATCTGCAAATTGTGGTTGAAGAAGACCAGTTGCTTGCTAAGATGTGTGAGATCTCAAAGCAACAAGTACTGTAGTTAGGAACAGTACTGTAGCAAGTGATAAATGTATGGTCATGGAGTAGAATGAAAACTGCAAGAGTGAAGAGAAGATTGCAACTTAATTCTGCCCATAACTACAATTGATAATGCAAAAACAATGATTTATACTACTATTTTTAGTTTTTCAGACATGCAAGTTAGCATTCTTTGTTACACACCAATAGTCAAATGCAAATGGCTCGACTTCAATATGTATATACATTCATTAAATATGCAATTGATCAATCAAGTAGTGAATAATTGTCAAGATGCATGATTGATGAGTCCAAGAAAATGATGACAGAAGAACAACTTTTAAGTCCTTTCAAAAGCAAATAATTTCGTAAACGAACAAGATTCCTCTGATTCATTCTTTCTATATATAATTGATTGAGATAGTATCTTCTACTCAAATTAAGGATTTATCACGGGCAGCAAATTAGGATAACTAAGATTGCCTATTTTAACCTTCATCTTCAACTAAGACAGACAAGAACTTGCATTTTTTTGCCACCATTAGTCAGATGGTACAAAATTAATTACTACCTGGGCAAAATAAAGACACAAAAGTATTGTTTTTATATCACTGTTTTTGATGCATAGATTCTTTGTTCCTCAGGGCATGTTAAGAAAGTGCAAACTTTCTATGCTTTCTCCCTTTCTTTTTTACAAATACAACTACACTTTAATAAACTTGTATCACATATTATTACACGCACGCCTCTTTTATTCTTTTATATATAACCATCTAGCTAGTATCCAGGACACACCAGCCTGAGTAATCCAGATTCGCATCTTGGAGGACCTTTGTAAGGGTTTATCTCTCCTTATGAAGGGTTTCTCCATTTTCAAGCTTGAACCTGAGACCTTTAGTTAAGGATGGAGGGATCTCATCTATCCCACAACACCCCTTGTGGTGGTTGATATATATCACACACCTCTTGGCACCACTGCATACTAACTCTATTCATCCGACATGAATTAAAGAAAGTCACCTCTGCATATGGCAAAAATCAGTCATCAGCTCAGCAAGCTAGCTAGTTGTAACAAATGCTAAAAAATGTTTACAAAATCAAATGGTCACGTGAAAGCAACCTACATGATAGCACATTATTAATTACTCTACTTCTGTCCTCTTTTATATAAAACACCAATGTGTTGCTATTCAGATCTTGTTTGGCAAGTTATCATCCAAGAGTGGAGAACCAAGCTTTCTACCATAAAATGTGGTAGTTTAAAGAACCTGTTCTCTCGACATATTTCCAGTCGAACTAACCAGAATTGAAAAAGGATAAATCTGTTATCCTTTTTTGCCATGTAAAGTGATTTTGATGTATTAACTCATGTTATAGATTCTCTTGAGGGATTTAGAGATCCGTTTCTCTTTGTTGTTGAGATCTTTTTGTCTGTTTGTTTCCCTTTGATTTCACAGGCAATTACTACGTTTTTTAGTCATATATTTCTCATTTTGGACTTTCATATATCATTAAAACTACATATATATCAAGAAACGAGTTGCTTCATACAACCCTGAATAAACACACTTCAGTACTTTAGCAAAATTGAAAGTTGAATGTAACTGGCATAGTTAATCAAATAGCATACAAGAGTAGCCGGTCCAATTCCACCAGCTAGTGCCAACTACTGACAAGCCGGAGCCTAATCTTTTTCAGTGTTGAAAGAGCATTTTCAATACTAATTCTTGCATCGGGTGTCACGAAAGTGCAGCTCAAAGCTAATTCCATGATAGACAACAAGCAATGCATCTTTGCATCAATTTGCTCATCCACTGGCTGTACCAGATTAGAATCCACCACCTTATGAATTTCACCTGGAAAGGAATCACTAACCCAACGTTGTATGGTCAGGCCTCCAATAAATATTTCATCACTTGGTCTTGTTCTTGTGAACATCTCCATCATCATGATGCCAAAACTATAAACATCACAGCTTGTGGATACAATTCCATTTTGTCCATACTCTGAAATCACAATTATAAAAGTTTCCTAGTTAAAATGGAATATGCAAAAAACATAGAAAATCTATTTATATCTAGGGGAGGAAGAATTGTTTTGAGTATTTAAACGATATGAGAAAACTTTGAAAAGTTGTACTATACCTGGAGCAATATATCCAATGGTTGCAATTGTCCTTGTTTGAACAAAAGCCTCCCCTACACCTAACAATTTTGAAATGCCAAAATCACTGACATGACCAACCATTTCTTGATCTAGCAAGACATTGCTTGGCTTCAAGTCACAATGCACCACAGCTGTTGAATGACCATTGTGGAGATAGTCTATTGCAGATGCAACATCTATCATTATATCTAATCTCTGCAACAAGTTCAAAAATAAGTTATGAGAATATAACCACTTATCAAGTGTCCCATTGGGCATGTATTCCAACACTAGGGCTTTGAAATCAAGGTTGGAGCAGCTGGTGATGACTTTGGTCAAATTTCTGTGGCGAAGGTTTCGGAGTATCTCACATTCTATGTCAAAACTTCTGAATGCACGCTCCAATTGCACATTGAATACCTTTGCTGCAAAAAGGGTACCATCTTTAAGTATCCCTTTGTAGACCATGCTGAAACTCCCATTACCAAGCAAGTTGGTTTCGTTGAATCCTTCTGTTGCCTGTTCAATTTCATAATAAGAAATTCTTTCATGCTCTTTTAACGGAGACACATTTGTTTGACCTGCATTTTTTTTTGTCTTTCGCAATCTTACAAATACATATGCAAGGGCTAATACAAGAAGTAACAGACCCACTCCCAAACTGATGTACAAAACTAAGTTAGCCTTTTTCCTCTTGGGTGTTTGGATGACACATGTTGTCACATTAAACTTGGCATCACCACATAGTGCATCATTAGACAAGAAGGATTGACCCGTGGCGTTTGAAAAAGGACCACCAGTGGGAATCTGTCCAATTAGTTTATTGAATGAAAAGTTGAGGTATTTGAGAGACACAAGAGCTTCTAATGACTTTGGAATTTCACCAACAAGATTGTTATAGCACAAATCTAAGAATTCCAATGCCAACATTTTGCCAAATGAATCTGGAATAGGCCCATCTAGTCTATTATGTTCTAGAGAAAGATAAATCAATTTATCTAGACCCCCTAGAGTGCTAGGAATCTTACCAGAAAAATTATTTTTTGACAAATCAATGATTGTTGCCGCCTTTAAATTACCAATTTCAAATGGAATTTGCCCACTTAATAAATTGGATGAAACACTAAATTCTAAAAGATCTTTAAGGCTCCCCAAGCTTTCTGGTAATCTAGAATCCAGCATGTTGTAATCTAGATGAAGTATCCTCAAACTGGTAAATCTTCCTAAGCATGGTGGCACGGAACCAGAAAATTTATTTTGTGACAAGTCCAATGCACCAAGATTCTGTAAACTGCACATATCATCTGGTATGGGTCCTTCTATCTTGTTTTTATCTAGGTAAAGTTCTTGAAGGCTCAACATGCCTTGGATGGTATTTGGAATACATCCGGTGAACTCATTGTTAGATAGACTCATCTTTGTCAAACCAGTAAGTTTACCAATTTCTCGGGGAATCATGCCCTTAAGTTTACAACCATCTGCTTCAAAACCGTGCAAGGAGTCGGAGAAATTACCAACAGAAGCCGGAAAAATGGCATCCAAAGGATTATTATAGAACCAGAGATTTCTTAGATTCCTACAGTTATTCAATGATGCAAGGAAGCTTAATGTTGAATCGCTGATAAAGCTATTGTTTCCCAAGTTTAGAGCCTCAAGGTATTCTAATTTACCGAGTGATTTAGGAATTGGACCTGTGAAACTGTTGAATGAGAGATCAAGCATTCTGAGTCTCGAATAATTTGAGATTGAATCAGAGATAAAACCACTCAGATTATTTCCTCCACAGTAAAATTCTTCTAGGTTCGGCATTCCACGACCTAAATCTGAAGGTAGAGTACCTGAAAGCTTGTTTAGTGAAAGTATTAGGACCTGCAGTGCTGATATGTTGAAAATGCTTGTAGGGACCGAACCAGTAAACTCATTCTCGGCTAATCCCAGCGTCTGTAGTTTCTTAAGATTACCTAGCTCCACAGGTATCTCTCCTGTCAATTGTTTGAAATATTACCAGTTAGATCGAAAAGGAAGAAAATTTCAGATATAATGTTGTAAGGAAATATCATACTATATACCTTCCAAGTGTAGTTGTTGTCCAAGAAATAATGTTATAAGAGCCGTTAAGTTTGCTAGCTCTCTTGGTACAGTTCCAATAAACTCATTGTACGACAATGACAATCTTTGAAGCTTTCTGCATTTCTCAAGGTTTGGCGGAATAACTCCATCTAAGGAGTTGCTTGAGAGTTGAAGCCCTTCCAAGTTTGGAAGATGGTCACATATAGTTGTTGGAAGTTTTCCAGTAAGATTGTTGTTGGTAAGACCAATCACTCGCATTGTCGTAATGTTAAATATTGATGGTGGTATAGGGCCAGTAAGCTGATTGAATTGCAAGTCTAGGAAAGTCAAGTAACGAAGATCACCAATTTCTCGAGGGATCTCTCCTACGAGAAAATTACTCTGCAAACTCAACACTCGCAGCTTTGTTAGATTGAAAAGGGAAGATGGAATTTTCCCCGAAAATTGGTTGCTCCAGAGGGACACAGTGCGTAGGTTTGGTAACAAACTCAAAAATGATGGAATGGCTCCAGTGAAGTTATTGCTTCTAACATTAATCAATTTCAACCTCTTCAAATGAACCAACTCTGCTGGCAAATTTCCATGGAAAGCGTTGTAATTGATCCTGAGGGAAACAAGAAATGAGAGGTTTCCTATGTGTGGAGGAATGGTACCATGAAGTTGCATGCTAGAAATGTCTAAAGCAGTGACTCGATGGTGGCGGGAGCTGCAAGTGATTCCAATCCAGCTGCAAACCGGGCTGGACGAAGACCAGTTGCTTTCTAAGATGTTGTAAGGATGAGAAGAAATGTGTGATTTCAGTGCAAAAAGAGCAGCTTCATCAGTGCTAATATTAGGAACAGTAGCAAGTGAAGTTTGGTTATGAAGCAGAATGAAAACTACAAGACCAAAGTGGACAATGCAACTTCTGCCCATAACTATATATGTCAACAAGGTTTCTTTTAATTATATACCTTGTTGAGCTAAAACAAGAATTGATAATGCAAAGCAATGATGTTTAGAAGACCTTTTTAATTCATTCTATACATTACACTAGGAGTGTTGTTTGGTTTAGATCAATTAGTGAAAGTCAATCAAGTCTTTTAGCTATTAGTGTCAATTTCTTACTATGGAGTGTGTTTTGGTTTAGACTTGAGAATGTGAACTTTTAGAACAACAAATTGTAGGTGAAAACTGAAAAGTGCTCAATAGTCAAATGTACCATGCACTCAAAGTCTCATATTTTTCTTTTGTGGGACCTGAGGGGACAATTTTCTTTGTCACAGTGTTCATACAAAGGGAAAATGGTCTAATAATACCCCTCAAAATTGTCATTTAGAGTTGAGTTGATATACCTCTCATTATAAAAGTGACTTATATATACTCATATTGTTACACATATGACTTAGATATACCATTTTCCTCTAATGGAAGTAAAAAATCAATTTAAAAAAAATATATTCATGAAAAGCTATATCTGATACTTCTCACACATATTTTTTTTGGTTTTTTTTATTCAACGGCTAATTTGGATCTATCATTTTGATGGTAAAATTTATTTTTTCACTAAGTTTCTTATAAAATTCATCATATGTAACCCCAAATATTTTTTACAAATACAATATATCAAAAAAATAATTAATTTTAAATATTTTGTTACTGTTTCTTTTTTTTTTCATGCACACTTTTTTCCTCATATTTCTACACTAAAGAATGAAATAAAATAAGAATAAAAAACTGAAATAATGATAATCAAAGAAGTAAAAAAAAATGTGTATAAAAAGGATCATTTATACCCCTACATAATTTTTTAAACGGAAAAGGGTCAAAATTGCCCCCAAACTATATGAAATAGACCATTTATACCGTTCGTTACATTTTGGGATAAAAAATGCCCCTGCTGTTATCCTAAGAGACCACAAATACCCTCAAGAGTTAACACCCCAAATTTTTGTTGATGTGGCAAGCCACGTGGGACTAATCCTTCCAACTAAGCGTTGCCAACTAGAATTCACTACAAAAGAACTAGACCTTTAGCGGCAACAACAGTCGCCATAAAGGCCCAGAAAATCGTCACTAAAAGTTTTTAACATTAAATTCTAATTTTGTGTTTTTTTCTTCATTGTTTTTAAAAAACCAAATATGATATCGATTAAGTAGGAGTTTGAAGACGCTATATGTTTTATTTTTATGTCATTTGTAAATGTATAAAATGTACAATGATGCATTATATATATATATAGTAGGAGATTTGAATTGAGAAGTAATTTTGATTATTTTTCGTAATAATAATGGATGTTTTTAATATGGATATTGCAAGTTATTTATTTTAGAAAATTAGGTCGCAATCGAAAATTAATTATCATATTTTTTTGTTGAAAAAATAGGTTTTACTAG